>NC_138769.1:404666474-405221474 GCF_965119305.1 Pelophylax lessonae
CTCTAAACCTGGAAGTGACAAAATCCTCATCATTTCTAAGTTTCTTTGGTTGCAGAGGAAACTGGGAAGAGTATGTTCCATAAGCTATTTCTGGTCTCCATCCCAAAGCCATGTTCTAGGCTTCCCAGAGGGTTGACAGTGCTACTGGGCACTTTTAGGGGGGTAGGGGGGTAGGGGGGTAGGGGGGTGGGTGGGGGGGTGTCACGTTTACTATGCAGTGAAAGTGATTACTATTGCTTGAAAGCCAACAAATGGCTTATAAAAACAAAAGTACGCTCACTGCAGCAATTCATTTTTTTTAAACCCTTTTAATACCAGGATGCTTTATAAACAAACCTTGGTAGACAAGGGGTTAATAGCATGTTTCAATGTGACTCTCTAGATAAAGCCAAATCAATTTTAAAATAACTAATTTCTGTTAATATAAGTGTGTTTGCAGCAGTATTATGAAAACAACACTTTAATATGACATGATTTGTCAAGTGCCAGCTTGTTAAAGCATTTTCAGGAAAGTCTCTATTATTATTTATAATTGATACTTTTGGCGTTTTGCTTATAATGTGCAGTTTCCTCATCAATTCAAGGCTTGCTTAACAAGCTTGTTAGAAACGTGTGAACTGTTTTTATGTTGATCAAATTACAAAGAATAAGAAATCCCAGGTGTATAAAGTGACAAATGTACTCAAATTTTCATTGCTTTATTATTAATAGGAGCACTGAAACCCTGCCATTTTTTCTAATGTTTTATTGGATTTTACAAATAACAATTAGCCAGGACCATTAGAAGAGAATATTGACGGGGAACAGCAAATATTAAATATTTAGGTTTTCTGCCTAATTTAATCAATACTACAATGCTGTAGCCATTCGTGAACATTTTTAAAGAGGACACATAACTACACTACATTGTCAAAAGTATTGGGACATCTGCCTTTACACACACACATGAACTTTATTGGCACCCCGTTCTTAGTCTGTAGGGTTCAATATTGAGTTGTCCTACCCTTTGCAGCTATAACAGCTTCAGCTCTTCTGGGAAGGCTGTCCACAAGGTTTAGGAGTGTGTCTATGAGAATGTTTGACCATTCTTCCAGAAGCACATTTGTGAGGTCAGGCACTGATGTTGGAGAAAAGGCCTGGCTAGGAGTCTCCACTCTAATTCCTTTTTAAAGGTGTTCTATTGGATTGAGGTCAGGATTCTGTGCAGGCCAGTCAAGTCAAGTTCCTCCACCCAAAACTACTAATTTCCATGTCTTTATGGACCTTGCTTTGTGCACTGGTCCAAATAATTTGGTGGAGGGGGGATTCTGGTGTGGGGTTGTTTTTCAGGGGTTGGGCTTGGCCCCTTAGTTTGTGGGAACAGTTTGGGGATGGCCCCTTCCTGCTCCAACATTACTGCGCACCATTGCACAAAGCAACGTCCATAAACGAATGGATGAGTGAGTCTTGGGTGGAGGAACTTGACTGACCTGCACAGAGTCCTGACCTCAACCCGATAGAACACCTTTGGGATGAATTAGAGAGGAGACTGCGTCCATAACAGTGCCTTACAAATGCACTTCTGGAAGTTGGAAGAATGATTAAACATTCCCGTAGACACACTCTCAAACCTTGTGGACAGCTTCCCAGAAGATTTGAAGCTGTTATAGTTGCAAAGGGTGGGCCAACTCAATATTGAAACCTACGGACTAAGACTGGGATGTCATTAAAGTTGTGTGTGTGTATGTAAAGGCAGGTGTCCCAATAAATTTGACAATATAGTGTATGCCTACCTGAAGAAGGGGACCCTGATAAGCCATAAAATATTGACATATCAACCTATGTAAAATTATTTGTCCACACATAAATGATTGTATATATATATATATATATATATATATATATATATATATATATATATATATCTTTTTGGAGTGCTGCAATGATTGAAGATTTTCAGGGTGCCATATTTTGCAGTCACTATAAGCACCCTCCTAGTCATACTAGTCTAGCACTAAAAGGATTGTGCAGCCCAAGATTTTCACCATATTTAAAGAAAATCTACAAGGAAAATAATTCACTGAAATTTGATTGGGTCCTCTCTGTGAAGAAAAATGCAAGTTACAACCTTTTAATGACCCTCTAGGAAAACGATAGCAAGGGCTCATCAGTCATCACCCCAGTGCTTTGATGACTGAATTCTGACCAGTGAAACACTGTTAATTCCACAAAGGGGCCACATATTTGTTGGTTGTGTTGCAGTACAAGGTTCCAGAACAAGGTGGAATTTGAATTTAAATCTGCAGATATGGTACCTCCAAAGCTTGTGGAAAGTATTGTGTAATTCTGCATTAGTATTGACTCCACTACTGAAAAACAAGGTTTTTTTTTCATGACTTCATGCTTCAGACAGGTCAAATTATTCTTACAGAATACAATGACTGATTAATGGGGCCATAATACTGTCATGTAAGGGGGAGTGATTAAGAGCTTATGTAGTGTACTGTATATGGGATTCATATGCTAAACAGGATCTTTACTAAACGAAATAGGAGGACTGACATGGTTGACCTCTTTCTGAAGTCAATAATTTTCTGGCTTTTAAGCACTTTCAGGGGCTTTTAAATTGACACTAAAAAATAAATCTTATTCAAGTTTGTATTCTTCACTCAGAGGCTCTATGCCTCCTCCAAATTACTTTTTTTTTTGCGGCTGTCTGAATACCTGAACAATGACTGCATCTGATAAAATGCAGTCATTGTGCGGCTGACAATTTTCCACCATCTTTTTCCACTTATCAGTAAAATTGTGTCAAGCTGTGTGATGTGGACAGGTCCACCCATATTCTTGAACTTTAGATGATTCAGCGGGAGTCAACCAAAATTTAAGCAGTGCAGAGCCAGTTTAATCAGAGCACTTGAAAGCTGGGGCAATTTTAATCCGTGCTTTATTAACTTTTTTTGAGCTGATTTAACATTCAGTACATTAACATGTAAGGTAAATTATTGCAGCATTTGAAACAGGGACTGGAAGATTGATGTGGTGACACATTTTGTTACAATGACTTGGTTTCTGAGATACTAACTCTGGCATTTATTTAGTGGGAGTAATTTTCTAATAAGTAAAAGAAACCTGTGCTGGATAAACTTTTTTTTTTAATATTGTCCTATTTATTTTTTTATTTATTTTCAAAACAATTTATTGAAAAAATATAAGGAGCATTACAGAAAATGAACGCCATATACAACAGTATAGTCAAAAACAGTATAATCAAAAACACACATTACATGTCAGCCTATGAGCAGCATAAGAGGAGAAGAACTCCCCATCAGGTATAAACAACATGAGGTCCATGGGGGTAGAGACCAACATAGCAAACAGACACCTAAAGTAACTCAGTAAGATCAGAGTGTGTCCATGGACACGTGTAGTGCATATATGGGTACTGACGTTGAGGCAACAGGGGCCCAAGTGTTCCAAAGGGGACCTGACGTGGCGTCCTCCCCTACCCAGGGTTCCAGCAGGCCAGACCCGGGAGGGGAGGAGGTCTGGAGGGAGGGTCTAAAGGCCTAGTACCTTAAGTGGGCGTTCGGGGAGGTGTAAAGGTGCTCGCTACATGGCAAAGCCAACCAGCAAAAGAGCACATAAGTCAGAAGAGGGAGGGCAAGGCATGAGAGTGGCTGGAAGGGAGGGGGGGGGAGGGGGGGAAAGTAAAAAGAAAAACACACTCAACAAATACACACCACAACACAAGGGGGGAGGGGGGGTGGGAGCACACAGTCAAGAAGACATGAACCACCAAAGGGAGCCGTAAGATTATAATAGCGAACCGAAAGAAAGATCACCAGTTATGAAGATAAGCCAGTAAGAGCACAAGGAAGGCGAACATCAACAGGGATTCACAGGCCAAGAGCTAAGGGCAGATGGTTGCCACATTAAGAACTGAGTGTAGAGAATTCCGCCATGCTAGCGAAATGAAGCCAGCACGCCCATTTCTTATGATATTTGGCGGGGGTATCATGAGCAATATGGATGAGTTCTTCCATCTCCGCTATGGCGGACACCCTACGGAGCCACTGTTTGATCGTCGGGGGCTGCGTAAAGTTCCATAGCACAGGGATACATTGTAGGGCAGCATTGATCATGTGGATCGTAAGTGATTTTGTGTAGGAAGCATGCGACGCAGTTGTGTGGTGCAGAAGAAGTTGAGCAGGCGTGAATTCCAGAGTGTATGTGGTCACCTGAGTGACTATTCTATGCACTTCCTGCCAAAATGAAGACAGTTTTGGGCAGGACCACAAAACGTGAAGAAGGGATCCAGTATCAGACAGACACCTCCAGCAAGTGGAGGGGACAGAAGGGGAGAATTTGTGCAAAAGCGTCGGGGTACGGTACCACCTGGATACAATTTTGTATCCATTTTCTTGAGCTGAAACCTTCCGCGAGCATTTGTGATTCTTAATAAATATTTGTTCCCACTCCTCCTCTGAAAACGAGCAGGACAGCTCTTTTTCCTATGCTTCGTGCTGGATAAACTTGATTGAATGTCCAATATCCAATGAAGTTCAAATTAAATAGGAAATAATTCACATAATTGGATGATGATTGATGAATAAAATTTCACTTCACTTTAGCAATGTAAGCCCCATTGGTCTCTTGAATATGGTGACTTTATTCTATAATATCAGTTATTCAACAAAAAATATTTAAATTTAAATGGAAATAGCTACATTTAAATTTAAAATACATACATACAGTATCTCACAAAAGTGAGTACACCCCTTATAGTTTTATAAATATTTTATTATATTTGTTCATGTGATAACACGAAAGGAATGATGTGATGAAGGTGGTACTCTATTCCAGTGGTTCTCAAATCCGGTCCTCGGGACCCACTAACAGGCCAGATTTTAAGTATTACCTTGGGGGATGCAGACTAGAATACTGCAATCACTGAGAAGCAAATGAGATCACCTGTGATGTAATTTAGTTATCTTGCAAACCTGGCCTGTTGGTGGGTACCGAGGACCGGATTTGAGAACCACTGCTCTATTCTAAATATGATGAGGAATGTATTGAAAGGTGGGTAAGATATATGATCAAAAACAAAACTAGTGAAAGGATGATGGCAAATAAAAAAAACATATAAATGTGATGAATGCATAAATATCATGAATAACACAACATGTACATCGTCATAAATAAGATGGAATACTGGTAATTCGTATCAATCTAATAATGATAATTGGAAAAAAGTCTGTGAATAGTTTGTGACATATGGTGATTCTAATAATAATTCTTCTGTGCTGTAGTGTGCTCAAAAGAGCCAAGTGGCTTTTTTGAGCACACTACAGCACAGAAGAATTATTATTAGAATCGCCATATGTCACAAACTATTCACTGACTTTTTTCCAATCATCATTATTAGATTTATACGGATTACCAGTATTCCAGTTTATTTACGAAGAAGTACATTTTGTGTTATTCATGATATTTATGTATACTTTACATTTATATGGTATTTGCCATCATCCTTTCACTAGTTTTGTTTTTGATCACATATCTTACCCACCTTTCAATACATTCCTCATTGTATTTAGTATAGCGCACCACCTTCATCACATTATTATACATATTTATTTAGGTTTGAGGTTTAGCCTACTGGTGGTAGCAGCAACTCCAGTCATCTGGATCATTAACCCTATCCTCTCTCATGTTTGGCTCCATTACCATCAGCCAGCCTTAGCAGCGCACCAGCATATACACATTATTTATCACTAAAGAAATGACACGTTGCTACAATGTAAAGTAATGAGTGTACAGCTTGTATAACAGTGTAAATTTACTGTCCCCTCAAAATAACTCAACACACGGCCATTAATGTCTAAACTGCTGGCAACAAAAATGAGTACACCCTATGTAAAAATGTCCAAATTGGGCCTAAAGTGTCAACATTTTTTTGGCCAGCATTATTTTCCAGCACTGCCTTAACCCTCTTGCGCATGGAGTTCACCAGAGCTTCACAGGTTGCCACTGGAGTCCTCTTCCACTCCTCCATGACGACATCATGGAGCTGGTGGATGTTAGAGACCTTGTGCTCCCCACCTTACATTTAAGGATGCCCCACAGATGCTCAATAGGGATTAGGTCTGGAGACATGCTTGGCCAGCCCATCACCTTTACCCTTGTTTTTTTTTAGCAAGGCAGTGGTCGTCTTGGAGGTTCGTTTGGGGTCATTATCATGTTGGAATACTGCCCTGCGGCCCAGTCTTCGAAGGGCAGGCATCATGCTCTGCTTTAGTATGTCATGGTACATGTTGGCATTAATGGTTCCCTAAATGAACTGTAGTTCCCCAGTGCCGGCAGCGCTCATACAGTCCCAGACCATGACACTACCACCACCATGCTTGACTGTAGGCAAGACACACTTGTGTTTGTACTCTTCACCTGGTTGCCGCCATGCACGCTTGACACCGTCTGAACTAAATAAGTCTATCTAGGTCTCATCAGACCACAGGACATGGTTCGAGTAATCCATGTCCTTAGTCTGCTTGTTCTCAGAAAACTATTTGTGGGATTTCTTGTACATCATCTGTAGAAGAGGCTTTCTCCTGAAATGTCAGCCATGCAGACCAATTTGATGCAGTGTGCGGCGTATGGTTGGAGCACTGACAGGCTGACCTCCCACCCCTTGAACCTCTGCAGAAATGCTGGCAGCACACTTACGTCTATTTCCCAAAGACAACCTTTGGATATGACGATGAGCACGTGCACTCAACTTCTTTGGTCGACCATGGCGAGGCCTGTTCTGAGTGGAACCTGTCCTGTTAAACCGCTGTATGGTCTTGGCCACCGTGCTGCAGCTTGGTTTCAGGGTCTTGTCAATCTTCTTATAGCCTAGGCCATCTTGTATTATGTAGAGCAACAATTCTTTTTTTTCAGATTCTCAGAGAGTTCTTTGCAATGAGGTGCTATGTTTAACTTCCAGTGACCAGTATGAGAGAGAGAGATAAGACAAAATTTAACACACCTGCTCCCCATTTACACCTGAGACCTTGTAACACTAATGCGTCACATGACACTGGGGAGGGGAAATGGCTAATTGGGCCCAATTTGGACATGTTCACATAGGGGTTTACTCACTTTTGTTGCCAGTGGTTTAGACATTAATGGCTGTGTATTGAGTTATTTTGAGAGGACAACAAACTTACGCTGTAACACAAGCTGTAGATTCACTACTTTACATTGTAGCAAAGTGTCATTTCTTCAGTGTTGTTATATGAAAAGATATAATAAAATATTTAGAAAAATGTGAGGGGTGCACTCACTTTTGTGAGATACTGTATACATGTATGTATTTGCTATATAGCCCTGCCTGCTAGACAGTACAGTCAGGGCCTGAAACTCTCTGAAGGACACAACAAAATTTAATTTTCTTTCCATATTTTCCAAAAACTTATGGCAAAAAAATGAAGTCTTCAAAATACTCAACCTACCTCTTAAAAAATAACTCAGGGTGTTTAATTTAGTGGGTGTTTTTACTGTTCTGGTGCTCCGGGGCCTCCAAAAATGCAATAGGTAGTCAGAAAATTAGATGCCTAATTTATGTGTAATTTATGCTTTTTTGAAAGCCCAAAAGGTGCTCCTTTATGCCCATCCATGCATCTAGACTGTGAAAAAGTCTCACATATGTGGTATCACCATACTTGAGAGGAGCAGAATATGCTTTGGGGTCTAATTCTAAGTATGCCTTTGATGTTTTGTGAAAATATCTTATTATTAACAAGTTTGAGAAAAAAAAGGAAACAGTTCATTTCCTTTCCTGAATTTTACAATGAATAGCAGAATGTGTTTCAGGGTGCAATTATAAATATAACTATGCTGCCTGTAACAAATAACTTTAAACATTTTCGAAATATTTGTGTCAATAATATTAAAACTTCAAAAACCTCAGTATTCCTCTTACTAAATCCCTTTGGATGTCTACTTTCCAAAAAGGGGGTAATATGAGGGGGGGGGGGTATTTGTACTGTCCTGGCATTTTTAGGGCCCCAAGAAATGAGATAGGCAGTCAGTACAGCTATACACTCATTTTGTTTTATTTTTTACCAAAGAAAGGTAGCATGTGTTTTTTTTTTATCAAAATCTTCAGTTTTTTTCTGGTTATTTAGCAAATTTTAAAAACACAGTGGTGATTAAATGCCAGGGAAAGCCCTTTCCCAAAGAATTATCAAAATGTAATTTGTGTACAGGGTTGCATAACTGAGTAATTGTCATTCAAAGTGTGACAGCACTGAAATCTGAAAATTGCGCTGGGCAGGAAGGGGGTGAACGTGTTTGGTATTGAGGTGGTTAAAAAAGTTGTGAAATAATTTTTTTCATGCTCAGTCAAGTTAATATGACATCCCACCCCAGTACAAGAAATCCCATTTCCATTCTCTAACACACCATTGAATGTGATTGCTCTTTAACCGGTTGCCGACCGCCGCACGACTATATACTGCGGCGGTCAGCCCCGGCCAGGCAGAGTGACGTATGGATACGTCACTCGCCTGTCACTGACTTGCGAGCCTATTGCGGGCGGGCGCGCACCCGCCGCGGCTCGTTCACAGACAAGTCAGTGCGTGTGTCCGGCGGACTCGATGTCCGCCGGTCACACTACGATCGCTCCTGTGAAGGGAGAAAGGCGGAGCGGCTTATGTAAACAAGCCGCCCGTCATTCTCCCTGGTGTAAAAATGAAGATCAGACGGTTCTACTATGTAGAACCATTGATCTTTGCTTTTACACCAATAGCCATGTCCCTGCACAGTTAGAAACACGCCCCTAGGACACACTTAACCCCTCCCTGTCCAATAAAGTTAACCCCTTCCCTGCCAGTGTCATTTTTGCAGTAACAGTGCATATATATAGCACTGATTACTGCAGTAATGTCACTGGTACCCCCAAAAGTGTCAAAAATGTCAGTCAAGGGTCCGATCTGTCCGCCGCAATGTCGCAGTACCGCAAAAAAAATCGCAGATCGCCGCCATTACTCGTTAAAAAAAAAAACACCAAAAATGACAAAAATCTTTCCCTTTGTTAGTAAACGCGATAACTTTTGCGCAAACCAATCAAAATACGCTTTTTGCGATTTTTTTTACCAAACATATGTAGCGTAAAACAATTTGGCCGAAAATGTTAAAAAATTTTGATTTTTACATTTTTTTGGGGGGGAATTTCATATAAAAAAAGGGAAAAATATTGTTATTTTTGCAAAAATTACGCTCTTTTTTTGTTTATAGCGCATGATCAAAAAATCGCACAGGTGATCAAATACCACCAAAAGAAAGCTCTGTTTGTGGGAAAAAAAGGACGTGAAATTCGTTTAGGTACAGCATCGCACGACCGCGCAATTGTCCGTCAAAGTCACGCAGTAAAAAATTGCAAAAAACCCCTGGTCTTTTAGCAGCCAAATCCTCCGGGGCTTAAGTGGTTAAATAGACTGACCATACAGTCAGACACTGAAGTAAACAGACAAGTAATATTTTACCACTTCAGCTCTCGTAATTTTATACCCCTAATGGGCCAGAGGTATGGGTTGGCTTATTTGGCAATAACCGTTATTTGGCAATAACCAATGACATTATTTTAGCCTAGGCCAGAAACAGGGAAACAAGTGAATAAATGAAAAAATAAATAAATAAAAAGGTTACAATAATTAAATATAATACAAATTCCTTTATGCTTACTAAGGCTAGTAGCATAGGGATTAGAATAGTTAATGTTGATAGAGAGAGTTTAACTGGTGACTTCTGATATTCTCATTCATCTCTCTGCCCCTTTCATTATTCTATCAGTTTTAAATTCCAAACAGTGAACTCTCAGGTTCCACTACCTCTAAATCAACTGTGGTCTCTTTTAAATTTCTGAATCCACTGGTGGCCTCAGGATTATAGAGCCTAAAATGTAATGGCTTAGGCCTTTACATAATGCATGCTGCACGGTATTTAAGCTACTGTAACCCAAAATAACCAAGTGTAAATAGTGCAATATTTCACAGAATCAGTTTTACTTAGCCTAAATTTCTTTGTCTGCTGCAATCTGTAGTTCACTCTATCTATATAACTATGCAATCTGGTCCTGGCAAAAAATACAACTACATGTTTGTTTTGACTGCATTTTCCTAAAATTAAACAGTGTACACACACGCAGGTTTGGACAGGCCAGGCAAGAAAGTCAGTGTCACCTAGTGTACTACTATCCACTTACTTACCACCATCTCCTAATTTATATGTTTTGTGAAGAGTTTCAAAGGGCACTCGAAGGAAAGCTTACTTGTCATTAGGAGACAATCACTTATCTGAACTAACACTCTGCTCTTGTTCCGGTAATTAGTTAGGAAAAGAAAAAACAAGCTTTGGTACTTCTGTTCTGGTAATTAACAGTGCTAAATCTGTCATTGATAATTTAGAACGCAAGGGAATGAATTGTTACATTTCTTCAGTGCTCATGTCTTTATCTGCTTGCAAGCATTTATTTATCAGTTCTTTTGTGGTTGACATAGACAAAGATTCATTTTCATGCAGCATATGACTTGTGTCAAGTTGTTGAAGTTGCTTAATTCCTTTTCTTCTGCTGTCATAAATATATGAATAGAAAATACACAGGAATTTCTAAATACATTACTAGTTATTAATTGGAAAATGACTGTACAATGTAATTACCAGGAGAACACACTGTGAGAAATTATTAGGTACATTTATCAAATTGCTTTAAACCTCTGTTATGTTTTATTTTATTGCATAGAAGTATAATTTTTCACCTGATTTGGCTAAACTTACCAAATTAGTAGAAAAACGAAAAATAAAACAGCAGTAGCTAAACAATGTTAATTGCAAGTAAATGTAGTTGTTAATATTTGAATTTAATAAATGTTATGATATATTTACAATAGAGATTTGAATTACTAAATGGTTTCTTATCTCTCATAACCCTACATTTTGTAAACATGGATTTCTAGGTCTGCACGACTGATATGAAATTTGTAAGAGGGATCCACTCTCTGTGTTCGGTTTTTAGCTTGTTATGGCGAATAGTGTTGGGCAAACGGTTTGACCCGAGCATGATTTTGGGCTGGGCATTGACTGTCTGCCTCATTTCAGGGAACACCAGAAATTGCAGGGTGTTCGCCTCATAACCTGCGTGCAACACAGTTCATTCTGCACCCTGATTGGGCAAAGCTTGGTAAAAGCTGGTTGTTGAGAAGCAGGGCCGGGAAGCTATTTTTTTCTTTCTTTTTTTTAATAGCCAGGTGCCAGCAATTGCAATTTAAATGTGATTTGACTCATTTCTTTTTTCTTTAGATATGTAATTTTTGCTGCAGTATGTTATATACATGCTACAGATGCACCACTTTACAGGCAGACTAAGGGGACTCCTCAGGCACTATATTTGAAGGTTTTTTTCATTTTTATTGTTTCACTTTAAGCATCATTAAAATCACTGCTCCTGAAAAAAATGATTGTTTAAAAAAAAAAAAAATGTTTTCATTGATACATTTACATTTTATTTTTTTGCCAAATACTTGCATATAAGGCTTCAAAATGGGCACTTTTGATTTCTAATGTTGGGCTCCCATAGACTTCAAAGGAGTTCGCTGTTAGGGGTAGAAATTGTCCCCTGTTTGGGAGTTCTGATGCGAGTCGAGAAGGGGGTGTTTGGCCCATATCTAACGGTGAATGCATTTGGAGAAATACAACACACAGTCATATCAATTGTGTAGGTGATGACTGTAAGTGAAGGTGTAATGTCCCAACTGGCTGGACACAGAGCACTGACCTGACCCATGACATTATACATTTGCTGCTTCAGTGCCCAACATATATTTGAGGTTTTATGTGAGCTAGCCAACTAAGGCCAACAGCTTAAAAACTGACCACTGAGGGAACCAACCATTTAAAGCACTGCAAAGCACAGATAGAAATAGACATGCACAGTAGGGGGCTGCCAAATAGGGGAATAAATTCCTTGTACTGCTACCATGTTCAAAGCCTGCCACTAAATACAGCCAATACCTTGATTTCAGTTTGCCCCTACTATAAAGCTATATGAGAGCTGCATTACCAAACTGGCAGGCAAATATTGACCTGAAAATAAATGAAACTCAGGTAGATGATGTTCAAGCACAACTGAAACACAGGCACGTGCCTTTGCAAGCAAGAGGCAGATAAACAACAGAGTCCTGGATGTAATAATATATGTGGTTGATTTACAAAAGGCAAATAAACCGTTGCAGCTTAGTCAATGTGGTAAAGCTCTACTAATTTCCATCATCCAAGCAAAAATGGTTTATGTTTTCCTTGCATCTGGATATTCTTTACAAAGTGAACTTTTACCACATTGACTAAGCTCTGCAGAAAGGGAGTGCAGCTGCACTTGCAAAGTGCACAGTCTATTTGCCTTGTTTAAATCAACTAATTGACTCCACTGGCAGCATATCCTATCTGTTTAAATTTGGAGCTGTTGAAATGCTGTTTAGCAAATGTGGTGTACCGTATATGCCGGCGTATAAGACGACTGGGCGTATAAGATAACTCCCTAATTTTCCAGTTGAAATATAGGTTTTGGGCTATACTCGCTGTATAAGTCTACCCCCCCCCCTTCGGCCGTTTACACCCACTAATCTGTCAGCCCAAAATGAACGTCCCTAATCCCTCAGCCAACTGGATGTGCGGTAATACTGAATGTACCATAGCTTCGGCTACATACAGTATACCGCGCTGAAGCAATCACAGCGAGCGTTGTATTCTAATACAACAATGTTTCAAATTTTGGCCTTTTGGCGGCCACTCTCATTCTCCGAAGAGAGTATCAGGCTGCGGTGGATGGTGCAAAAAGGCTAATAGTACTCACAATTGGCAAGAGGTTTGTTTGGCTTGTGCGGGTGGTAAACAGATCTGTCTTGCCCAGATGTATGGCCTTCACTGTGGTATAATAAATTCAAAGCCAGCTCGGGTTGGCTGAGTCAGAGGTTGTAACATCATCAGCTGGCCTCTCTGACTCGGTCAATCTGAGAAGGTTTTGTATTCATTATTAGAATACATCATTTACTGTGATTGGCTCAGCGTGGTATACTGTATGTAGATGAAGCTATGGTACATACAGTATTACAGCACATCAAGCGGGTTGAGAGATTAGGGATGTTCATTTTGGGCCAGATTGGCCCAAACTAACTATGTAAAGTATTCCTCACATTTTATACTCCACCTATAAGACGACCCCCCTAGTTTTGGGGGATGTTTTTAAGGTTAAAAAGTAATCTTATACGCCAGCATATACAGTATACAAAATTATTTATCTAATATAACTCTAAATGTTACACTGGTAAAGTGTCTTTTCCTAGGATATGGTATATTTATCTATAGACCATTGTGAGAGAAATCAGTAATAACAGGATAAAAACAGGGCAACTTCTGTATTATGCAAAAAATAATCTTTCTAATCACTTACCCCACAAATAAAGTGAACATAATATATATTCCAGTGTTAAAATATAGGTACTATATGACCGGTTGTACTGGAATGGATAAGTAAATAGTAAAATAATAAATAATAAACAAATAAAATCTTAAGCTGGTCATATATTATACAACTTTCTTATTTAATTTCCTTTAGATTTACCTTCAACTATGTAGTGCAAGGGCCTGCCTGATTGTATACAAATTAAAATTGTTTAGATTTGACCTCATTTTATATGGTTTTGTTAAATCTAAAGGAAAATTGTACAAGAAAATTGTATAATGTATGGCCAGCCTCAATCTTTAGCAGAGATCATCTGACCAAAGGCCTATGCTTTTGTTTATGTGATTAGCACTGGAAGAGACCCGAAGCAGTAGTTTTCTACCAGAAAGAGTAAATATATTAGTGCTTCTATTACTTTGTATTTATTGCATCAAGACTTTTAGCGTAACCTTATATTTATAGTTGTTTATAGGTACATTATAAGAAACACATTGACTGTTATAAAGATAAAACATAGTAACATAGTTACATAGTAGTTGAGGTTGAATAAAGACAATAGTCTGTCCAGTTCAACCTTTGTAGGTGAATGTGGCTGTAATGATTTCCCATACCCCTGAATGTTTTGATCCTTGAGATGTATGTCCAAGAGTCTATTAAAAGTAGCCATACTCCCCGCAGTAACCATTTGTGGAAGAAAGTTCCACAATCTTGTAGCCCTTACTGTAAAGAACCCCCTGCGTAGCCTGAGGCTAAAACGCTTCTCCTCTAATCGCATTGTATGGCCTCGTGTCCTCTTGCATTCGTTGAGACTGAATAATTTTTGTTCTTTTTTGAGATCACCGTTGAGATATTTGTAAATCACTATCATGTCCCCTCTCATGCTTCTCCTCTCCAGGGAGAATAAATCAATCGCTTGTAAGAGCTCTTCATAATTAAGGTCCTCCAATCCCCTAATTAGTTTAGTTGCCCTTCTCTGGACTCTCTCCAGCTCCAACACATCCCTTCTGAGGACTGGCGACCAGAACTGGACAGAATACTCCAGATGCGGTCGGACCAATGTTTTATAAAGTGGTAGACACACTTGAGAAAAAAGCTACATATCACACAAAAAGTTTTCTTTTAGCCTTTGGAAATTGTATAAAGGTCCCATTGGATAGAATTGTTTTGTCTCCTTGGCAGTAACATGTACAAAAATATATACACAATTATTTCACTTGTGAGCCTTTGAAAACTGAAAAAAAAAACATGAATTACTAGCTGCCTCTGAGGACTAGTATAAGAAAACCCTACATATATATATTGTATTTGTTTTATTTCTGTGCTCATTAAAAACAATTTTAAGTACTTTATGACTTGCCATTTTCGTTTTGTTGATAAAACAACTGAAAACACACAATGCTGAAACAGCATTATTTATCCATTAAAAATAATAGAATGTTGAATCACTATTTACATACATCTGTAGGACATATGCAGCTAAAGCGAAACAGCATGAGCTGTGAGGGCCATGAGCTTGTTGAACAAAGAGGGAATGATGGTTAAAAAAATAGAAATATATAAAAGCATTTTTATTTTATATGATATATTTTCCTAATGATTCACTGAAAAAATAGAAAATGTAAAAGCATTTTTATTTTATATGATATATTTTCCTAATGATTCACTGAATTACAAAATGAAAAGATAAATATTTATTTAGAAAAGCTGATTAAATAAAATGTTCAGGCTTTATTCCAAGAAATATCTGATTGTTCAAAACAATACAGTCCACATTTATACAGTATAATATGTCATCATACTTAATGATTAACATATGAACTTGTTACCGTATTTACAAGTGATAATAATCATCTTGTTTTATTCAGGTTCCCAGCTCATAGTAATAAGAAAGCATTTTGTTGAAGGATAAGTTCACTTTTACAAAAATTAAATAAATAAATGCAGGTAAAAAAATATGCATTTAATATTTTTTGTAATGAACTTGTAAAGCATTGTATTGTAATGCTACGGTCCTGCAGACTGTCTGTGTATCTGTCTGGCTGTACCTCTGATACAGCCAGGCAGTTACACTGTGACAGGAAGACTTAATGAACTACCAGAGCGCTCAACAGCACCGTGGTAGTTTATTGAGCACTACAAGCCAACAGCCGCAAAGGATGTCGGACCTTGTAGTTTTCCCATTCACAGAATATTTTTTTGCAGAATGTGACAGCTAGCCAGGGAGAAGATCCCCTGCTAGCTGTCAGAAAAGGGGGATTGAGGGGAGCAAGGGCCAGTTTATCTGTAACATATTACATGTTGCATTCTGAGTATGGTAACATGTCACAAAAGGCGAACCTATCGTTTAAGATGACCGCTAAACTAAAAATACAAGTTATCTGTTATACAACATTGGAGAGCAAAAGGTGCATAATAATTTTAATAACTGTACAGAAAATAGGCCATGGTGGGCTTCATAAAAGATGTGATTTTCAAACATTACAGAGAGAAGGTGGAACTTGAATACTGTGGGAAATATACTTTTCCATCCCACATTTTATATGTGAGATTGATTATCTTTTATTTGCTGTGCAGCTCAGCAAGCAAGGCCTTTGATGACGTTCAGTGGCATTATGTACAGGTTGATTATCTAATTTTTCTCTCCTGCATTTAAAAAGGAACTTCACTTCTCTGTTTAATTTTTTTTCCATGCCCTCTTACCTTTTATACAAGGTTCTGTTCAAGAAACAAACTTTAACACCCAGCAAATCCAGCATTGTTCTGTAGGAATCTGCAACTCAGCTGACCCCACACCATGTTCTGTGGCACCATCCAGGAGTGGATGTCTCTTCCAGGTTCTTGCAGCTGGATCCCAATGATGTGCTACAAGGTCCTCCTCCAGCATGGTGTCAAAGCCTTTTAAACATTTTGGGATATCTGATATGGATATCCTAGGAGGCTGTAGGAGCAGGACAATGTCATTCTCAGATTAGAATGGAGATGGAGGGTATGGACTGTAGAACCAAAACAAAAGGCACGAAAGACAAATTTGTCAGCTATTTTAGGTTAAGGATGAGGTAGGATTAAAATGACTGAAAAAAGTAGTTTGGAGTAAATATCCTCTTTAAGTAATACCAGATAGGTTACCTCCTGCTTTCAGCCTGTGACTGAATAGTGGAAGGAGGGAGGAGGGGGAGGCTGACCTCATATCACAGCTAGAAATGGCAGCAAGGCAGGGCAGTGTTGTTATAATGGGGGATTTAAATTATCCAGATATCAACTGGGAAGAAGGCACTGCTTACTTATCTAAGGCTTGCCATTTCCTAAAATGTCTTTCAGGACTATTTTATGGGGCAGTTGGAGACTGCACCAACAAGAGACAATCCATTACTAGACCTACTGATTACAAACAATACAGACCTGATCACGGATGTGGAAATATGGGGTATCTTAGCAAGCTGTGATCACAGGTTAATTACATTCAGTATAAACCACAGGAAAAGGAAACACAAGGGAAATACATGTACACAATGCATATAAAAAGGAGAAAAAGGCCTTCAAAAAATATAAGTCTGAGGGGTCTGTGTCAGCATTTCAAGAATACAAGGAAAGCGATAAGAAGTGTAAGAGCGTAATCAGAGTGGCTAAAATAAACCACAAAAGGCACATATACTCTGGCCTACTTTTTTAATATATTAACAGTAAGAAAGTGAGGCCAGAGCATATTGGCCCCATAAGAGATGACTTAGGGAAATTGGTTACAAAAAGGAGGAGGCAACGGTTTTAAATTCATTTTCTTGGTTTTGACAAAGGAAAAAGGAGGGAATAGCCAAGACTGTAATGTTAATAACACGTCACAGAATGAACCCTCATGGCTAAAAGAAGCCAGTATCGGAAATTTGCTTCAAAAACATATCCCAAAATAAGTCAACAGGACTAGATGGCTTTCACCCGAGAGCCCTTAAGGAACTTAGTTAGGTGATAGCTAGACCATTGTTCCTAATCTTTATGGACAGTTTACTGACTGTAATGGTACCAGCTGATTGGACACAAGCCAACTTGGTACCAATACTTAAAAAAAAGCCGAGATATATTCCTGGAAACTACAGGCCAGTCAGTATAACATCAATAGTCTGCAAGCTATTGGAGGGAATGATAAGGCACTATATCCAGGATTTTGCTAATGAAAATAGTATTGTTAGTAGTATTCAGCATAGATTCATGAAGGATCAATCTTGCCAGACCAATCTGTTAACATTCTACAATGAAGTGAGCTGCCATCTAGATAAAGGAAGGCCTAGGGATGTGGTGTATCTGGATTTTGCAAAGGTATTTGATACAGTCCCCCACAAAAGTTTACTTTACAAATTGGGGTATGTTGCCATGGACCATAGGGTGAGTATCGGGATAAAGAACTGATTACCAGGGCAGGTCCAAAGGTTAGTGATAAATAGAGAGTACTCAGAATGGGCTGGGTGGTTTTTTTTTTTGGGGGGGAGGGTTGTCCTGAGACAAAATCTGTTTATTTTTTTTATAAACAAAATAGAGCATGGGATAAATAGCTCAATCTCAGTGTTCGCGGATGATACAAAGCTAAGCAGGGCAATACATTCTGCTTAGGACGTGGAAACCTTACAAGAAGACTTAAATAAAATAATGAGGTTTAATGTTGAAAAATGCAAGGTAATGCATTTGGGTGCTAAAAATAGGAATGTGACTTACTTGCTAGGGGGAGAACCTCTGGGGGAATCCAGGATGGAAAAAGACCTAGGGGTCCTAGTAGATGACAGGCTCAGCAATGGCATGCAATGCCAAGCTGCTACAAGCAATTCCTTAAAAAGGGGCTTTACACCAGGGATAAAATGATATTTCTCCCACTCTACAAGGCTCTGGTCCGGCCACATCTTAAGTATGTTGTCCAGTTCTGGGCAACAGTTCTCAAGAAGGATGTGCTGGAACTGGAAAGAGTTCAGAAATGGGCAACAAAAAAGGGAAAGGAGGACCTCAGTTATGGGGAAAGACTACAAGCATTTAACTTATTCTCTCTGGTGAAGAGACTCTTGAGAGGGGATATGATAGTGATGTACAAATACCTTACTGGTGACTAGGGATGGGCCAAAAACCTCCCTATATGGTTCACACCAGAGCATTTTGAACAGGGAAAAAGTTCTAGTGAACATGCAAACTCTATCAAAGTCTATGGGACACGAAGATGAAAAATTAAAAGTCCTCATTTTAAAAGTTTATATGCAAGTTATTACTATAAGAAGTGTATGGAGACCTGGGTACTGCCCTGGGGGACATGTATCAATGAAAAAAAAAATGTTTTAACTGATCATTTTTAAAGGAGCAGTGGTTTTAATGATGCTTAAAGTGAAACATTAAAAATTCCTTTAAATATCTCTGCCCCCCACCCCAAAGCACCTTGACCCCATGTTGATTGGGACAAGGGCCTCTTCCCGACAACCCTGGGCTGTGGTTGTGGGGGTCTGCAGGTGGGGGGCTTATCGAAATCTGGAAGCCCCCAGATCCCGCCCCCCTACGTGAAAGGTTATCAGGTAAATCGTAACAGTACCCATTCACCAAAAAAGTGTAAAAAAAAAAGCAAAAACCACAGGAAACAGTTTTTGACAAGTCCTTTATTATAAAGAAAAAAGTGTCCCTCAATGTAAATCTATTGTCAATCACGACATCCGCGGACTCGAAAAATAAAAAAAATTGCAGAAAACTCTTTGCCCCCTAAGAGGCTACCCACCATATGCCCTATCTTCAGCTTTGACAGTTCTCTTATAGAGCAAGGGGTGGGGCCACTCATTTACATCACTCGGTGGCACCACCCCTTCTGACATCACATTCCGTAGTCGGGTGGCCCTGCCCCTTGCCTATAAAGGAACTGTCAAAGCCGAAGATTGGGCATACGGTGGAGAGCCTCTTAGGAGGCAAAGTGTTTTTCATTTTTTTTCTATTTTCCAGGCCCAGTGGGAATTGCAATTGATGATGAATTTACATTGAGGGACACAATTTTTTTATTTTTTATTTTAAATGGACTTATTAAAGGACTTGTCAAAAACAGTTTCCTGTGGTGTTTACTTTTGTACACTTTTTTGGTGAATGGGTATGGGTAGGACCTGGGGGGCCCCTTTGTTAAAGGGGGATTCCAGATATTGATAAGCCCTCCCACCTACAGACCCCCACAATCACAGCCCAGGGTTGTTGGTAAAAGGCCCTTGTCCCAATCAACATGGGGACAAAGTTGCTTGGAGGGCAAGTGGCCTGGTATGATTGAGGAGGTGGGGTGCTCATTTCCCCCCTTTCCTGGCCTGCCAGGCTGCATGATCTGATAAGGGTCTGGTATGGGCTTTGGGGGGGACCCCACGCCTTTTTTTTCTTTTTTCAAATTTTGGCGTTGCGTTTTCCTTAAAATCTATAACAAACCCAAAGGGCCTGGAATGGATTATTTGGGGGGGACCCCATGCCAATTTTTTTTTAAAATTTGACATGGAGTCCCTCTTAAAATTTATACCACACCCAAAGGGCCTGGTATAGATTTGGGGGGGGGGGGGCACCTACACCGTTTTTTAAAAAAAATTCTGTCATAGGGTTCCCATTAACCACTTAAAGACAGGGCACTTTTACCCCCTTCCTGTCCAGACCAATTTTCAACTTTCAGTGCTCATTGGCGTCTATGGGAAATCTTGGTCAGCTTGACATGGCACTGCTCCTGGTCTTTAACATTGATATCTATAGGGAATCTTGGTCAGCTTGACTTGACACTGTTCATGAACCATAAGTGACAAGGACACTAAACGGACACTAAACTTGGGGAACACTGAGAAGGGACCGAGGGCTACAGCATATCCATACATTTTAAAAATGGAGTATGCCTGTACACATTATACATGGCTGCTGTGTGGGGCGTGGACTTATACCCTGATCCATGATTGACCACAGGCACTTTGCCTGTGGCTAATCATGGCTCTGACAGTACATTGTGGTGTGATTGGCCAACAGATCAGGTGCATGCTTTGGCCAATCATCAGCAATCAATGAACCGCAAAAGTGCCCCATTTGTACGCTGATGTTTGAACAGCTGATGTTTGAGTTGAACACAGAGCCCATCCCTACTAGTGACCCTAGCATAGGGAAAAACTTTTCAGTGGGAGACAGTCTAAAAAAGACACGTGGCCTTTCATGAAATTGAAAGAGAAACATTTTAACCTTACACTGCGTAGAGGGTTCTTTACTGTCAGAGCAGTAAAGATGTGGAATTCTCTTCCACAAGCTGCGAGGGTCGATAGTTTAAAAAAAAACTTTTAGATGGGAATCCTAACGATCACAACATACAGAGATATACAATTTACCATTGACATGAACACAGGCACACACAAACCACAGGTTGAACTGGATGGACTGGAGTCTTTTTTCAACCTTTTTCAACTATGTAACTAAGACCGATGATGTCAACACTCTATTTTCTTCCACTTTCTGTGTGTTTCTTGTCAGCACATGTGTATACAACACACCTGATTGGCTCCTAATGCAGCAACTTCTTCTCCCTATCTGAACACTGCTGTACGAGTACAAGTATCAAATATCAAGCAAAAATCTAATATTTATGCTACTTGCATTTCCAAGAACATTTATTTATTTTTAATGATTGCTTAACTGTATTCATTGGTGTTTCTTCTGCCTGGAGTTGAGATTTAACAATAAATATAGACATTATCAAATATGGGCTAAAAAATCTAATTTAATGCTGCAGACCTTTTCAACATTTAAATATATTTGGTGATGGTGCAAGGATCTAGCCAAACAGATATTCTACTACAAGCAGGAGCAAAAAAGTTGCTTCCTCTTTATTGCTGTCCTTAAGTAAATCATTTCCATTACACTAATTCATAGTAATTACCTTTGTTTTTAAATAATTCATATGTAATAAAAGTATCCATTCAATATTCACCTCCATTATTATATATGCACATACACATTGAAAAGGGTACTTAAAAAAATGTTGGTAAGTTTGGATCTTTTTCCAAGATTTACTCCAAAAATGTTCAAGTCTGTTTACTCCTTGCTTCACCTGCTGGGCTGTGGAGTTAAAATCCACATTAATAGGATCTACTGTAAGAGCTTAAAATATTTTCAATTAACTATTTCAACAGAGGAAAGACAATATACATTTGCAGGACAGTCCATACAAGTCCCACATCTATTACTATGTGAAGCACAAGCCTCAAGAGGTAAACAAAAAACTTTAACTTCTCTGACTGATAGACAAATCCTCTTTGTGTCTCACCCATTCCCCCTCTCTGACACTGCAGCTCACAATGGGAGGGTTTCTGCAACAGAGGCAATGATGTCCATTCAGAGAGAAGTGGGCAGGACTGGCAAGTTACAGGCCTGTGAATCAGCAGTGACAATGCTGATAGACATGCTCCCTGCAACACTTATTTATCCCACTGTAGTGCAAACAGGAAGAGCAGAAATATTGCCACATCATCACAAGAAACTGCATTAGGTGAACTTCACTGGCATGCCGAACAAGTGTTGGCCTTTGCAAGGGACTGAGAAAACACTGTAAAGGAAGATTTTATTATAAATATGTGCTACAGGACATATTTTTCTTTAAGACCCCGTTCACACTGGGGCGACCTGTCAGGCGACCTGGTCGCCTGACAGGTCGCCGTAGGTCGCCTGCCATAGAGAAGCTGTGGACCCGTTCTAATAGGAGGGACACAAGTCGCTCCGACTTAGAAAAAGGGTCCGGAGCTTCTTTGGGGCGACCTGGAGCGACCTGCATTGACTTCAATGTTATGAAGTCCGTGCCGGCCGCTCCGAGGTCGCGGTGCGAGCTGCGCACCGTGACCTGTGAGGTCGCCCCGGCAAGTCGGATTGCCCCAGTGTGAATGGGGTCTTATTGGGAAGTATTATCAGAGTTTGGATTTTGAAGGTAAATATGTGTAAATATATTGGGAAGAAACTCAAAACATTAACCTTAGCAAGGAACACCTTGACACATAAAGCTACGTGAGTATTGCTGCTACCCAATTGATAAAATCCGACATTTAGCCCCTCTTCACACCGGTCATTCAATTTAACTGATCAAAGTCACATGACAAGTTTCACCCTATTTCTGGCTATGGAACTGTTCAAATCGATGCAACTCCGACTTGCACCCACTTTGAAAAGGTTTCTGCACTATTTTTGGTGATTTCATTTGCAACTTTCAATGACATCTGTGCATGAAGTTGCACAGATGTCGACAAGCTGAGAATGAAATTGCACTGACTGGCCGCTTTGAAATTGCACTAAAGTAATGCAATGTCAAAGCCGCATTTTGTGTGAATCAAGGCTAGGGCACAGTTGGGATAACTTTTTTTTCTTTAAAAGAAATCATGACAATTTCTCAATATTTAAAAGGTCCTGAGGTCACATGCTAAATGTTCAGATCTATTATATTTCAAATTTAAATAAAATCCACAAGCAATCCTTCCTAACATAAACCTCTAAGTACCTTAAGCTTTGCTTCAATAAGAGACTAACAGCATTTGGAAATCCCATGAGCAATCTGTGCCATGACCTATAGCATCTAATGGACATCTTCTCATTCTACATCCTAGTAACCCATAAAGGTGAGCCCTAGGCAATCTATGTGTTGCTGAGAATTATTTTTTGTGAGGTTTATCCTATGTTTTATAACTTGTGAAGTATCATGCAAGATTGTTATTTGTCCTTGAACATTGCAGATGAAAGGCAAAAATATGTAATATAAACCAAAAAATTGAAAGGCAAAGATCCAGGTTAAGAATAGAGCACATTGATATTCATTGAACAAATGAAGAATTTTCATGCCAGATGACTGGTTATCTTGTCTTATGCTGCCCTAGGTAAATGTTGTGTAAAAACATAAGTAAAATTCTGACAAAACCCTGTGTACTCCCAAAATTATGTGGGTGGGGAAAACGTACATCCCCTCTAAGGAATATGCCTGTCTATGGTTGTTTAAGAAGCATAATAAAAAAGGGGAAGAAATAATGATCTGCCCTGAAAAAGTCACAAGCCACCATGTCAATCCATTTGTGTTTATGTATATTTTAGATGGATTTACGAACTTAGCCTACGCACAAAGTAATAAGATGCTTATATTTGTGATCTAACAAACTCCTCCAGAACTGCTTAATTAATAGGTTCTATGTATTCCTAAACACACACTAATAGCACATTTTACACTACCCATTAGGATGAAGAATTGGAAAGCACAAATTAATATATTTGAGCCTTGGATTAACTAATGTACCCAATATTAATGTTTTGCTATTCACATGAAAATGAAAAATAAAAATTTTTTATCAGAGAACTGATCATTTCCCAGTACTTAAATCAAGTCAGGAAAGTGTAGAAAGTTCATGGTTTTATTTGTTTTATCATTTCTTTCATTTATACATGCAGTATTTCAGGATATATATTTAAATTCAGCTCCATCTAATCAACACAGAGTCAGTTGGAATTTTATGAGCAAAGGCAAAACTTGTCCTTTCCCTTATTTTGGCAGCTACTGCTTTTTCTTCTAATACCTCACTGACCCTATTGCAAATTATATAGAAACATTGGTGTCACTGCTATTGGAATAAGTTCAAGACTCAAGAGATAAAGCTGCAATGAAACATAGCCAGAATGATGTAAATAAAAACAACCTTAATGCTTTTTCTTAGAATATCTCACCAAACAATGGTTTTTCTGTGAGAAAAAAAATTTGTTTTGTTCAGTTAACCAGGTCTATCTCAGCAAAATCTTGTGGTGCAGGCAAATATGGAAAATTAGACCTAAAGGAGATGTTTTTGTCCTGTTTCTTGCTTTTGACATCTGCAAAATGTATAATCTTATTCTTCTGTTTCGGAGAATGCAAAATTATAATGTCAGCCATCGTAATGTTCATACCAACATTGCCCTTTAAAAAAAAACTTTCTGCAATGAAAATGCCAATATGTGAACAATACACTCTAAAGTGATGATTTCTATTGTCTTCTCCCTGTTTACCTGCTTCGAGCACCTCGTTAGATAGATCACCTATATCAAATGATTGGAAATTAATAATAAATATGAAAGCCTATTTTTACCTACATAACAAAAAATACAAAATAAACACAAGGAACTTTACTTAACGTAGGTGTAATGTGTTGCCTATGCTTCTGTCTTCTGTGTTCAGTAGTAATATTCCTTCTTCGTTGCCTTTTCCAACCCCAGCTACCACAATCTTCCAGTGAGATGGGAGTTAATAGAACAAAGGGCATGTTACAGACTCTCATCAAGAGTGCTCAGCTATTCCTACCCTTTCTGCCCTTCTCCTTTATTCATAGACATGAAAAGTGACTAGAATAGAATAATGTAATGGTGATTGTATCTCTCTTGTTAAAGTAGAGTACATTTATTTGAATAGTAAGAAAGGTGTATTACATTTGTTCACACAAGGGTACGAAGAGAAAAATATTAAAAATGTTATTCTATCAACTTTATATTGTGTCTTTGCTTTAGTATGGTGGATAGTTTAGACTGAACTCAAAAGCTTTGGTTTTTTTATTTGCAGCAGCTTGGAACCACTACTATCTTTTACAAGCGACAATCACGGCTCAATCCTAGGTCAGATCTCAGTGAGAAAAACACTTGTTCGAAAAATCCTCAGGCTTCTCTGCTGTACGGTGCAGGGAGCTGACAGCAAGAAACCAGTCAGATTCTTAGTTCCCGGGTGGTCCTCAAATGGTATCATGCTATGGATCTCTCCTGATTCTCCTTCCATGGTAAATGAATGAGAGTGAGTTATCATCCAGGTGGAGCACAAGAGAGAGTTAGGCACTGTCCAGCAAAGAAGCCTGAGGATTTTTCTAACAGGCGTTTTTCTCACTGAGGTCTGACCTAGGATTGAGCTGTGATTGTCGCTAACCTTCTGTAGTGGGAGGTCTGTGCATTGTGTGTTTTTTCATCTTCATACCCTTTGAACCCTCCTGGATGGAGAAAGGCCCTGGCTTGGTATAAGCCACAAGTGTCGCTGACCTTCTGCAATAGGAGGCCCTTGCAAGCTGGTAAGCGAGCACTCTGTATGGTGGAGGTCACACTTTATTTTTGGTGTTATATGGTTTTGATATCACTAGGAGGGTTCCCTTCATCATAATTTCAACTAAATATTGGATTTATTTAGTTTTCACTATTTTGGCACCTGTGGTCCAGCGCAGTTCCATTTATGATTGCTCATCGGGGATGGTAATATTCAACAGCAGGACTTTCTTCTTTTTTCATAATTTGGACTTATTTGATTAATTTTTCAATATTCTTACTGAATTTTCAGCGCAGCTCTATATATGATTGATTATAAGCAAACAAAGGTTTGATAGTTTAAACAAGGGATGTCAAACCCTCAGAGGGGAGGTTCTATCAGTAGCCCCCTACCATTAAAAGTCAAGAGTCCCCCACACTCCCCTACCTCCCAGTTCACCCCTTACCATACTATGCTCCTGAGAAGAAGCTGGAAAGCAGAAACTGCAGGGTCTGGAGGAGAACCAGGGGAGGGCTTGAGTCAGCTCCCCGAGTCTGCTGAATGCTGAGACCAGTGGAGGTGGAGACAAAGGGGTACTGCCACTGCACAGAGTGGTGCAGGACCTGTAGGAGGAGTTCTATCCTCCTCTCTGCTGCCGACTGCAGAGACGGGGGTTGGCAGAGACGAGCCTCTCTGCGGCTGCACAGAGAAGCACAGGATCTGGTGGAGGAGTTCTGTCCACCTCTCTGCTGCTGTCTGCTGAAACAAGGTGGGGGCAGAATTGAGGGAGGTGCAGCAGCTGCAGGAAAGGTACGAGGGCCACATGAAATTGCCTGGAGGGCCTGATTTGGCCCGCAAGCCTTGTGTTTGACACGTGGTTTAGACCATCTGATCTCACTACACGCAGCCATCATCTGACACTTTACTGAATCTAGGACACACAGCTCCAGCATAGCTAGACTCAATTTTTGGAATGTAAACCACAACCAGTAATATCCAGCCATCTTAGGAGAGTCTAGATGTGACCATTATAAAACAAATAGCCATTTTAAAAGGGTATTTATTTTTTTTCACATTTATTACTGATTTTCATTGTATGCAAATATTTTATACTAGTTGATTCAATACCTCACCCGATAGGCTTCAGCCTATACCTACACTGAACTTGTTGCATTCCTAAAGAGCTCTGCTAGGCAAATTAACTCAAAATAAATAAGTCAGTTAAATCATTTTCATAGGTATATTTGGTATTGGCGGCACTATGGTTTGATCTATTTAGCCGACTAAATTATTGTTCAGGCATTCCCTGACACAACACAATATATAATTAATGAGATGATAAACAAGTAATTTAACCTCTCAGTAGTAAAGAAATGTAATGACATTGGCATAAACTGTGGCATGGTTTACTAATTACTCTAAATATCAGCCTTTTATTATACAGTCTAAAAAGTAAAGGAAGATGCAAAAAGAAAAAATACTTTGGGTGGCACAGTGGTGTAGTGGTTAGCACTTTCACCTAGCAGCAAGAGGGTCACTGGTTCAAATCCCAACCACGACACTACCTGCCTGGAATTTGCATGTTCTCCCTGTGCCTGCGTGGGTTTCCTCCGGGTACTCCGGTTTCCTCCCACACTCCAAAGACATGCTGGTAGATTGATTGGATCCTGTATTAAAAAAAAAAAAAATTGTCCCTACTGTGTATGTATGCGAGTTAAGTACCTTAGATTGTAAGCTCCTTGAGGGCAGGGTGAATGTACAATGTATATGTAAAGTGCTACGTAAATTGACAGCGCTATATAAGTACCTGAAATAAATAAATGGTGGCTAAAAAAAATACAAAATATTAATATGAAATATTTCACATTTACCTGGCTAAAAATCTAAAACATAAATCAAATGTATTTTTTATTCCGTACCATGAACACAAAACAATTTGTACAAAACCATCATATAATCCCTATAACTGTAGTGTGTGGTGGTGATTTTCAATAAACTGAAAATTTGATACTCATGTTTCATCCTTGGAATAAGTTAAAAAATAAAAAAGGCTATTAGAATTAATCTGCAGCTATAAAACAATTTTAGTATAACAGTTTTTTTTTTTATGTTATTGTAAATTATAGGTTCTGTGCTCCTGATCTACTGATTGCAATTGATTAGATTGTTTAAAAGCTATACACTGGAAATGCAGGTAACTACACAAATGAGGCACATTTATGGGATGTATTTACCTGCCAGTGATTTGTATTTCTGTATTTACAGGCCTGAGACCTACTTTTTTCTGTTCTGTAGTTAGGGAGACTCTGTCATTAATTTAAAAATTGCATTTTAAAGCACAGAAAATTCAAGTATTTTAAATGTTTGCTTCTTTTGTTTTTCTTTTCAATATATAAATTGTTCCTCACTTATAATGCCCCTTTAAATGTGCTAGAGAAATTGACTAATCTATTCTCTCCCTTTTATGTCATAGCCTTCTACTTTTCATGGAGGAAGAGGAGAATAACAGTCTGTGGTATACCAGCTCTTCTTCTTCTCCCTTTACCTCCTTATATATCCCGTTGAGTTGCTGCTGGGGAAGAAGCAATGGCGGATAAAATAGACACTTGTCACTTGAATAACAAATCACAATATCAGATCCAAGGTGGCAACACCCAGCAGCAGTCTTGTGTCTTTTGGATATCTACAAAAGGGAGGCTTTTACATGTAAATAACATGCCTAAAATACATTTACTGCACATATAATCCTATGGGAAGATTTTTGTTGAAATCAATGATAACACAGGTCATCCAGGCCTCCAGCCTAAAACTTAACATTGAAAGGAGAAGCAGTGGACTCTTAAGCTCATCTGTCTGTCTTCCCCTATGCACTGGTTTCCCGCACTGCCTCTCACAGTCTGAACACTGCTATAAATAGGCTGAAAGATGCTAATACCAAATTTAAATCCAGGTACTTAAATCACTTGCATTTAAAAATACATTTCATCACGTATCAATGAAAACAGAGCTGCATTACTTTGTGTATTCTATATTTGGATGGAGTTGAACCTTAAAGGAGAACTGCAGCTTTGCCATCACTTTAAATAGTTAGTTTGTGCAAAGCTGGCCCAAACAAATGATTTCCTTCACTAAGAAATGCAACTGGTGGCAGCTGTACAAGGACTTCCCTTCTTGTTCCCAGTACAAAATAATATAATATTATTAATTATTAATATTAATACTATTATTACAAGGCTTCCCTTGATTGGGTGAGGTAGAGATTGCAATCTCCAATCTGAGGAAGCCTAGTATTCATTCATAAAATGGCAAACCTTCCTGTGAATCACTTAGCAGCACTCAGCCTGACTCATTATTGTTTCAGCAATGGAATGGGAAATCCTCGTACCACTGCTGGACCACAGCGGTGTATACTGTATGTAATTGATGCTACATACAGTTTATACACTGCTGACAGCAACCACATTTCCTAGTGAAGGATTATCAAGTGATAATAAAGCTGGAGTTAGACTTTAAAATATTTCAGTGTACACACTATACCTGATATGTGGTTTTATCATAGCATTCATCTTGTGTTTGTTCTTATTCTTGGCCTTGGAAAGATACCAAATAATAGAAAATACACTTTCCTGCTGTAATAGTGCTTCATCTAATAATCATTCTATGGCATTGAATTTTATTGTTAAATCTAAGGCAGGCCATAAACAGATCAGAATTTGTCTGGTTCAGCAGGAACCAGCTCAGTTTTAGATCCGACTTTGGGCAGGATGGTTGTAACGAAGTAGATGGATGGACGAGCAGCCTGCCAAGTTTTTCTTTCTCGTGTGATCACTGCCGGTGACTATATCTGCCGGCAGTGATCATCGTATTCTGACAGCTGGGAAACCTCCCGATATCAGAATACAGTATCACAGCTAGTGTTGATTGGGGAATTAAGCAAATTTCATTACTTTAACCTGTGGTTAAAGGAAAGAAAATTGAATAATGTATGGCTTGCTTAAAAGTCTTACCTCCCCATCCTCTTTTCAACGTTGGTCGGCAGCTGGCCTCCTCCGGGCCCACTCCTTGATCGTTTTCAATGCATTTAAGTCCTTCCCGACTCTCCAAGACTCACACCAGCTCCCCAATTCTGAGATCTTCCACTACCTACAAATTAAACACTTCTTATCCCACTGCATGCGTACAGACACGTCTTTACCCACCTTGACTTCATTTGAACACGTTTGTCTCCATGACCCACACACCCGGGGTCTAATTTCCCTCCTTTACTCTAAACTTTCTGAACCCCTAACCCGAGCTCTCCCAGCATATGCGTCCAAATGGGAACGGGACTTGGGCATTACACTTGAGCCTGCAGACTGGTCCAAGATCTGGCAGACGACGAAGACAGCCTCCCAAAATATCGTGGCTTCCGAAACTAACTATAAGGTGCTTATGCGTTGGTACCTTGTGCCAGCTCGTATTGCTAAATTCCATCCCTCATACTCTCAGGACTGTTTCCGAGGCTGTCGGGATGCGGGCACTCATGTACATATCTGGTGGTCCTGCCCTGTGGTCCAACGATTTTGGAAGGCTATCTTTTGCATTCTCTCCACCCTCATGGACACACACATCGACCCTGACCCCTGTCTCGCCCTCTTGAACATTGAATCAGATGTCGTTTCCAAACAACAGCACAAATTGTTCCTACAAGTCACGACTGCGGCTAAACAAACAATAGCTAAAGCTTGGAAAACCCCTCATCTACCTATTCCTGAAGTGAAAAACAGAATCACTAATGCCATGATTCATGCGAAAATTGAAGCGGTCCTGCTGGACAGGGTCGACAAGTTTGACAAGTTATGGCAACCATGGGTAGACCACTTTCTCCCTCTGAACTTTGATAGCACTCTCTTATTGCCCTAAACGGCATATTTGCGCTGCCTATATCTATCTGTGGTTACCCTGCTCCCCCCCGGCGACCCCCTTCCTCCCCCCCACTTTCACCCCTCCACCCTCCTCCTTTCCCCTCATTCCTTTCTTCTTCCCCCCCCCCTTGTTTTGTCCCCCCGTCCCCCCCCCTCCTCCTCCCTGTTCTTACCCCTCTTATGACTATATCCCGCCATATGTACAATACTCTGTCTATTACTCTCCCCCACAGTGGTTACTTCTCTCCACATTCCTTACACAAATCGTTCCACCATTCTGCTACAGTCTACATCTTGTTTGACCTAATGCCAAAGACTCCTGACCTAACCAGGCTTCCTTCCTTCCTCTGAGCCATGTGTTGCGACCCCCGAAAACGATACTTACATGCAAACTATATGACCCATTGAAGGCGCAGTCGCGCGCGGGCACAGCAAGCTCCCTTTTAGGGGTGCCCGGGTGTTGGCTGTGCTGGATGGATCTCCCTTCTGGGGTCGTCGCCCACTTGGCTCCTGAACATGTCAGTTAACCTGGTTTGCTTTGTTACCACCTCCGGTTTACTGTTGTTACCTGTTGTGCAAATGTAACCTCTCCTGCTCTGATTGTACATGTTGCGCTGTATTTACTTCTGTTTTTTCAATAAACTACTTGAACAAGAAAAGTCTTACCAATTTGTTTATTTTTTTTACTAGATATTTAAACATTTCATTCTAAATACACACTGGCTTCTCATGTTTACATGCATTTACTTGTACCCCACTTCAGATCTTTAAAGACGGTGTTTAACAAACTGTTATTTGCTTCCTCAAAAGATAATGAATGATGGTGGGATGGACAACATAAATATTTTTAACAGGGGTTTATAGAATCTAAGGCTGCTACTAATTCTTAACTGTTCATTTTTTTTTACAAATACAATAGAGCTATGACAATGGTAAGGTTTAAAAACTGAGACAAGGCTGTATATCAGAGATATCTCCTTTAAAAAGAAATGGTGCGAGGCTTATCAGGACCAGCGATGGATTCATGATCCAAGCTGATATGATATATGCTCAGGGAAAAGGGTTTTGTTTCCTTTATCTTTGCTAGTTCTCTGAGAAAAGAGGTCATAACTCAGCAAAGGTGAAGTCTCCAGTGAGTTATGAATCCTGTCTTTTCACAAGTGAGTACTGTGGATAAATTGACATGCTTGGGATAAAGTCTTGTCCAGTTACATATTCATTCAATGCAGAGGCAAAAGGCTTGTGAATACAGAATGTACATTGTGTCTGAGGAACGCTCAGCTAGATATTCAGTTAAGGTGAGACATCAGACATCTGCTTGTCCTTGAACTTTCTGCAATATAGCTTGAGACTCAGCCAATGCAGTTACCAACTTTGTTCCCTTTTTTCTGCAAAGAAAAGGAAAGGGATCCATCAAAATGTAAAATCTCTGTGTACTATAACAAGCACTTCTGATAAGGTGGAAACTCTTGGTATCACTGTAGGAAAGCTCAACGCAAAACCAATCCTTATCCAGGTGTATCACAGAGTGCTTTAGTTGAGCATGGATGTGTAGACGAGAAACTTTAGTGACACATATACTCATCAACAACCCTGCCGGCCAAAGCCTTAAAAAAAAAAAATAATAGATCACATGCTACATATCGACCATTCACAAAATGACCCTTCCTTTAACACATTATACCTATTGATTATATAACCTCCCTGCCAGGAATATATCAACTCTTTACTTATCATTTTATTGTCAGCTAGTAGGAAATTTTATTCACTGTTGTATTGCACAAAACCTAGATGTTGCTGAAAAAAATACACATTATATGATAATTTTCCATCTAACAGAAGTCATTCAACCATGTGATGTCTGACACGGAAGAAAAACTATTCAGCAGCTTTGGCCTCATCTCAATTATCTCTCCAATAACTTATTTGGTAGAAAATATAAAAAAGGATGCAGCTTTATGATGATAGACTGAAACTGAAAATGTCAAAGCCATATATACTGTTAAATATGTGAGACTTGTATTTCTTGATTTATAAGTAAACAGCATTGGGGAAATCATCCTTCTAGCATCATATGGCAGATGTGCAATGGAACAATGCAAGGATTTTATGATCTTTAGACTTATCTTTTTCTCAACTCCGGTCCTCATGGCACACTAACAGGCCAGGTTTGCAAGAAAACTGAAATATATCCCCGGTGATATCCTTTGCTGCTCAGTGATTGCAGTATTCTAGTCTGCATCTCCCCAAGGTAATACTTAAAATCTGACCTGTTAGTGTGCCCTGAGGACCGGAGTTGAGAAACACTGGTCTAAACAACAATCTAAGATTCCTTCCAAGAAATGATTTATAGTGCTTGTACTGTTACTCTCTTTCTTTGCATGTATATCAGTCAGACTCTCCTACAATCTTATTTTGTTAAAATAATGATATACTGATTGTCACTTTTAGGAACTCTGCTTGCCAAAGAGAATAATGAAAATATATAGCATTGGGGTTGATTTACTAAAACTGAAAAGTGCAAAATCTGGTGCAGCTGTGCATAGTAACCAATCAGCTTCTAACTTCAGCTTGTTCAATTAAGCTTTAACAAAAAAAAAATATGAAGCTGATTCGACACAGAGCTGAACCAGGTTTTGCACTCTGCAGTTTTAGTAAATCAATCCCATAAAGTATGTTAAGGTAAAAAGTCACATCAAACTTACCACTTGGTAAGTGGGAGATGTCAGCTCACATATATCTTGTAGCTTGGCGCTCATGGATGGAGAAGGGAGACTCCCAAGAGTGTAATAAAGCCTTTTTTATTGGTAAAAACCATTAGAATTGCACTTGCAGTGTTGTAGGCTACATATCGCATCAGGTTAAGGCAAAGGTTAATAGGGCAGTCAGTCTCTCAGTCAGAGTTCGTAACGCAAACCTCCACGTGCGTTCAACCACTGAGCTAGACGAGACATCACTGAGGAACCAGAATCAACGTTATTTTATCAGTGTCTGTATCGGTAGTTTCATGATCATTTTAAAGCAATTATCTCTAGAGCCTATTTTGAATAGTTTCAGCCATTTCCAGATGATCTTTAAGGTGGCAATGCACAGATCAAAATTCGGCCAATTCAGTAGTGATTGACTGAATTTGGATCCAAGTATGGACAGGCTAGTTGTCCATAAGTTGATCTAGCTGTCAGAATACAAAGGCTTAAATTTGTTGTTGGGGTAATTGGCTCATTTTCTTAAAATAAAAATGAAAAATGTAAGGCCAGCCTTACTTTATTGATATCAGTGAGCTTATAGCATGCCACATTAATTATCCAAATCAAATATGTTGCCACTTGCCAGATAAAAAAGGGCTACCCTGCAAAGAAAGGAATTATTACTTACCTACTGTATTCCACCATGGCCTTTGGTTCCAATTTTTGCTCTCTTAAAAAATCTTCTGCATTTTACATTCCTAGTGGCAAAGTTGCAGGCAATATTTATTTTTTATTTATTTTTTGCTTTTTATAGAGTAGGGAAGAGTTCGATCCTTTGTTACATGGGTTGATTTATTAAAAGCGGAGAGTGCAAAATCTTGTGCAGCTCTGCATAGAAACCAATAAACTTCCAGTTTTTTGTCAAAGCCTAACTGAACAAGCTAAAAACATAATCTGATGGGCTACCATACACAGCAGTACCAGATTTTGTACTTTCCAGTTTTAGTAAAACAATTCTATAGTGTCTTTGTCCCAGTTTGGTACAACTCCCTTCACTTTTTGTCCTGGTGACACAAAGTGATGGGAAATCCCTCCAAAGACAGATGAAAGAAAAGTAAAGGGTTTTTTTTTTTTTTTTTTTTCTTTACTCAGATATACAGTATATAAATGATGGGTTTGAATTACAAAGCGGTATTGTTTCCCTTAAGAAATTCAGAAAAATACCGCTCAAAGTTTTTCAAGAAGTTTTTGGCATTTTAGTGAAAATAAAACAAATAAGGTTCAGCGCTCACAAAGAAAGTTGATAAATTAAAAATGAGACAATTCATATGAATTCATAAGTGACAAATGAAACAGGGAATAGCACATGATCATATTGTGCTAAATGATCTAAAAATAAATTCCATGAAAAGTCCATATCAATAGTGCAAACAAATGTGTAAGTATGTGACAAAAAAATAAAGGAAAAATCCCCAAAAAATTGAAAAATCCAAACAAGGGAAGAGAAGCACCACCAGTCCCAGCATGCGTGAAAGGATGATCCTTCCAAATCTTCAATAAGTGCAGACACCAACACTAAACACTGAAGGGGGTAGCAGCTTACCAGAATTAAATGGCCTCCAAATCAATGGAAAAGTCAAAAAACGCCAAGCAAGGTAGGTATCCAAGGCATGTGGGGACATCAATAGTACTCAATCAACTAAATATCCAAAGAGCATAAAGGTGTATATAGATAAAAAAGGAGTCATAGCGTAATCCAATATAAAACAACGTATTTATTAAAAGACGAGTGCACTCACAAACATCCTAATAGTAACAGCATGTAAAGATTCCAAGAGAATGGGCTGCAGCGTAGGCAGTAAGGAAATCCGACTGGAGGAGTGTGGTGATGTCACGTCTGGTCCCACCCAACGCGTTTCGTCACATGATTGATGTCTTTTTTGATGTTTTGATGTTTTTTGACATTTTTTTTATTTATGGTATTTTAGTAGTGAAAACATGCTCGCCTCCAGAACTTTTCTTGAGCCTATCCTATAGAACTCCTTACCCCAATCTGTCTGACTATCTCCTACTCTGCTTGCTTTTAGAGATTCCCTCCAAACTTTTCACTTCAGAGAAGCCTATTCTGCCTTCACCTAACAACTGTACTTTTATTTTCTCCATCAGCTCATCTCCTACAGTTATTACCATTTGTTTCACTTGACCCTCCCTCCTAGATTGTAAGCTTTAACGAGCAGGGTTCGCTAATTCCTCCTGTATTAGATTGTATTGTAACTGTACTGTCTGTCCTCATGTTGTTCAAGCGCTGTGCAAACTGTTGACGCTATATAAATCCCATATTACAATAATAATAATAATAATAATAATAATAATAATAATAATAATTTAACGACAGGCACTAGCTGGTGTATTTATTAACATTAATAAATCGGCATTGTTAAGGAGCATGCAGCCGCCCACGTCCCTAACAATCACTAAACAACATGTTGTTTGAGGACCAGGCAGCCACCGTGCATTTAACAACTGATAAGTCATCAGCTATCAGTGGGAGTTCCATGCTGACAGCTGAATCTAAAAGAAAAATATGCTGTCAATAAAAATAAACGGGAAAAGAACAGTGTGGGTCCCCCCCATGCATACCAGGCCATTAAGGTCTGGTATGGATTTTGAGGGGAACCCCTTGTCAAAATTAATACTGGACCCTTACCCGAGGATGCAGCTAGGCAAATTAGGAAAGGGAGGGGATGAGCGAGTGCCCCCCCCCCCCTCGTGAGCCATACCAGGCCATATGTTCTCGACATGGGGGAATGCTTTGAGGCAGGGGGGTTCTTCCCCCCCAAAGCACTGTGTCTCCATGTTGAGAGACAAACCACTGGCCAGGGTGGTGGGGGTCTAGTCATTCACCCCAAAAAAGTGTAATTTAAAAAAAGACAATAGACAGTTTTTGACAAGTCCTTTATTTAACCACTTTACCACCGGAGCATTTTGCTGTCTTATGTCTGGGCCACTTTTTGCGATTCGGCGCTGTGCAACTTTAACTGACAATTGCGCGGTCATGCGACACCATACCCAAACGAAATTTATGTCCTTTTTATCCCACAAACAGAGCTTTCTTTTGGTGGTATTTGATCACCTGTGCGATTTTTACTTTTTGCGCTATAAACAAAAAAAGAGCGTTTATTTTGAAAAAATAACAATATTTTTAACATTTTTTTATATGAAATTCCCCCCAAAAAAGATGTAAAAACCAATTTTTTTAAAATTTTTGGCCAATTTGTTTTCTGCTACCCATGTTTGGTAAAACAAATCACAATAAGCGTATTTTGATTGGTTTGTGCAAAAGTTATTGTGTTTACTAACTAAGGAAAAGATTTATGTCATTTTTGGTGTTTTTTTTTTTAACGCGTAATGGCGGCGATCTGCGATTTTTTTTGCGGGACTGCGACATTGCAGCGGACAGATCAGACCCTTGACTGACATTTTTGACACTTTTGGGGGTACCAGTGACATTACTGCAGTAATCAGTGCTATATATATGCACTGTTACTGTAAAAATGACACTGGCAGGGAAGGGGTTAATTTTATTGGAGAGGGAGGGGTTAATGTATGCCTGGTGCTTACTAACGTGTGTGGGGGGAGGTGACTGAGTGACACAAGGACAGATCCAGGGTTCAGCTATGCTGAAACCTGCAATCTGACCCTGCCTGTCACTTAGGAGATCCGCCCGCTTGTGTTTACACAAGCAGGCGGATCTCCACACTAGATTCTCGGCGATCGGGGAAAAGCGGCGGCGATCGCCGCTGCTCCTCCCCTGGCCCGACTCCCGTTGTGACTGAATACAGCGGGAGCGAGCCTCCGGCGGCGCGCGCGGCGCCGAGAAAGGGGAGTGTCTGACGACGTAGTACTACGTCGTCAGACGATAACGAGCCACTCTGCCGCAGTAATATTACTGCAGGCAGACGTAAAGTGGTTAAAAAATAAATGTCCCCCGGTGTACATCCATCATCAATCACAACACCTGCTGCCACCGCTGACCCAAAAAAAATCTGCTTGTGCTGAAGGCTTCCACCATCTGCCAGCTCTGCTGTCTGACAGTTCTTAAACAACTAAGGGGCAGGGCCACCCAGGGACATCATAGGCCAGGCGCATGATGGCTTGATGATGTCACAAGGGGGCAGGGGCTACCTGGTGACCTCACCAGGTGACCTTGTCCCTTAGTAATTTAAGAACTGTCCGACAACAGGGCTAGTAGATGGCAGGAGCATTCAATGGGAGCGGACCTTATTTTCTTTTTTTGGGTCATTGGTGATGGTGGGCATTATGAGTGATGACGGATCTACACTGAGGGACATTTATTTTTATTTTTTGAATAACGGACTTGTCAAAAACTGTCTATTGTCTTTTTTTCCACTACTTATTTTGTTTGGGTGAATGACTAGGGGTAGTATCTACCCCATAATAATTTGCATGGAGGGGCCAGGATCTGGGAGCCCTCTACAACCAACAGGGTTGTAGGGAAGATGTTTCTGTCCCCCTATGCCCCAAAAAAGCAACCATTCATGTTGAGGGCATGTGGCCTGGTATGATTCAGGTGGGGGGTGCTCGCTCATTCCCTCACTATCCTGACCAACCAGGCTGCATTCTCAGATAAGGGTCTGGTATGGATATTAAGGGGGTAAATTTTGGCATGGGGTTCCCCTCAAAATCCATACCAGACCCTTAGGGCCTGGTTTGCGTTGAGGGAGAACCCACGCTGTTTTTTTTTTCCTGATTTTTTTAATCTTTTTTTTAGCTGATGACTCATCTGATGACTCATTGGTTGTTAAGGATACGGCAGCCACCCACTCCTTAACAATCATGATATTTACTGGTTGTCAAGGAGCAGGCAGCCACCCGCTCCTTAATAACTAGTACACAATCCACAAATACTGCATGCCTGGACTACTACTTAATTTCTGCATGCATTTAATTATTTATTTCCTTCTGTGAAAGGATTTTAATGCCTTTTGCGTATTCGGTAATTACTGGGTGTTTTCAGCATTTTTCAGTAGATACGGCACAAACGTTCTAGTGAATTAACAGTTTCAGTACCTCATGAGATATTTAGGCAAAATGTGTCTTGACACCTAAATATCTCATGCAAGTTTATTCTGTGAATGGAACTTATTGTCCCCTGTTCAGTAAAAGTGACTCCACCAGCATGTACAATCACATCCTCATGCAGAGAATCATTTTATGGTGAAAGAAAAGTTCTATCAAAGTGTAGACCTGTCTTAAGAATCTAGAATGATGGCAGATATTGCGCTAGTACAACAGAGATGTTAAAGGAAAACTGTTCTGCACAGTATGCTGATAAGAAGTTCTGACTTTAATTTGACATTTCTTACCTGCATACTTGTTTCAGGTCAGTGATTAAGAAAGTATTACATGCATAATATATGTTGTGTAGGCTAAGGGCTAAGGGAACATTTCTCAATTAAATTAGCTGTGAGCCTGAGAAGGTTCTTTACAGCAAAATGTTAATGTTAAAAAACAGTAAATTGCAAGTAGGGTTATCTCAACTGATTATCACAAGTGCGAGTATTTATTCAAATTGTGGATAATTTGATTAGTTTAATCATTTTTAGTATGTTTTCATTTAAGAAAACATGAGACACATTTTTTTTATTAGCATTTTGAAAATATCTAACCAGTAATACTTAAGTAAAAAAAAAAAAAAAACATATGTGTGTATCAATGTGTATTTGTAATATACCCTAATTACAATATGTTAACTATCTGTGATATACCGTGCACTGTGCACTGCTTTATTCAGGAACTGTGTATAAAAAGTTTGTTTTTTACAGTAGCCAAGGAAGCTAGGAACTTAGTGCAATCTGACAAGCTGACAAAGGTTTCATTATGGAGCTGTTTACTGCATTTACTTTTTCTGTTCTGATTGTTTTCGGGGTCAGAGAACCAAAGATTCATTTCACTTGTGAAATGATTACTAGACAGAAACTTGTATGTGGTCTTACAATTTTACTGATCGTAGGTTATTCTCAGCAGCAGTCTACTGGCAGTTCAATGTAGCATAGTACGATAATCATAATATCACTCTCTTCAGTCACTAATCCTGTGTGAAACTGAGCAGCAATTGCCCGATTTATCATTTGTAACACTACTGTAGCCAATGTGAGTTACATGCTGTTCTACTGCAAGCTCATTATTTTATACTGCTTCTGAGAGTCATTGAATTATGGGAAAATTCTGTACTGTGGGCAGTTTTAGAGAACATGAAGTCATAAAAAACACTGTAAGGAAGTCTTGATATTCAGCTGAAGGAATCTTCTATAGATGGGGTTTTGGGTTCACTACCATAGGTGCATGGGATTTGCAAATTCTTTTGAACTTTTGGCCCAAAACCTTGCAGGTTTGCCAAAAGGAATAAGAACAATTTATAATGCAGTGCATACTTTTTGCCCCTGAAGAAATGGATAACCCAGTCCCCACAAAATAAAATACAGGGTTTGCAGTAGCCATATTGTCAGTATTTTTTAAAGCTGTTAGGAAAAGCCTGCAATTCTGTGTAGAAAGAAATACTGTTTTTTATTTTTTTACGTATTTTTAGAATTTTTTTTATAATTATTTTGGAGTTGGAACAGGTTTCCTGTGGCAGTTTTCAGCTGTCCATGCCTTTTGTTTGACAACAGCTTCATTATTAGCCTACAAGTAAGACCATGTATCAGTGATGTGACAATTGAGTGACACAGGTGTAAGGAAGGTCCAGTGCAATCTGGTACGAGAAGTCCAGTGCATGCGGATGCTGCAGACATATTAGTGTGCATGCTAAGCTGTGTGTGTGTGTAGGTGTATTGGCTTCACAATGCCTAAATACAATTGTGTGTGACATGGATAGACTGCTGAGTGGTCTTCGGTTAGTTCATGATTTACATGGGACCTGACCTGCTTCTTCTTGCTTTCCAACCTATGACCTGGCTTCCCTTTTTTATGTCTCTGGATTAGGTCTGCCCATTGTGACCTCAGCCTGTATTTCGAAGTCTGCATCCTGCTTTCTTATTTTTTACCTCACTACCCAGCTCCTAGCTTCATTCCTGTCTGCTGATTGTGTCCTACCATGTTCCTGCATCTGTTTCCTACCCAGTTGTCCACAGTCATTTGTCCCTCACACCATACTGCTAGTGTTGTCTGAAATGTTGGCCCTTGTGCCTTATCCTCATATCCCCTGTCACCTCACCACTTCAAGGTGTACTTTCATTTGTACAGCCATTATTTAATAATTATATAGTAATATCTGTGCACCTTATTCAAAATCAACTATACATAGCACATACATATATTTTGCACATGTTCAATAAATTGTCTACTTTGTATTTAAACATCAAACAATGATGATTAGAGTTTAATAGTGGCTGTAAATCTTATTTTAATATTGTTATGAAAATCCATTTGGCTTCAGCATCAGTAAGGCGGAATTCCCACCTAGCGTTTTTTAACTTCTTCCCATTCGCGCTACAGCCTATATACGGCTGCAGCGCGGACTCGAATTTTCGGGAGGCCGTTTTTAAACGGCCTCCCAGTGACACGCCCCCAGCGCGCTCCCGCGAGCGCGCCGCGGGGAAAATCTGTGTCGGCCGTGTCCCTTGGACACGGCCGATCACAGATCGTGGTGAATGGCCAATCACAGCGGCCATTCACCACGTGATCGGGCCGTCCAATGAGCGATGATCTCATATGTAAACATATGAGATCATCTCTCATCGCCGGTGCTCCTTCCTCACACAGAGCCTGCAGTGTGAGGAAGGAGGGGGAGCCTCACAGCGCCGGGGACACAGGAGAATGTAATCAGGGCACCGATCACCAGTGCCCTGATTACTGAAGGTAAAAACACACACACAGTGCCCCCCCTTCAGTGCCCACAGTGCCCGCCATCAGTGCCCCCCATCAATGCCCACAATCAGTGCCCATAGTGCTGCTAGTCAGTGCCCATCAGTGCCTGCTCATCTAGGCACTGATGAGCACTGACTGGCAGCACTATGGGCACTGAGTGTGGGCACTGATGGTGCTGCCCATCAGTGCCGCTCATCAGTGCCACCCATCAGTGTCCAGTGCCATCCGCCAGTGCCCATCAGTGCCGCCTATCAGTGCCCATCAGTGCCGCCCGTCAGTGCCGCCTCTCAGTGCCGCCTCTCAGTGCCCAGCAGTGCCACCTCTCAGTGCCCAGCAGTGCCGCCTATCAGTGCTCATCAGTGCCGCCTATCAGTGCTCATCAGTGCCGCCTATCAGTGCCGCCTATCAGTGCCGCCTATCAGTGCCGCCTATCAATGCTCATCAGTGCGGCATATTAGTACCTCCTCATCAGTGCCCATAAGTGCCACCTCATTAGTGCCCATAAGTGCCACCTCATCAGTGCCCATCAGTGCAGCCTATCAGTGCCCATCAGTGCCGCCTCATCAGCGCACATCAGTGAAGGAGAAAAAATTATTTTCAAAATTTACTCGCAGAAAATAAGAAAAACTTTTTTTTTTTTTCAAAATTTTCTGTCTTTATTCTTTTTTTTTGTAAAAAATAAAAAACCCAGAGGTGATTACATACCACCAAAAGAAAGCTCTATTTGTGTGAAAAAAATTATAAAAATTTCATATGGGTACAGTGTAGCATGACCACGCAATTGTCAGTCAAAGTGTGACAGCGCTGAAAGCTGAAAATTGGCCTGGATGGGAAGGGTGTTTAAGTGCACAGTAGGCAAGTGGTTAAACACGTTTTGTGTTTACGTTTTTTGTGCAACATGCATGTCTGTTCATTTCAATGAGCTGTCTTATGCACCACAAATGTGGCAAAGTAGCTCATGTATCCTTTTGCGATGTTTGGGGTGCCATTAACAATGAATAGCACCACTAATGCAACATGCATTGTTAGTGAGTTTTGTAAACATAAGCAAAATTGCATTTTTTTGCCTCCGTTAATGAGACACGCTGGTGTCAATGGATCCTACATTTTTAAATCTAGGTCTTCCCTAACAATGAATTTACCTTTTTTACTTGCTTGGACTAATATTTTCTTAAATTTGCTTAATAAGTTTTGATCCTGAAAAAAATCCAGAGCTGTCCTATGTCCTGTGTTATCTCAAACAATGTTATCCGGATGTGTTGGGTAGTGCTAAGTACACTCTTTTACCAAAAGTATTGGGCCTGCCTTTACATGTACATGAACTTTAATAGCATCCCAGTCTTAGTCCGTAGGGTTTAATATTGAGTTGGCCCACCCTTTGCGGCTATAACAGCTTTCACCCTTCTGGGAAGGCTGTCCACAAGTTTTAGGGGTGTGTCTATGCGAATGTTTGACCATTCTTCCAGTCTCCAATCTAATTCATCTCAAAAGTATGCTATTGGGTTTAGGTCACGACTCTGTGCAGGCCAGTCAAGCTCCTCCGCTCCAAACTTGCTCATCCATGTCTTTATGGACCTTGCTTTGTGAACTGGTCCAAATCATTTTTGGTGGAGGGAGGGTTATGGTGTGCGGTTGTTTTTTAAGGGTGGTGCTTGGCCCCTTAGTTCCAGTGAAGGAAACTTTTAAGGCATCAGCATACCAAGACATTTTGGATAATTTCATACTCCCAACTTTGAGGGAATGGTTTGGGGATGGCCCCTTCCTGTTCCAACATGACTTCGCACCAGTGCACAAAGTAAGATCCATAAAGACATGGATGAGCGAGTTTGGGGTGGAGAAAATTGACTGGCCTGCACAGTCCTGACCTCAATCCAATACGTTATGTCTTCTATCCACATGAAAGTGTGATGTCAGACCTCTGCTAATAGGCAGTGTCAGCTTTTTTAGAGCTTTTAGCTGAAATTTCAAAAGTTAAAATATAAAAGAAGAAGAAAACAGAGTGATGCTAATGTAACAAGATCACACGTTTGGTGCAGCAAAGCAGGAGTAGATTATAGAAGGCTGATGTTAGATGAATATATTCTTGTGGTGCTAGTAAAATTACACTGGTTGTACTACCCATCTCCACAAAGCACTCTGCTTTTTCTTGGGACTAGGTAGGAGCTTAAAGTAGTTCTAAAGGCAGAAGGTGTTTTATCTTAACCACCTAAGGACCAGGCCTATTTCTGACAATTGTTTACAAGTTAAAATCAGTAGTTTTTGCTAGAAAATTACTTAGAACAACAAGACATTATATATATATATATATATATATATATACATATATATATATATATATATATATATATATTTTTTTTTAGCAGAGACCCTAGAGAATAAAATGGAGATCATTGCAATACTTTATGTTACAATGTATTTGCCCAGCAGTCTTACAAATGCAATTTTTTGGAAAAAATACACTTTTTTAAATTAAAAAATACGAAAACAGTAAAGTTAGCCCAATGTTTTTCTATAATGTGAAAGATAATGTTATGCCAAGTAAATTGATACCCAACGTGTCATGCTTCAAAATTGGGCATGCAAGAGAATTAGATGATGCATTAGTATAATATCAATTTTTTTTTTATTAGAAGAGTGCTGGTCTTTTTGTATATGAGGCCAACAGAATTGGACACAGTATTCTAAATGAAGTCTAAATTAATATCTATATAGCTCAGCTAGGACCTCCTTCCTCCTGCTACTCCTGCACCGTAGAATTTTAATTGCAATTTCTACTTCCTGGCCACACTATTTTTGTTTTATTTAGAAACATTGAATTGCAGTTTCTGCTGCTTTGACCAATCTTCCAGCAATGCCAAATCATGTTCCATGTTACAAAAACCTCCAGGGATATTAATCCTATTACATACCTTTGTGTAATCCGCAAAAATAAATTCCTTACCCTTCAAACCAAGTTTACAGACAGATTAAATAGACCAGGACCTAGTACACAGTCTTGTGGTACACCACTACTGACTTGTCTCTGTTCTAATTAACCCCATTTCCAACTACTCGCTGATATCTATCCCTAAGCCAACTGCATATTTTCTGAACTACCCAAGGTTCGAGTCTTAGATTGTACAACTTTGTTTATGAGATTGTTAAGTGGATTAGTATCAAATGCTTTCCTGAAATCAAGATAGACTATGTCCACAGCTCCATACTGGTCCACAACATTTGTAATGTAGTAAAAAAAAATTGTCAAAGCTATGGTATTCCCAGTAGTAACCTATGGCTGTGAAAGTTGGACCATAAGGAACGCCAAAGAATTGATGCTTTTGAACTATGGTGGGGGAGGAGACTCTTGAAAGTCCCTTGGATGGCATGAAGATCAAACCAGTCAATCCTTAAAGAAATCAAATCTGAATATTTACTGGAAGGACAGATGCTGAAGCTGAATCTCAAATACTTTGGCCACCTAATGCAAAGAGAGGACTCATTGGAAAAGACCCTGATTCTAGGAAAAATGGAAGGAAAAAGGAGAAGAGGACAACAGAAAACAAGATGGATAGATAGCATCATCAAAAACAATGAACATGAAGTTAAGCGGCATTGGAGGACAGAAAAGCCTGGCGCGCTATGGTCCATAAGGTTACAAAGAGTCAGACACAATTAGATTAGTCTGACATGATTTGCCCTCTGTAGAGCCATGGTGCTTTGGATACAGCAAGTTATGTGTTTAACCACTTCCCGCAAATCGACGTAGCTCTACGTCGGCTGCAATATGTGGTTGTACTGGAGTGATGCTTGCAGCTAGAGGCATCATCCCAGTACCATTTTTTAGAGCCGACGGTCAGCTTTCAGGTGGTAATGGCCGATGCAGGTCGGGAGCCACTCGGTCGTTACCCCAGCGAGCATAGGGGACGCCCCCCCTCCCGTCTCCTTCCGAGGCTCTGCCCGAGTCTCCCGTTCCACCGGGAGATCCAAACAATCAACCAGCATTTCCGCCAGCTGGTTGGAGTCCCGAACGAAGCCGGATTTGGCTTTGATCAGGTCTCCGATGATGTAACCTGGAAGCGGCATCCATGACGTCACATCTGGGTTACTTGTCGGCTAAAGGTACTGAATTTAAAAAGTGACTGTATTCAAAAATGCAGTTTTCAGCATTTTGTATATATTGAAGTACAGTGGAGGGGTCTAGGGTCTTTTAGACCCCATATCCCTCCATAAAGAGTACCTGTCACTGCCTATTGCTGTCACAAGGGATGTTTACATTGCTTGTGACAGCAATAAAAGTGATCAGATTTTTATTTTTTTAAAAAAAACCTGTGCCAAAATGAAAAAAATTAATAAAATAAATAGGAAAGAAAAAAAATGTAAAGGGTCCCCGTTGCGGTGAGCTTGCGCACGAAAGAAAACATATATGGAAGTCGTGCCCGCAAATTAAATTGCTGTTCAAACCACACATGTGAGGTATCGCCGCTATCGCAAGAGCGAGAGCAATAATTAAAAAAAAGAACTACTCTGTAACTCTAAACTGGTAACCATTAAAATTTTTTAAAGCATCGCCTATGGAGATTTGTAGTTTGTTGCTATTTTGCGGGTGTGCGCAATTTTAAACCGTAACATATTAAATGTCTATTTACTTGGCATGATGTCATCTTTCACAATATACAAAAAAATGGACTAACTTTACTGTTTAGTTTTTTTAAATGCAGTGAAATGTATTTTTTCCAAAAAAATTTTGTTTGAAAGACCACTGCGCAAATACCGCGTGACAAATAATATTGCAACGACCGCCATTTTATTCTCCAGAGTCTTTGCAAAAAAATATATATAATGTTTGGGGGTTCTAAGTAATTTTCTAGCAAAAAATAGTGATTTTAACTTGTAAACAAAATGTGTCAGAAATGGGCTCAGTCCAGAAGTGATTAATTACTTGTAAACCAGCTGGTCTAGAACCTTTTCTATATATGGATTCTATAGTGTATTTCCAAATAAATGATCACAGATGATTTCCACGTGCCTAGGCATATTGAAAAATATTGTGTATTTCTACATGTATGAACACATAGGGGGTGATTTACTAAAACTGTAGAATGCAAAATCTGGTGCAACTCTGCATGGTGGCCAATCAGCTTCTTACTTCAGCTTGCTCAATTAAGCTTTGACAATAAAACCTGGAAGCTGATTGGTTTCTATGCAGAGCTGCACCAGATTTTTCACTCTACGGTTTTAGTAAATCAACACCATAGCATATATTTGTTTGTCTATTTATAAAATGCATTGGATTTGGTTAAATTGGTCTTTTATCTAGCACCACTACCTAAAACAATACAAATAGGCTTTCACAGAGAACAAGCATAGGTAATAAAAGTAAATACATTTGTGTACCTGGCAGTGAATCTGCATTTGAATAGTCAATTAATATTCACAATGGGTTTGCTGATATCAATTATCCTACCTAAACTGCAATTATTTTGTTGAAATGCAAAGTGATATAAAGTGTGTCAACAAGCTAAAAGCCTCTCCTGCTATGGGAAAATAGATCAAATACTCCGCTCCTAACATCAATAGAAAAACCATTACAGAAAGAGTATGCTGTTAGCCATTATTCGTAGTTAGGGAGTCTCAAGAGAAATCAACATGATGGAATGACAAGTATCTCTCTGATATTGCTATTGTGAAAGCTATGTTCTTCAAGCGAGAGAACACTGAGAAACAATGTATATGATGATACTATGAAAAAAAAATCTGTTATTTTGATTGCATACACAAAGCAGTCATGTTGTACTTAACACTAATTGTTGACCTTGTAAAGAAATATCATCAAAACATTTAGAAGTCCTTTTCTTCTTAGCTTAATCTTTACCTTTATGACAAATTATATATAATGGTAGGTTATGCTGTAAACATATCTCCAGTATTGAGTCATTTCACATATCTATCTCTACATAGAAAAATTAAGGTTGTATTTAATCATATTTCCTTCAAAACAACAAACAAGATTTTAAAATAGGCCATATCGTTCAGGAGCCTACAAGTGCATTTGTAAGCAAAATAAGCAAAGTATTATATTTTTGTCTCTTATAATACAGAAGGGTGGCATTAACATTAACTCTCAGGAATACATACTTACCTCCCCTTGGGGGACAACTAAAATTTTCAGTATGTCAAAGAGCTACAGCAAAAAAAAGGGTTCTCCTGCATTTCATACACTTCCGGGTAAGTCATATGCCTGGTCCCCTCTGCATGCTGTAGTTCACCCCCATCAGCCATAATGTCACTACTGTGTACTGTAATGATGTAGGGGCCAATGGCAAGAACAACAGTTCACAGTGGGTGAACACTGAACAGGCATATGATAGACCTATTAAGCTAATGCAGAGGGGGCAAAGCCTAGTTCCTAACCAGAAAAGCTGATCAATATTCACAAGTTCTCATCTAAATTATTTATGGACAAATCTGGCCTTATTTTTAAGTTTTCCACTACCAAAAATCTAAATATAACAATTCAGCAAGAAAACTAACTCTGAAAGAATTTCAAAAATATTTGCTTGCTACAGTAAGGAGCAGGAAACCTAAGGAGTACATTCTGGAAGCTCACTTCATAAAACTACATTAAGAAAGAGGGTTTTCAAAAGTTTAAAGTATTTGTAAACCTCAGACATGAAATATAAAAAATGAACATCCTTCTAAAGTGTGTACTTGTTTCATATAAAAGCACTAAGTGTCATTTCTGTCTGCTGCTTTTTTCCTCAAAATAAGTCACTTCTGACAAGTTTTTTTGACACCAAGAGAAAAAGGTGACAGGGGAGGGATTTCCATTGGATTGACAGCCTCGGCTCTGTTCCTGTGTGCTGTGGGAAGGGGGGTGTGTCTTTTCTCTCCAATCAGCCCCCAGACTTCTCCCCACTGAGCTTTGCAGTTTGTAACTTTAGCTCTTCACCCTCTTTTTTCTGAACTCTCAAAAAGGTTTATAAATTCAGCACTTTGAACTAATTTACCCCATTGGTAAATTTTGCAAAGTGAACTAAGGAAAAATTACTTTGCAAAGTAGAATTTCCCTAGTAAAGTATACAGCCTGTTTTCCTTTAGTAAATCAACCTCATCTGGTGTTCACTGGTGTCTGTGGCAGTAAAGGTTTTATCTTTGTTATATATTTATTTATTTTCTACATATCTTGTAATATATTAACTGCTATAATTAATTGTCTTCAGATAGGGTCATAGTGATTGTAGATTAATGTTTCAATAATATACTGTACATTTATGACTCAATTTACATGCAGGGAGTTGTACAAGCAGCTAGTTAAATTTCAGTAAACTGCAATCTAAATTTAATGCTGCTTTTCAACTGATTTGTTGGCAAGGACTCATGGGCCTTTGCAGTACAAGCACTCCACAGGGAAACACAGTGTTTGTTTGTACATGATCTCCAGTTCTATTTAATAATGAATACACAGGAGTAATCCAGAACTGCTTGTGACTGCTATGTATTCTGCGTCACTATAATATCACCCACTGCAATTTTTTAAGTACCTGTCAGAAATATTATTGTCTATTAAAAAAAAAAAAAAGATTCTGAGACATAGACAAACAAATTATAGACATACAACTTAAATGGAAACTTTTGTGCATTGTTATCTTGAGACAGAAACAGCCTAAAAAGTAAATTCTTATATAAATGTGCATTCACACAGTAAGATATTACACACTAATAGCACAAGGAAACACTTAAGGTGGATACACACTACTAGTTTAAAAAAACTGGCCACTCCTGTCGGAGCCGCTGTACTAACAATCCTACATTAGTAAGGTCTCTCCCACTGAGCTATTGTGTTCTGACAGGGGGAGGGCCCCCCGCCAGAACACTCTGATCAGCGCTCTTTGCCATTGGCTGAGAATGCTGATCAGAAGCTGGTCGGCGGCTGGTTTTACAGCATGCTCATCCAACAGAAGCCTGTGTGCATGTCAGGCATTCTTCTGGCTTATGTCAGACTGCCTGAAATACACACGGGCCGAATGTCAGGTGGTTTTTATTGAACCAGCTGATGCCTCCCAACATTCAGCCCATGTGTACTAGGCATGAGAAAGGAAATATAACAATGTTAGTGAAAACTGTTATAGTTCTCCAAAAGGAAAAAAATATTTTGTCAAACAGTCTTGCTGGAAAAACCAGCTTTCGATTAATGCTTGCAGTGGGGACTGCAAGTGCTAGTCAGTGTATTCTGGCCCAGGGTAGTCCCCCTTGTGTAATACTGGCATCATACATCGTTGTGTTGATGTGGGGATCTGTAAAGTTTTTTCATTCAACCGCCTGGTTGGCAAAAAAACCAAAAAAAAAACTTAAGGTGTAACCCAGTGTAAGCATAACTTATTACAATGGTTTCTTTTAGAACTTTACCTACCTAAGCTCAATTGCAAGCAGACCTGACAGTGGTGTGTTTTCATGCTGAATCCAGTGTCAAATCCATTTTTGTCCCTTTTTTGTAGGTGAAAAGGTCACTTATAAAGTGCCTCTTCCAGAATTTTATAGTCTCGTTCATATAAACAATTGCTAAACATTATTTAACCACTTCAATACCGGGCACTTTTCCCGCTTCCCACCCAGTTCAATTTATAGCTTTTAGCGCTGTTGCATTTTGAATGACAATTGCGCAGTAATGCAACACTGTACCTAAAGCAAATTTATGCCATTTTTCCCACAAATAGAACTTTCTTTTGGTGGTATTTGCTAAACAAATAAAAAAAGACCAAAACGTTTGAAAAAAAAAGTTTTTTGTTTATGTTATACAATTTTGTAAATAGATACGTTTTTTCCTGCACTAATTAGCACTGATGAGGCCGCACTGACTGGCACTGATGAAGAGGCACTGATGGGGTGGCACTGATGGGGTGACACTAATATGTGGCACTAATAGGCAGCACTGATATGCAGCACTGATGGGCACTGATATGTGTCACTGATAGGTAGCACTGATATGCAGCATTGGTGGGCACTGATAGGTAGCACTGCTGGGCACTAATAGGCGGCATTGATGGGCACTGATAGGCGGCACTGATGGGAACTGATAGGCAGCACTGATGGGCACTGATAGGCGGCACTGATATACAGCACTGATTGGCACTGATTGGCAGCACTGATGGGCACTAATGGGCACTGATAGGCAGCACTGGTGGGCAATAATGGGCACTGGTGGGCGGCACTGATAGATGGTAATGATGGGCACTGGAAGGCAGCACTGATGGAGAAGGCACTGGCAGGCAGCACTGATGGGGAGGGCAGGTTGCCTGAGCCCTGATTGCCATCCCTGGTGGCCATGGTGGGCATCCCTGAGGTCATGGGTGGGCATACCTGGGGTCATGGGTGGGCATCTCTGGTGGTTCTAGTGGCACCCTCCCAAGGGTCTGCACTGGTAATCAATGCTCTGATTGCCAGTGCAGACCCCCCCTGTCAGGAGAGCCGCAGATCAGCTCTCCTCTACTCGTGGCTGTCAGGCACGAACTGAGGAAAGCCGATCAACGGCACTTCCTATTTACTTCACTAATGATGGGCACTGGAAGGCAGCACTGATGGGGAAGGCACTGGAAGGCAGCACTGATGGGGAAGGCACTGGCGGGCAGCACTGATGGCCATGGTGGGCATCCCTGAGGTCATGGGTGGGCATCCCTGGGGTCATGGGTGGGCATCTCTGGTGGTTCTAGTGGCACCCCCCCAAGGGTCTGCACTGGTAATCAATGCTCTGATTGCCAGTGCAGACCCCCCTGTCAGGAGAGACGCAGATCGGCTCTCCTTTACTCGTGCCTGTCAGGCACGAACTGAGGTAAGCCGATCAACGGCACTTCCTATTTACTATGTAACCAGCTGTGATTGGACACAGCTGGTCACATGGTACAGAGCCTATGTGAGTAGGCTCTTTACTGAGATCTGGGATGAGGTGTGTCAGAGTGACACACCTTAGCACCGATCGCCGCTCTGCGGTCCCCCTAGGGGAGCGCAGAGCGCATTATCCTGCCGCCGTCATATGACGTTGGGTCAGGATAATGTAACCACCTTCCCGCCGTCATTTGCCTATAGGGCGGGTGGGAAGTGGTTAAAGTGGTTGTAAACCTCAGTCCTGAAATCAAAACAAAGCACATATATCTGTATCCGGGAGAAGACTATAGCAGCCGCTTGCAATAATTGGAAGCAGATCTGGAAGACAGGTTGAACCCAAGTTGATTAAATGATCAACTTGATACATCCAGCCTGCCCATTATTGGTTCGGTTCATCAGAAACTGGCCAAGATTCAAATCACATATGGCCAGACTTAGTGTTGTTTCTCTGTTGGGTGCCTGTTTGTGTCGGGAGGAGAGCTCAGCACACAGCTTGTCTATTCAGAACACAATTCTGTTGTGTGTGAAGGGGGGTGTGTTCTTTTCTTTCAATCAGTTCTCACACTGTCTCTCAGATCTCTAACTGAAGCTCTTCATTCCCTCCTCTGGGATACTGAATAATGCAGAAGGATTGTATCTAAAATCAGCACTTTTGAAGGGGTGTACACAAGAGAAGACTGCAGATAAACAAGTAAACTGTATGTAGGAGGATCTGTTTCATCTATGTGTATCATCTGAGGCTATTCACTTCACTGATATGAGAGAGTTTACAACCACTTTAATTGTCTATTTGGTATATGTAAATATTTCTGAAGCCAACAAGTGAACTGCTGTAGTGATCAATCATTAAATTTTAACCATCTATGAAAAAAGCTGTTAGCTTTGTTCACTTCTAGTTTTCATTTGCTTGACTTCCTATGTATTTTATATTTATTATACTTCACAGTAAACATAAAAAAAGCATCATTAGGCTAGATGCAGCTTTCTCAGTTTGGAAAAAGAGGAGCAAATGTGGAGAATAATGAGGTCAAGCAAAAGAAAAGGTAGTGTACAAAATGCAATGTTTATATAAGTTCTCAAATTGAAAACGTGGATAATATAAATGCAAAAAGATAGGTATCATGCGCTTGGTCAAGGTGATTTATGACCTAGAGTGAACCTTGGCTATTGCTAAAGCTCTGACCGAAAAAAAAATCTCAAAACATAAAATGCATGGTATATATTTAAATATTCAGAGGATTACGATAGATTAACCACTGGTTGAAAGATTATCTGTGGGAGAAATCCCTCCATGTTTCTTCTATTTCTATGTCTCTTGATACCCAGGGATTGTTCCTGTATACCTACTGGACTCTGACTGCTGTGATATGTTAGTTACTACTTTCCTTTTAGTTACATTTTATTTTTTTATTTCTATTTATTTGAGCTGGGATCTTTATCCATGTTTTTTTGGATGCAATGTGCGGACTACTACACTGGAATTTTGTTGGGCCTTATTACTGCCTTTTTTTCTTGTACAACAGTTTTCCAGAATGTACTCTTAACTAGATTGTTCATGGAGCTTATTCAGATACCAAACCCTTCAATACCATATCTTTATTTATAAACCACTGTTATGCTTACAGTTGACGCTTCAATACAATGGCTACATGTTTGTCATTAATGATCTTTATGGCAACTTCTATGTTTATCACACTGGTTTTTTTTGCATCTTTTTTCCCTTTATGTATATAAGAATTCCATGTATTAAACCTTTCTATTTTTGTTCCAAAACATATGATTATTATTGTATGTGTGATGTTCCTTTTTGAGGATAAATACAATAAAGAGATTTAAATGTCAGAATTTGACTTTTAAAAGCTCTTACAAATCCAATGCATAAGCCAGGAACAGAAGCATCCTAAAATATTTAACTGTGACTCTGAAGATGACCTGATTTTAAATGAGGTGTTCATGTAAATTTAAAGTAAAGCTGCTGTACCGTGTGTGCATTTATCTGTTGGTGGAAGGCTTTCTTTTATCCTTAGAGCAAACAAAATATTTTAGCAAGAACAAAAATACAAGGAAAGGAAATGAAACTCATAGATCATAGAGAATTGTTTACTGCAGTTTTCACATTTAAGACTGACCATTAAAACTACAGTGGTAAAGAGCACGGTGTTCTGCAAACCAACTAGATTTATAAACCCTTAGGTGAAACATAATTTCTCCATTGCTTTATAAATGCAACAGTTAAAGTGGTTGTAAACCTCAGACATGAAATATGAAAAAAGAACATCCTTCTATACTGTGTGTTGGTCTCTCTCTAAGGCTTATGGTGTAATTTCTCTCTGCTGTCTGGTCCTTCTGTTATTAGTAAGAGACACTTCCAGGAGCTTTTCCTGACACCAAGAGTTAAAAACTCAATTTGTCCGAGCTATATATTCATCTGGATATATTAAGTATATGTGATGATGTGCACACTTTTACTGGCACATGCCAAAGTTGCAAAACTGTGTTTAGGCATTAGTATTTATTTTACCCTCATTATAAAGGATTTAAATGCAAGACTACATGTTTAGATAGCATTCTTACATGAAGAGCAGAGGCTGTTAAAGTGAAAGTGAGGATCCCAAGATCACCCTGTAAGAATAATAGCAGGTGCTTAATGGCCAGCCACTTAGGCACTTGCTCTGTCACATGAAAATGAAAAAAATAGTCCTCAGGGCTGTGTAAGCTCCATGTCATGACTTAAAGCTTACACAGAGATTTCTTATACATCCCCACCAACCAAATGGAGCAACAGTAAGTGTCATTTGGTGGGACAAACATTGAATGGAACTTGCAGCTTTGCCCTGCATTGGGAAAACCACATGTTCATATAAAACACCATTATTGTGGTTTGAAGTATCCACAAATTCATAGGAAAATTAATCAGCTAACCAATGTTGAGTATAACAAGATCCCAGGATTCCAAACTCGTGTATCGTATAGAATACTGCAACCCTAAGGTTAGGAGAACCATCTTTCACATTGGGCTATTTTTTTTTTTTCAATCAATAGGATACTTAACAATAATTATGAGCATATTATGATTTTTCTTTTTCCTTTTTCAACTTATTTAAATGAATGAATCAAGCCTTGATCAGTATTAGTGATAATACAACTACCTTAGAGCCTTAGAGAATCAATGTCATAGTTTCAATACATTTACAGCAAGCATTCAAATACCCTCATGTGCCATAACACCAGAAGGTATACTTAAACTTGTCCACTCACCTCACTTTTATTTCAATTATTCTGCACCAAATCCATGTTCTTCAACTATAAGTATTTAAAAAACCATGCACTGAAAACAGATTTTTCATTTTGGCTGGATTTGTCCACCATACAGAGATATTGCAACAATGATGGTTATTTCACAGTCAGCCACTGGCACAAGCACATCCATTTGTTTTTATGACTTCTCTTTTTATCTAAGCACAGAAATCTCCTTTCAGGATATATGCTATATATTCCTCAGTGCCCCCTCAGAAAAGGGCTACGCTATTGATTTTAATGTAGCCATAATGCTCCACAGCACAGGAGTACCAGGAAAATAATCCCCTCTTAAATTTACTTGACCTCGTAGAGGAAATAATTTGATGGGTACTTAGTCCCTGCAGTGCTTTATTACACAAGTTTGTGATTATCTGAGTAAGCTTATTAAATTGCAGGATTTGAAACCCAGATTTTGCACAAATCCTGCTACAAAAGAGGATCTCAGATAAAGTTGAGCACTTAATAGGCATTTACTTTCCTGCAAATTCCCAGGAAAGTGTTTTGATCCTGGAAAAAGGCCTTTTTTTTTTACAAATATTATATAACTTTCTCTGCTCTTTAGCAACCATAAAGAGGTCCATACCTTTTTTGGGAATATCTAAATACTATCATTCAGCTAGAAATAAACAAAGTATTTAAAAATGTGTTCCTTTAACAATTCACCTCATAGTCTGCTTCTCCCCATGAAAATGTGTCATAATTTGGGATTTCTTCTCAATTTTTTAGCTGTCACAAGTTTCCCTTTAAAAAAGAGTGACAAGATCAAAATTATTTACAGGATTTTGTTTTTTTTTTGTAAATGGCATAGTGACAGTAATTGGATACACCTTAAGCATTTTGGGCTAGACAAAGTGCATTACCATATGCACAATCAACATCTTGACCCAGACTGGCTTGAGGATAAAAAATAATAAGGGTTTAGAATGTATTTTTTTTTCTTTTTTTTGTTGGCCAGAATAAACAAGTAGTCCTGGACAAGGTGAAGTGGGACATTCAGTGAGATGGCTTTCCACTTACAGTATGGCTTTATGACACAAACACATTTCATTTACTCTTAACCACTTTACCACCGGAGGATTTTGCTGTCTTACGTCCAGGCCACTATTTGCGATTCGGCGCTGTGCGACTTCAATTGACAATTGCGCGGTCGTGCGACGCCGTACCCAAACGAAATTTACGTCCTTTTTTTCCCACAAACAGAGCTTTCTTTTGGTGGTATTTGATCACCTGTGCGATTTTTACTTTTTGCGCTATAAACAAAAAAATAGCGTTTATTTTAAAAAATAACAATATTTTTAACATTTTTTTATATGAAATTCCCCCCAAAAAAGATGTAAAAACCAATTTTTTAAAAAATTTTTGGCCAATTTGTTTTATGCTACATATGTTTGGTAAAAAAAATCACAATAAGCGTATTTTGATTGGTTTGCGCAAAAGTTATTGCGTTTACTAACAAAGGGAAAGATTTCTGTCATTTTTGGTGTTTTTTTTTTAACGCGTAATGGCGGCGATCTGCGATTTTTTTTTCGGGACTGCGACATTGCGGCGGACAGACCGGACCCCTGACTGACATTTTTGACACTTTTGGGGGTACCAGTGACATTACTGCAGTAATCAGTGCTATAAATATGCACTGTTACTGTAAAAATGACACTGGCAGGGAAGGGGTTAATTTTATTGGAGAGGGAGGGGTTAATGTATGCCTGGTGCTTACTGACGTGTAGGGGGGGAGGTGACTGAGTGAGTCATGGACAGATCGGATGTCCAGCTATGCTGAACAGTCCGATCTGTCACTCCCTGTCACTATGGAGATCCGCCCGCTGTGTTTACACACAGCGGGCGGATCTCCAGACTCGATCCCCGGCGATCGCCGCTGCTCCTCCCCTGGCCCGACTCCCGCTGTGAATGAAAACAGCGGGAGCGAGCCTCCGGCGGCGCGCAAGCGCCGCCCAGAAGGGGGAGTGTCCAATCACGTTAATACTACGTGGCTGGACGATAACGAACCACTCTGCCGCAGTAGTATTACTGTGAGCGGTTGTAGAGTGGTTAAAATAGTTTTTATACATTTTTTTTCACAGGGCATTTCAATCACAGGGCATCATGGACACAGAACCGAGAACCAGGCAGTGACTGTAGGGTGGATTTAACAAAAGTAATAGACTGTGCACTTTACAAGTGCAGTTGCACTAATTTTCCTCAGAGCTTAGTAAATGTGGTAAAGCTCTGCTGATTTCCATTCAATAATTATGTACAAGCAAAACATTTTTTTTTATTCCTTCTATTTTCTTGCACCAGATTGAGAATTCTTTACAAAGTAAACCTTTACCACATTTATTAAGCTCTGGGGAAATGAGTGCAATTGCACTTGCAAGGTGCACAGTCTATTTGTCTTTGGTGTAATTCACCCCTATGACTAATATAAAATATTTTAAGTATTCTTTTCCAGGGTAGTATCACCAGGGCAAAACATCACTGACTATGAACCTCAGGTGTCTGTATGAGCTGCTGGATGAACTGGTTGGGTCTAAGCCTGGCCATGGATCAGCAGATATCCCTCAGAGAACAATGATTGGAAGTCTGCCTGTATATTAATGGTTTACAGTCAAGTCTGGGCTCACTTCAATTCCCTATATAAAACAGACTTTGCCATGCTCAGAAAGTGACTACAATAAATTAACACAAATGTGACATAATAGATAAAAAAAGGAAAAAAATAAATAAATAAATATAAATATTAAGTATAATTATAGTCCCAAATAGGTACCTATATTACTGAGAAAATCTGATGTGACAAAATAGCTTCATTCCAGAATGTACAATACCCAAGTGTACCTCCAGCATTAGACAAAATGGCCTCTTACCAAAATATGTGGACCCTTTACTTGGAAAGAGTCAAGGAAGGCTGTATGGATTAATGTGCTATCTGATAGAAGGAACCGGGTTCTCCACTGTGGCTATATCAATGTTCACCAAAGTCTCCAGATCAGCAACATAAGATGCTCTATATATTGTGAAACCATTCATGCAATTTATTAATAAATAAAATCCTAACCACTCGCAATGTTAAAAAGAAGAATAAACACCAATGTAAAAGAAATACAGATCCCAGGAATCAATTCAACTATTTCCTGGTTTGGACATACATCACATCACAAGCTTGAACTCTATCCTACGCGTTTCATCGCAATTTACGCCATTGTATATACAGTTTCTCACTATGTGTGTCCCCCCGGCTCTCTTCTTTTGTATATTATAATGGAGTATTTTATGTTCCAGATCGGAAGCTTCTGGTGACCATTGGTGAAGCCATGGTGGAGAAATCAGTTCCTTCTACAGATGGTACATCAATCCATTCAGCCATTTATGACTCTTTCCTAATAAAGGGTCCACATTTTTTGATAAGAGGCCATTTTGTGGTGGAGGTACAATTGTGTGTTGTACATTCTGGATTGGAGCGATTTCGAAACGATTTTGTCATGTCAAATTTTCTCATGAATGTGGACTAATATTATACTTAATATAATTGAATCCCACTTGAATCCCACTGCTCTCAGTCAAGCTTGTGAAAGTGGGGAGAGAGGGCAGAAGATCTGCAGATGGACTCTGGATTGATGTAGGACTCCAGTATTTGAAGTGGGGGAAGCAACAACTGGGAGTTTTTTTTACCTTAATGCATAGAATGCATTAGGGTAAAAAACCTCTTGAAGAAAACATGTGCTGAGAGACAAACAAATAGGCTGCTACTGCACATGGCTATCATTTAGCTATGAATTCAAAATAAATGATTTTAATACTTCATGAGTAACTGGCCTTTAATTATTTATGAGTAAAAGATACACAGATGGGTAGTTTTGACTTCGCTTTTGCATGCTTATTGCAGGTAAGTAAACAAAAGTATTAAATGTATCCCCTCCTAACCCCTAAAGGTACAGTATATGTGTGTTGACAGTGCAAAAGCAATGGGATAACATTATGTTGGTAGTGCTGTTATGATGCTAAGTGAGAACAACTCTGAGCAGTACTGAGAGCCAATGAATGGCATTGGGAGCTTCGAAGATGGCAATTCAAATATCTGTGGATGAACAATCACACTGTAGGCTTTGAGGTAATCTAAGGCAACATGGAAAATCCTGAGAAAAGTCCCAAAAAATGTCATATAAATTGCAAAACATCCAATGATATCCACACTGAGGACATCATTGTGTTATGGAAGGATGCTTATTCAATAATCACAGGTCGCAAGGTATAGAACAGAACTGTTTACCCCTCAGCCAATAATAATGTGCATTCCTGCCGATAACATTTCACATTCTCAGAAGATTGTGCATCCTAAACAGAAATTAAACAGGAACATTATCTCTGAGCATGATGCTGATATGCAGTTTCACACATTTAAAACCTGCAGTATTTTGCTGTTCACAGCAAGTATACGACTGCAAAATCTGGTAACTGCATAAAATGTACCCTTTATAAAAGATCTAAAAATGTCTGGATGTCATAAATACTGGTTATAGGATTTCTTCAGCAATTTTTCTGGTAGAATTATCCTTCCACATCTAATTATCAATACAAATATGGTGATATTATTTAAAACAGTGTTCCTTGGACAATACATGGAAACATCATTTAAACCTATGCATTCCCTATCTCTCATAAACATGGTTGTAAAGCTCAGACATTAAATGAATAAAGCATATCACTCTATAGTGTGTACTTGTCTCTATTAAGAACATTGCAGGGTTGATTTACTAAAACTAGAGAGTGCAAAATCTGGTGCAAGTGTGCATAGTAGCTAATCAGCATCTAACTTCATTTTGTTCAAATAAACTTTACAACAAAAAAAAACCTGGAAGCTGATTGGTTTCTATTTAGAGCTGCAGCAGATTTTTTACTCACGAGTGTGAGTAAATGGACCTCTAAGCATCTTTTCTGTGTGCTTCATTAACCTGCTGTCAGCATGAGTAAGTGCTAAAAAAGTTTTTGGGACCCCACAAGAAAAAAATGGGATGGAGAGGGAGCTCCAGCACACAGCCTTTGATTGACCTCTGTACTGGAGAACAGAGATCCCATAATGGAGGAATCAGAGATCCCCACATCTGAGAACATACAAGCACTACCAGCCCAAGGATGTCATATGATGTCCTGGACTTTGAGTGGAGATGCCTGAATGATGCCTGCCTAATTCAGATTTCATATTTAGCAGCCATCAATTCCCTGCACCATAAGAACAATCATTCTTGCTCATCTTACAAGCAGCGGGAGGGATGTTTACATTCCTTGTAATAAGAATAAGTGAAAAAAATTAAAGGGAAAGTGTAAAAATATAAAAATAAAATAAACTATAAAAAAAATTGAAAGTGCCCTGTCCTTGCGTGCTTGTACGCAGAAGTGATCACATACATATGTTGCGCCCACGTATGTAAACGGCGTTCAAATCACACATGTTAGGTATTGCCACGAACATTAGTGTGAGAGCAACATTTCTAGTCAAAGACCTCCTCTGTAACTCTAAACTGGTAATCTGTAAAACAGTTTAAAGGGTTCGCTATAGAGATTTTTAGGTACCAAAGTTTGGCTACATTCCACCAGTGTGCGCAATTTTAATGTGTGACATGTTAGGTATCTATTTACTCGGTGTAACATCGGCTTTCACATTATAGAAAGAAAGAAATTGGTCTAAGTTTAGTGTTTTTTTTCATTCATTAAACATTTTTCTTTCCAAAAAATTTGCTGCACAAATACTGTATGACATAAAAAGTTGCAACGAGCTCCATTTTATTCCCTAGGGTCTCTGCTAAAAAAAAAAAACCTCATACATAATTTGCGGGTTCTGAGTAATTTTCTAGAAAAAAAAAATATGATTTTTACATGTAGAAGAGGTTTGCCAGAATAGGCCCGGTATGGAAGTGGTTAACTGCAGACCCCCATAATGAAGTAATAAAAGCCCCTCATTAGTAGAAATACATGGAGTAACATTAAACCCCTCTCTATGAAGTAAAATTACTAATAAGGGTTTAGAAGTATTTGGAGGACCCCCCCCCCCCATAGTAATAAATTACCTACATCCAGAAGTGCAGGGAGTAATCAGAGACCCCCAAGTGGAGTACAGAGACCCTCCCCCCTATACACACACACATACACACACACACACACATATATATATATATATATATATATATACACACACAGGTATGTGTATACATATATATATATATATTTATCCGGTTTCCTCCCACACTCCAAAGACATGCTGGTAGGTTAATTGGATCCTGTATAAAATTGGCCCTACTATGTATGTATGAATGTGAGTTAGGGACCTTAGATTGTACGCTCCTTGAGGGCAGGGACTGATGTGAATGTGTAATGTATATGTAAAGCCCTGCGTAAATTGACAGCGCTATATAAGTACCTGAAATAAATAAATATATATATATATATATATATATATATATATATATATATATATATATATACACACACACATACATACATACATACTTTAACTTATTTATAGTTATTTATTATATTATAATTTCCGATTTTGTGTTTCAAACTTTATCATACCCGAGATGTTATAAAAAAGAACACACAGTAAAAAAAAATCATATGTAAATAGTGGGTTTTGGCTGCTCGTTCTTAAGAATTACATGCAAAATAATGGTACCTCTTTCAGCACCTAAAATCGGAAAAAATCATACCGCCAGGGAGGTTAAGGTGTATATATATAATATTATTATGTATTATATATTGTATTATTATTATATATTTTATATTATTAAGGTGTATAAATATATATATATTATAGAAATTGACAGCGCTGCAGATTGAAAAGGAGAGGTAATTTGTAATAACATTTTGTTACAGTATGACTTTAGTTGATTAAGGAATTTTGCATTGTTAATGTTTCATTAAGCATCATTAAAATGACTGCTCCCTGCAAATGTTTTTTTGCTTCTGTACATGTTCCCCAGGGAAGCCCACAATGACATTTGTTTGACAATCACTTAACTTTTGGCCCAAAAAATAACCATTACTAGTTTTTTAATGATTGACTTCTGCCTAATCCAAACTGGGTTTGGATTAGGCAGCCAAACTATAGTAAAGTTCACCAAACCCAGATACATTTCGCATATCTCAACTCACCAGTAGTGATGACCCAAACTGCCCTGGGTTCTTTTGAATCACCGTTCAGTGAACTTCAAAGAACTTTGAAACCCAAACCCCATTGAAATGAAATTAAAAATAAATAGGAATCTCTTGAATTTTAAAAATGGCCATTTTCTGGGCTAATAGTCAAGGTATGTCAAAAGAGCATGGAGAATGAGCACTGCTCTGAGGAACATGTACCAATGCAAAAATAACACATTTAAAAAATTCCATGTGATGGGTAGCAGTGATTTTTTTAAAGCACTGAAATTTACAAAGGGAAAAATAATTTAAAATTGCCGGCAAATTTCATTTTTTACTTTTGGTTTCTTTAAAAAAAAAAAAAATCACACAGACCCCAAAGGTAACTAAAAATACATAGCAGACACCTAAAGGTCTATTATATATTGTGGAGGACCTTTGAAGAAATCTGCAATGAAGTTTTATTTGCTGCCAATTTAAGGTGTGTCATTTATTTTTATGTTTGCAAATGTAATTTTTGTCGTAGCACATCCTACAGAAATAATGAAAAAAAAAATGCAGAGTTTTCTCCCCAAAATGCATTCCAGACCATTTGAGCCTGGTACAGATTTTAAGAGGGACTTTATGCAAACAAACAAAAAAATATGTGTGATGAAGTCCCCCTAAAATCTTAACCAGCCCCTAATCCAGGCATGCAGTCTGACTGGTCAGGAAAGGGGGAAGGAATGAGTGTATGAGAGTCTGCCCCACTTCCTAATAACTTGCCAAATGCCTTCAACATGGGGAACCCCCCTTGTAAGGCACTTAGTCCCCAAGTTGATCAGAAACAGGGCCTTATCCCCACAACCCTGGCTGGTGGTGTGGGGGTCTGTGGGCAGGGAGGCAGATCCTGGAAGCCCCCTTTAATAATAAGGGGCCCCCAGATACCCCATTCCTCCCACATTCCTGAATGAGTATGGGTACAAAGTACATCTACTCATTTACAAAACAAAATAAAAATTTGACAAGTCCTTTATTACATTTTTTTTTTAAATCCCCAAAAAGTTCCTTATTGTAAATCCATCATCATTCACGATGCCTGTTGCACACAGACCCACTGAAGAAAAAAAACCTGACCTGATGCACATGACTAATCCCAACAGTACTCTTAACTGAATGGTAGCTCCCCGAGCTGTTATCAACTACATAAATGAAGAAACGGGGATAGTGGTGACATCATTGCTCAATCATGGCCATGTGGCCATATTCGGGCAATGATGTAACATGCTCCTTTCCCCGTCTATTTGCTTACATGGCCAGGGACTCCCAGCCATGTTTGCAAATAGGCAGTGTGACATCAGTGGTTAAAAAGGTCAAAATGGATGCAAGCACCCACTGATTCTTTAGCAACCATTGACAGCTAGAAAGTGACATGTTTGTCCATGCTGAATGCTCATGAATGTTTGATGTTTGAATGAATGCCCAAAAAAGCCAGTTTTAGGTTCTAACATAATCACCTCATCCTGTACTCACTAGCAACTGGATACTGTGACAGGAAGTCAGGTAAATCTGTGGATGTAGTCACAGACAGGAGATACATTTCCACCTGGTTTAGAAAATTCACCAATTACTATAGGGTGTCGGCTGCAGAGATAGCCAGCAGGAAGTTGAAAACCATTCAGCTGTTCAGAATGAGGAAATTAAGGCCTCTATAAATTGTCCAAAGGAAGTCTAAGGATTGCTGCCTCCTGACGCTGTGGAGAGGAGGACAGTCAGATGTGTGCCTCCCGACGCTGAGTGAGCATGGGAGAAGGATTGCTGCCTCCTGACGCTGTGTGAGTAGAGGAGGTCAGTCAGGTGTGTGCCCCCTGAAAGCTGTGTGAGCATGGGGAAGACCTCCTGATGTGATGTGCGCTGAGGAGGGTAACGAGTGTGAAGACTACTCAAAGTGAGGTCTTGGATCGTTTCTATGTGAAAAGAAACCAATGGACATTTCCTGTGTGAAGGGGAAATTAATTAAGACTGAAGACTACTCAAGGTGAGGTCTTGGACGATTTCTATGTGGAAAGAAATAAATGCACTGTTTGCTATGTGAAGAGACAAGCAAAGGAATGGTTGCTATGTGAAGAGTGTGAAGAGACAAACAAAGGGACATGTTTTCTATGTGAAAGGAAAGTCCAATGAACAGGTGCTGTGAGAAGAGAAAATAAATGGACTATTGAGTGTCTGCTGTAGGATCAGCAAAGTTTGCCCAACAGTAGGTCGGAGACAGACTCCGTAGGTAGGTTCCTGTATGTGAGAAGGTAGCCGCCCACAGTGGCAAGGATTTATTTTGTGTTTTATTTTATTTTGGATGTTTTTGAGGCTTGCACTTGTGTGAAGTAAATTGCATGAATAAACTAAACTGTTGTTTGCAACCACTTCTCGGCTATCTCCCTGTGTAACGAACCCCCCCAAGGGCTCATCCATACCCGCCACCGAGCTAATCTCCCACAATACATATAGAATGCTTAACAGAATGGGGAAATATCTTTTTTCGTGAGTTGGTCTCTTGCTCAGGTGTTACATACAGCTCACGGCACTAGAAAAACTGTTGTAAAGTGAAATATGAAACACATCTTCAGAAGGCACAAAAGTACAGCATATAAGCAGGTTACTAATACAATCTGGTCAATTCCAGCCAGCATAGCCTACACAGTCAACAGGAGCTGAGCAATAAATATGACGATCCATCATGTCTACCATCAGGGGTGATTAAACAAGGGATCATTATTGAATATCATCAACCAAGTCACTATTACCACAGAGTTTGAGAAGGGGGGAGTGAGAGGGATGCTCAAAAAAAGCTGTGGGTAGAAGAAGAGATGAGGACTAGTAAATGGGGGAAGGGAAGGGAAGGTAGGCAGGGGGAAGGAGGAGGAAGAGGGGGTAAGCACAGGATGAGGGGGGGGGATCAAAAGCCCAAAGAGTAGCAGGCTCTCCATTTCCATCCTAATCATTTTGTCCATAAGCATCTACAGTATCTCACAAAAGCGATTACACCCCTCATATTTTTGTAAATATTTTATTCTATCTTTTCATGTGAAAACACTGAAGAAATGACACTTTGCTACAATGTCAAGTAGTGAGTGTACAGCTTGCATAACAGTGTAAATATGCTGTCCCCTCAAAATAACTCAAAACACAGCCATTAATGTCTAAACCGCTGGCAACAAAAGTGAGTACACCCCTAAGTAAAAATGTCCAAATTGGGACCAATTAGCCATTTTCCCTCCCCGGGCGTCATGTGACTTGTTAGTGTTACAAGGTCTCAGGTGTGAATGGGGGTGTGTTCAATTTGGTGTTATCGCTCTCACTTTCTCACTGGTCACTGGAAGTCCAACATGGCACCTAATGGCAGATCTGGGGTCTGAAAAGAAGAATTGTTGCTCTACATAAAGATGGCATAGGCTATAAGAAGACTGCCAAGACCCTGAAACTGAGCTGAAGCACGGTGGCCAAGACCATACAGCTGTTTAACAGGACATGTTCCACTCAGAACAGGCCTCACCATGGTCGACCAAAGAAGTTGAGTGCATGTGCTCAGCATCATATCCAGAGGTTGTCTTTATGAAATAGACATATGAGTGCTGCCAGGTTGAAGGGGTGGGGGGTCAGTCTGTCAGTGCTCAGACAATACGTTGCACACTGCATCAAATTGGTCTTGCATGACTGTTGTCTCAGAAGGAAGCCTCTTCCAAAGATGATGCACAAGAAGCCCCCAAACAGTTTGCTGAAGACAAGCAGACTAAGGACATAGATTTCTCGAACCGTGTCCTGTGGTCTGATGAGACCAAGATAAACTTATTTGGTTCAGATGATGCCAAGCGTGTGTGGCGGCAACCAGGTGAGGCATACAAAGACAAGTTTGTCTTGCCTACAGTCAAGCATGGTGGTGGGAGTGTCATGGTCTGGGCTGCATGAGTGCTGCCAGCACTGGGAAGCTACAGTTTATTGAGGGAACCATGAATGTCGTGACATACTGAAGCAGAGCATGATCTCTTCCCTTCGGAGATTGGGCCACAGGGCAGTATTCCAACATGATAACGACCCCAAACATGCTTCCAAGATGACCACTGCCTTGCTAAAGAAGCTGAGGGTTAAGGTGATGGACTGGCCAAGCATGTCTCAAGACGCAAACCCTATTGAGCATCTGTGGGGCATCTTCAAATGGAAGGTGGAGGAGCTCAAGGTCTCTAACATCCACCAGCTACGTGATGTCGTCATGGAGGAGTGGAAGATTACTCCAGTGGTAACCTGTGAAGCCCTGATGAACTCCATGCTCAAGAAGGTTAAGCCAGTGCTGGAAAATAATGGTGGCCACGCAAGCTATTGACACTTTGGGCCCAATTTGGACATTTGTATTTAGGAGTGTCCTCACTTTTTTTGCCAGCGGTTTACACATGAATGGCTGTGTATTTAGTTATTTTGAGAGGACAGAAAATGTACACTGTTATACAAGCTGTACACTCACTACTTTACATTGTAGCATAGTGTCATTTCTTTAGTGTTGTCACATGAAAAGGTATAGTAAAATATTTACAAAAATGTGAGGGGTGTACTCTCTTTTGTGAGATACTGTATCCAGGTAGACCACACCTTATTGAACTTCTGGGGACAGTTCCTACTTTCATAGGTGATTTTATATAGGGGGAGTACTGAATTAATGGTCTTCATCCAAGGGTCAACCGTGTGGGGTGCAGGAGATTTCCACAGCAGAGGATTCCATGTAGTCCAACAGGAGGAAGAGTGGTTAGGATGTAAAGGGGAATCACACAATTGACTTAGACTTTGGGTCGCCAATTCCCAAAAGGGAGTAAGTATAGGACAGGACCAAACTGTATGCAAAAAGTACCAGTGGAGACAGCACACCTCTTAGACATTGGGTCAGCCTGGGGGTAAATACTAGCAAGGCACTCAGAAGTGTGGTAAATTCTGTGCAGGAGCTTGAGCTGAATAAATCGGTCTTTAGCCAAGATCATGGAGGTAATATAGGTACATACGCAGTCCTCCTAGCCCTCTTCCCTAAGTTTGGGGATGTCCGCATGCCAGCTAGCCACTTCAGCCCCGGAAAGTTTCACCCCCTTAATGACCAGGCCATTTTTTGCGATACTGCATTGTGTCACTTTAACTGACAACTGTGTGGTCATACAACGCTGTACCCAAATAAAGTATATGTCCTTTTTTCCCCACAAATAGAGTTTTATTTTGGTGATGGTTTTTATTTTTTGTGCTAAAAACAAAAAAAGATCGTCAGTTTTGAAAAAAAAAAAAAAACATAATATTTTTTTATGCTATAAAACATATCTAAAAAATTTTTAAAAAATCGAATTTATTCATCAGTTTTGGCCAATATGTATTCAGCTACATATTTTTGGTAAAAAAAATCCCCATGTGCATATATTGATTGGTTTGCGCAAAAGTTATAGTGTCTACAACCTATGGGATGGATTTACGGAATTTGTTTTTTTTTACTAGCAATGGCAGCGATCAGCGATTTTTAGCGGGACTGCAACATTGTGGTGGACACATCTGACATTAAGTCACACTTTTTGGGGACCAGTGACACCAAATTTAGTGATCAGTGCTAAAAAAATGCACTGTCATTGTACTAATGACACTGGCAGGGAAGGAGTTAACATCAGGGGCAATAAAAGGGTTAAGTGTGCTCCTAGGGAGTGCTTTCTAACTGTGTGGGGGATGGCCTAACTGGAGGAAGACAGAGATCCATGTTTCTGCTTAGCAGAAACACAAGATCTACATATTCCTCTCTGACAGAATGGCAGTCTGCCTTGTTTACACAGGCAGACCGCCGTTCTGCCTCTCCTGTCAATAATCAGAGGGTCTCAGTGGACATCGCATCCACCAAACTCACTGATTGGCTCTTGCTGTGTCCAATCACAGTGGGAGTGGGTCGCTGGTGGTGGTCGCAGGCCACCCTACTGCAGTATGTTTGTGTGGGGCGGTCCTTAAGTGGATAGGTATAAGCGATCGGATTTGGTATTTTAGACCAGGGATAGGTGGAGTTTAACCAGTTGCCAACTGCTTCCCGTATATTTACTACGGCAGTGTGGCTTTCCCAGGCAAACCAACGTAGGGCTACAATGGTCGCTTGGCGGGAACTAAGGGGCGGGCGCGTGTTCCCGGCGGCGCGCTCCCACCTCCGTTCCTCAACGGGGAAGCCGATGCTGCAGACAGGTGGCTCCGATTGCCACCTGACATTCGCGATTGTTCCCCGCTGAGAGAGAAGAATGGTCAGCTGCTGACCGTTCTTCTCCCTGAAATGATTATAGAGCCCCTGTGATCCTTCTATATAGGATCACAGATCTCTATGGTCATTTCACAAGCCACGCCCCCACAGTTATAAACACGCCCCTAGGTGAACATTTAACTCCTTGATCACCTATACTGTTAACCCCTTCCCTGCCAGTGTCATTATTACAGTAACAGTGCATATATTTAGCACTGATTACTGTAGTAATGTCACTGGTCCCCCCCAAAAGTGTCAAAAATGTCAGTCAGGGGTCCAATCTGTCGGCCGCAATGTTGCAGTCCAGCAACAAATCGCAGATCGCCGCCATTACTAGTAAAAAAAAAAAAAAACAATAAAAATGACATAAATCTTTCTCCTACTTAGTAGACCTGATAACTTTTGGGCAAACCAATCAAAATATGCTTATTGTGATTTTTTTTACCAAAAATATATAGCAGAAAACAAATTGGCCTGAAATATTTAAAAACTTTCATTTTTAATTTGGTGAATGTCATATAGCAGAATGTAAAAATATTGTTTCTTTCAGAATTGTCGCTCTTTTTTTGTTTATAGCGCAAAAAATAAAAATCGCACAGGTGATCAAATACCACCAAAAGAAAGCTCTATTTGTGGGGGAAAAGGATATCAATTTTATTTAGGTACAGCATTGCACGACCACGCAATTGTCCATTAAAATAACCCAGTGCCGAGTCGAAAAATATGGCCTGGTCATTAAGGGGGAAAATCTTCCGGTCCAGAAGTGGTTAAGGGAGGACAGGGGCTTCCCCATCACCCAGGAGGCAAGAAGGCTTTGAATCAGGTTAGACTCCTAGACTATGGGCTTGGAAAATTGTGTTCTGAGTGCATGTTTCAGTTGCCAATATCGAAACCCCCATAGATCTTGGCAGGGAGTGCTCTTGCCTCAAGTCAGCAGAAGGCACTACCCTCCCACTAGCGATAACATGCTTCAATAACATGCTTCATTGTCAGTACCCCATGTCACACTCAGGGATTGCAAAGTTAGATAAAACATTATATTAAAGGTGTAAAGTCTGTCCCGGAGGAAGTCCAAAAGTCTTGGAACTGCAATGGCTAATTTAATCTTCCAGTGTCCATAATGATGACCTCATGTGTCAGACACAGTGATGTTACTACCATAGAAAGTCACTCACACAAAATTTAAAACCATTTTTTTTATTGCAGTAGAAAACAAGATCATCTAAAAACACTATGCAAAAGAAAAATAAAATGAATTATTTTGCACAGAAGGTATTTAGCCTTGTCAATATTCCCAGGAAAACTGTGAAAGGAAAATAACCCACATATAATTTACTACTAAAACCCACATCCAGTCAACCTCTAAAATACAATTACCATTTCTCACTGAAAATGTATTATGCTTTTAGAGTCAATTGCCACAAACTGAATATTGTTGCTTGCCATCTATAAAATGCTTGCTTTAAAATGTAGCAAAATAAACAGATATAATGATGTATGGCTATGGTAAGTAAGAAAACAACATGTCAGATTTATCCCTATCACATTTGCTTCATTATTTATTGTACCTGACAGAGCAAGGCAATCACTTCCTTAAATAAAATAACAGAGCCTGGCTGCAAAAGCCAATATAAATCCTATGAAGTGCAGCATCAATTAACCTAGTGGCAGAAGGGAAATAAGAATCTTGTGAAAGCACTTATTGATGGGTATGGGTCGAGTACATATTGGTTGCCTCCTTGTACCCATAATGCCTTTCCAATAGACCTGTAATGAAGTGACTTTTGATTACTTACTACAGGTTTTACACAGTAAAAGCTGGACAGCAAATAAATTAAAAGTATTATGATATCTCCAGAGTCTGTTTAAAAAGCATGATCAATTACCATTATGGCTGGAAAGCAGGATTACATCTTCCATTAAAGTTGGACTCTGGGGTAGTTAAAAAAAAAAGCTCTCCAATGGTTTTTTTCTAGACTAGAGTAAAAACAGGTATTTTTTTTCTACACTTTTTAGCTTCATTTGGCTAATTTCACAGTTTTTAAAAAAAAATTGCCAATGCCACTTCTTGTATGTGGTCATCACTGCTGTTTCAGACTACATTTCTCATAATGCAATAGTCTAGAAAGACCAGGTGACTCATGGCCTGTCAGTCAAAGTGTTAGGCCAGCCATACATGGTTTGAAATTCAGTTTGTTCAGCAAGGACTGGCCGGATTTTGATCCATGGATGGGCAGGCTGATTGTACCCAAGTTGATCCGTCAGTTGACTTGGATACAACCAGCCTGTCGTATTTTTCTACATACCTGTAGCTATAGCTGCTAATAGTAATCATTGAATTCTTCCAGCCAGGAGTGCTCCCTGTGCCCCCGCCCCACTGACTGTGTTGATAGGGCAATCAAGCAATTTTCTTTCTTTCCACCCGTGTTGGAAAGAAGGAAAATGGCATCATCTATTGCCGGCTTTAGGTAAAAGAAAAATATAGGGACTGAGCCCTGAGTCATTTAAGAAGAGATTCCTCAGAGTTAGGAAATGAACGTTCATTAAAGTGTAACTGAATACAAAACTGTTTTTCAAGTTTTGGATAGCATGGAGAGGAATTAGAACATCTGTTTTTATTGCTTTCTGTGCCCCCCGTTAGAGAGATTCACCCTCTTTATTTTTCCTGTCCACCATTATTATTAAAAGTGACAGTAAAGTAAATGCCAAATTTTGGGTTGACACCCGAACAGTAATAGAGGGTAAATCTTCCAATGAGGACACTAGTTCTGGTGACCCTGGTGACACTCCTGGTGATTCTCCCACTTCCTGTTTTGTCTATGGGACAGGAAGTGGAAGAAAATCTCCACAATGGGGAAGAGATGGCAAAAAAACTGCCAGATGTTAAAATCCTAACTCTATCCAAAGGTGAAAAAAAAAAAATGTTGCCTTTAGTGACACTTTAACAGAACCAAATAAAATGTTAGCAACACTTATAATAATAAAGAGTTCTAAGTTACTATATTTTCAGCACTTACTCAGCGCTATGTGCGCTATTTTCACAAAGAAAGTTAAAAAAAAAAAAGGTAAAAAGAAAACATAAAACCCGTTGAAGTCAAATAACATTAACAAATTAGGTGCTGTAATGTAACAACATATTTAGCAACCAAACTGTGATATTAATTATACTGTCTTTCCTTGATAAAGCTTGTGTTAACTGTATGCTGTTAATTACTTCAGTACAAAGAGCAGATACAGTAGTTAACAAAAACGTAAGTGAAAAATCCGTACATTCTCTATTGGACAATTATATTCTATTTATGTCCTCATTACTTATGACAATATTAACTGCCCTGAGGGTCCTTGCAGATGTTACTCATGTATAAACACTGGATCTTGCTGGCAGAATGTTTCTGAGCAAAAAAAAAATATGTGAGTATGGTCTGTATACTGCATGTTTGTACATGCATATATAAATGTGTAAAAATTCTTCTAGCTCCCAGAATGCCAAATATTCAAATAACCACCTGCAGATTGCCCCATAGCAGTTTTACTGCTTCAGGGTGGCAGCTGTGCAGTGGATCATGAATATATACATGATCTGGCTCTTCCTGGTAGCGAGCCCGAATGCCTGCTGCCGTCGGCTTACTTCCACTGTGATTATACACAATGGTAGTCGATCAGCAGGTATCGTGGACTCGATGTTCACCAGCACCCGCCGATCATCCTGCAGAGACACAGAACAGCGGTCTGCCAATGTAAACAAGCACCTCCCACGCTGTAGTAAAACACTGGCTAGGCACACAGTTACCTGTTTTTTTTTTCTCCTGCTTCATCAATATCTTTAAATGTTGCTTGTTTATTGTTTCATTAGTATTTCATAACATGAATATTTGTATTTGTTTTCATTTATGTTCATAAGTGATTCACATTTGTATGTGAAGTGCTTTTTTTTTTTTTTTTGCTTATCAAGACATGGGAAACTGATCACATTACCCAGCACCTGTGATAGGTGGGGGTTGCTCCTATTTAACCACTTTACAATCACCCGCCGCAGTTATAATGCGGCAGGCAGCCACTCCTACGCAAACCGCCGTAGCTATATGTCGGTCGCGCGCAGGCAGCTAGGGGGTGAGCACACGCCGCCGGTGGCAGCGTGCTCCCGCCCCCGCTCGTCAGCGGGGAAGCCGATGAACAAATGACACCCGCAATCGTTCCCTGCTGAGAGAGAAGAATGATTTCCAAAAAACAACAATATCTCTCCTGCGCTCAAGTGGTATGCGTGAAGGTGAATCTTCTAGGCGGTTTTATGACACAAAAGAAGTGGTCTTGCTGCCCCCCTCAGGACCAAGGGTATCCAAAAGGCACTACAAGAAAACAACAAGAGAAGGGCGCACCGACCTTGTGCATTACCACTTAAAAGTTTATTAAAATCAAAGGGTTGTGTACAATATACTCACAAACGTAGCATATGAACAAGCATATAGGAAATGGGCACCGCTCGCTTCCAGGACACTTCTCTACTGCTGGATAGCGTGATGGCGTCCTCAAAACCTGATGTGTCTTACGCGTTTCGAGGGAGGACCCTCTTCCTCAGAGCCAAAATCGCCACTCAGTAGAGAAGTGTCCTGCAAGCGAGCGGTGCCCATTTTCTATATGCTTGTTCATATGCTACGTTTGTGAGTATATTGTACGCTACCCTTCTTTGATTTTAATAAACTTTTAAGTGGTAATGCACAAGGTTGGTGCGCCCTTTTCTTGTTGAGAGAGAAGAATGGTCAGCTGTTGTAAACACAGCTGACCGTTCTTCTCCCTGGAATGATCACGGAGCCCCTGTGATCCTTCTATATAGGATCACAGGTCTCTATGATCATTTCACAAGCCACCCCTCCACAGTTAGAAACATGCCCCTAGGTACACATTTAACCCTTGATCACTCACACTGTTAAGCCCTTCCCTGCCAGTGTCATTATTACAGTAACAGTGCATATTTTTAGCACTGATTACTTTAGTAATGTCACTGGTCCCCCCAAAAGTGTCAAAAATGTCAGTTAGGGGTACGATCTGTCGGCCGCAATGTCGCAGTCCCGCAAAAAATCGCATTACTAGTAAAAAAAAAAAACTATAAAAATTACATAAATCTTTCCCTTAGTTAGTAGACACGATAACTTTTGCGCAAACCAATCAAAATACGCTTATTGCGATTTTTGTTACTAAAAATATGTAGCAGAAAACAAATTGGCCTAAAATGTTAAAAAAAAACTTTGATTTTTAATTTTTTTTTCTTTTTTGGGGAATGTTATATAGCAGAATGTGAAAAATATTGTTTTTTTTTCAGAATTGCTGCTCTTTTTTTGTTTATAGAGCAAAAAATAAAAACCACACAGGTGATCAAATACCACCAAAAGAAAACTATATTTGTGGGAAAAAAAGGACATCAATTGTACTTAGGTACAGTGTCGCATGACCGCGCAATTGTCTATTAAATTCACGCAGTGTCGGATCGCAAAATATGGCCTGGTCATTAAGGGGGCAAATTTTTCTGGTCCAGAAGTGGTTAAGAAGTATGGACTCAGTTTTCCCCTACATTTTGAAGAAGCATGTTGTCAGTGTGAAACCCGTCAACCTTTCTATGGTCTGTGTCCTTGTACTGGTGGCAGTTTTGTACATGTTTCAACAAATCTTTTGGACTGGCAGGAGTGTGCAACCAATTTCTTTTCCAAACCGTTTGATCGCCCTGATGTTAACCCCTTCCCAGAGAGTGACAGTGCATATTTTTTAGTAGTGATCACTGTTTTAGTTAGGCTGGTCCCCAAAAAGTGTCAAGAGTGTCAGTTAGTGTCCAAATTTCTGCCACTATATCGCAGTTCCACTATAAGTCACCGATTGCTGCCGTTGCTTGTAAAAAAAAAAAACGAAAAAACTAAGAATGAATAAAAATATATTTTGCGCAAACCAACCAATATATGCTTATTGGGATCTTTTTTTTACCAAAAATATTTAGAAGAATACATATTGGCCTAAATTAATGAATTTCAGTTTTTTTATTAGATCTGTTTTCTAGCAGAAAGTAAAAAAATCTTATTTTTTTTTTCAAAACTGTCAGTCTTTTTTTGTTCATACCACAAAAAATAAAAAATGCAGAGGTGATTAAATACCACCAAAATAAAGTCAGTTAAAGTAACGCAGTGTTGTATCTCAAAATATGGCCTGGTCATGAAGGGGGGTAAATCCTTTGCAGCTGAAGTGGTTTATATAATTTACTATTCAATGGGGAGGTGTGACTTATGTGAGTACATCTGCATGTATTTGTGTGTATGCACAAAAAATACTGCCCAGTAATGCAATTTATTATTTTTTTTATCTTACTAATCTGTGTGAATGTGGAGCTAGTTTACTTATACTGTATGTATGTGCTCATGGAAAGCAATGGGCTGCATTCAGATCAGTAAAAAAAAAAAAAATGCCTGAAAGCCTAAAAACCTGGAATTTTTTTGTGCCCATGTGCAAAACCCTCAAACTGTATATTTGTATACACTTGTTAAAAAAAATAAACATGGTTGATTTTTCTTGAAAATACAATTATGCTGGCATTGGAAAACTTCACATCTATCTCAGCAACACTTGAAAAAGTCTGATATATTTTTTTTTTTTTCATTAGGTCAATAAAGATTAGCATCTGGCCTAATGCAATTTGGCATTACTGGGTTGAACATATATTTTCTTTTTCTCTACCAAAAGACTAAACCTTAGTTAAATTACATATACTGTATGCACAATATTACTTAAAAAATATTTTTGAACATATTGCATTGAACTTCCATTATAAGGGGAGTTCCATTTGATATTTTGAAGCCACAACAATTTGTGTTTATATCTCGATTTTACAAATCATTTTATGAATTTGATTTTGTTAATAACAATGTTTCTGATTTTCAACATAATAGTGTTGTCTTCCTTAGGCTGCAGTATAGTATTTCTCTATTTATTATGGTATGTGGAATCCCCTTATCATATTACCTCTATCACAAGCCTCTAATTTTTCCACCCTGTAGAGGCTTCCTTTAATGATTTCCTAAAGGCATGGCCCATCATTAGATCATACTTCGGGGTCTTCAAATGAGAGTAATTTTCAAAATAAAGTCTAACTGGAATGTAAGTCTTTGTATGTTTCAATTTAGTGAAATTTCCAAGGTCCCAAACACCTATTAGAATCTTCAAATCTACATTATTACCCAAACAAACACTTCAGTGGTGTTATTTTTTAAAAAAATTGTTCCCATTCAGCCATTTGTCTTAGTTCTGCTTTAGCTAAACTCCTTTAAAACACTGAACCAATATGTTATTCTTTTCTACCACTGATGGAAATTAGAGCTATACAATTGTTTATTCATGCAGTTACTAGCAGGGTTTTGTTAGGTTTGAGCTGCAAGCTGGTTGATATTAACGGCAATGAGATTTCTGGAAAAGGATTCAGAAAAGGCTAAAACATGTATACAACTGATTTTTCTTGGCAGCACCAGTCTCAGCGGCAGAGTAGCATGATATTATTTACATCCCATATGTACGTGTTGAAATAGGGTTTGCTGACATATTCTTGGCATTACACCTGGTTTAGAGGCCCTCTCATAACCTTACATTTTTAGCAGTGCATAAGCATCCAGAAGTGTATGTTATAGAACAGAATTGTTCTGGACATATCCTGTTAAGCAAAATCATCTCTAAAATGTTGCATTCTGCAGTAAAAGTACAGGTAATTGAAAATGTATAGACAGAATATGACCCAAATGCAATACTTTTGTGTTAGCTCTAAAAAATATAAGGTCAAAAAATAGTTAGATATGGTTAAATGCAGGGCCGGATTAAGAGCATCATGGGCTTGGTGCTGAGGATTTTGAAGGGCCTTAAGGGCCGTGCCTTGGCATGCACCCAGAGGAGGAAGGGTGCAGCCATGCATGCCTAATTCCACATGGGATGCTGTCTCTGAAGCCCATAAACACATCCATGCATCGGCAACTGTCCCTCCTTGTCCGGCCTTCGCGCTGTGTGGGGAGGTTCTGAGGGTGCTGCCTGGGGAAGCGAGCATAGAAGCCAGACTTCTGTGTTTACAAGTGACAGAAGAGCGGTAACAGTGAATATGGCCAACCCGGGGCCTATATAAAAGGTAGGGGCCTGGAGCTGCAGCTCCAATAGCCCCTACGTTAATCTGGCCCTGGTTAAATGAACCCAATCAATTGCAGACACAATGTGCAAAGATTCAAATTCCCTAAACATAATTTGAGCTGTTTTCTTCTTAATGCTACTCTGTATCTTACCTTTGCTTGCTACTAAGTCCACACTCACTGACACATTTGCACCAGGAGTCCATTCAGTTAATTGTCATTACAAACCATGTCACCTCATGTCTGTTGCCACACCACAGAAACTAAAGCTGAACTCCAGGTAAACAGCTAAATGCACAGATAAAATCAATACTGTATATGAGAGCTATTCTACTTGTCAAGGGATTTGTCCACCCAGTCCTGAGATTTCCACAGCACAATCCTGTCTGGCAGAGCAGAATAGCAGGTAAAGAACAACTAGGTCTTGTACCTCCACAAGTTTTGACTGGACAGTGAAAGGAGAAGCAGTAGACTGATAAACTCTCCCTGCTCTCAATCTGCATCACAATGTGCCTTGTTAGCACCTGAGAATTGCGGCACAGATGATTGGTTCCTTATGCTGCTACCCCCTTTCCCATTCTGAACTATGCTGTATTGGGACTACAATAAACTAGTAAAATGTCAAATTAATACACCTACGCTGCTTGAAAAAAATATATTAAACAACTACTGAAATCCCCTCTTCACTGGCCTGCCCTTACACAGGCTAGCCCCCCTTCAGTCTATCACAAATGCTACTGCAAGACTTATTTACCCTTTAAACCAATCCATAGCTGCAGCCCCTCTCTGCCAATCTTTTAATGACTTTCACTAGCCAAACATATACAATTCAAAATACTAACCACTACATGCAAAGCCATTGTCATGGACTTGCAATAGAGTTTGGCAAGCTTACCTGTCCCTTCATGTCTGTATTAGAGGTCAGACTGCACTTCTGGTTCCTTTTTATCACCTCTCCTTCCTGTTCCTGCCCCACCCAGGTCATCACAGGAAGTCTATATTAACCAGTGCACTGCAGGTCTGCTTTGCTGTTCAACAGTGTTTGTTTCCTATTTGCCGTGTGCTTGATTTACTTTTCTGTGTATCGACTTTGACTTGTCTCTGACTATTCCTGTTTGCCAGTTACCCTAAACTTTGGCCTGTCCCTTGGTTACCCTTGTCTGTCTGTTACCCCGACCTCGGCTTACCCTTCACCATTCCGTGTGTCCTGAGTGGCTGCTTCCCTTCTCTCTCTACAGAGCGTGACCTGGGGGACCCCAGGGGCCGCAACCTGGGCCCAGCTGCAGCCAAGTCCATCCTCACCACTAGAGGTTCTGGTGAACACCTGCTGGGTCTTAGACTCCGCTCCCTGGGGAATCTTGGGCTCACGTTCCGGTCCATCTGCAGCAGTCTGCTATCGGGTTCACTACCTTGTGCTGCGCCCCTGCCTCCAACAGGGTGCAGTTGTCCCCTGGCCACAGGTGACCTGACAGCCATCAACAACACTGCCCCTAGCTACATCACTAATCTCATCTGCAGAGATTGCCAAAAGCATCCTCTCCGCTCCTCCCAAGACACCTTGCTCTCTTTCACCCTTGTTACCTCCTCCAATGCTCACCTTTAGGGATTCTCAAGAACCTCTCCCATCCTCTGGAACTCCCTACACCAGTATGTCAGGTTAGCTCCTACCCTGTGCACCTTTAGGCAATCCTTGAAAACTACTTTATTTAGGGAAGCCTACTCCACCTCCACCTCAAACTGTACTTCAGCCACCTTCATCAGATCATCCCCCGCAGCTATTACCTTTTGTACCACCTCCCTTTCCCTTTAGATTGTAAGCACCATGAGCAGGGCCCTCCAACTCTGTCTGTAATACATTTTATTTAAACATATTGTCTTCTTTTATATTGTAAAGTGCTGTGCAAACTGTTGGCACTATATAAATGCTGTATAATAATAATAATCTAATTTTAAGGTAATACAGGTATATATTCAAGTGTGCTTATTTACAAATATATAGAATCATACTGCAAATTCCACTGCATTATTTTTTAGTCCTGCACTAAATGCTATTTTGGGGGGAAATTCTTCTTTGTGAAAGGGGTGGTTTATTGGGCATACATCATCTTGAATACTACAAGCAGGAGCACGCATAGGTGGTGCTGCAGGGTTAACATTGCAAGCAGAGGTATAGATCCCCCATATTATGGCGGCAAGTTACTCTGTAGCTCAGGACTTGGTGAACTTAATGGGTGAAAATACTATGAAGAATTTCAATGTTCATGATTCAGTGGTGTCCCCCATCAGCAGGAACTAGATCAGACAATAGTTTTCACGCTGGTGTATAAGAGAAGATACAAGCAAGAGGGATTGGTAAGTAGATTTTATAATTTTTCTACAATGAAGTTTGTATCCTTATTCATAATTTACAATTTAATATCAATGGCTCTAAAATCCTGATGGTAAATACATTTTTTTTCAGAAGGTTAGCCTCATTAATCTGGTAGACATATCTCAGATGCTATTTATGTTTTTGTGTCCTCACCTAGGTTGGCTTTCTGAGCATCTATAAAATGCAGCAGTGGTAAGAGTGAAATATAGAGTGGAGTAGGGGGTTTAACAGCATAGTTCCAATTTTTCTGTATATGTAAATACATTATATAATAATACAACTAATAACACAATTAATACACACTACTGATTCCTCCATAGTTTTATAAAAAAAACTAAAGCCTAAGGCCCCGTTCACACTGGGGCGATCCGACTTGGGGGGGCGACCTCCGAGGTCGCGGTGCGAGCAGCGCGCCGCGACCTCGGAGCGGCCGCCACGGACTTCATAACATTGAAGTCTATGGCGGTCGCCTCCGGGTCGCCCCAAAGAAGCTCCGGACCCTTTTTCTAAGTCGGAGCGACTTGTGTCGCTCCTATTAGAACGGGTCCGCAGCTTCCCTATGGAAGGCGACCTATGGCGACCTGTGAGGCGACCAGGTCGCCTCACAGGTCGCCTTAGTGTGAACGGGGACTAACTCCAGCTATATTTTTGTTTGTTTCAGAGTGGCATTTATTTCTGTTTGTAAACCTATTAGGAAGATTTTTCCCTCAGTTGGCTGTATAAAAAACTGGAGGAGTGTCTGGGATTAGCATAGGGAGGCACAAAGAACCCTGCCTCCACCAAGATGGCCACCTTAACACCAAGACATGAAAAGTAAGCAATAGGAAAAAGAGATCAACTGCAGGCAATTTTAGCGGTTAGTTCATTGCCCTCTGCCTGCCCTTTTTTGGGGACAGTTTCTAGACTATAGTTACTCTTTAGGAAGTCCAAAGAACCACATGATTGATTTTAGAACAGAAGGGAAGTCTTATTCATATTTGGCTTTTTTGCATGCCGCTAGAAAAACACATTAAAATGATTACGCTTATTATGCCTATTAATATATTTTGCTTATTAAAAAAAAAAAAAAAGAACACAAAAACTTGTCTTGAATTTGTATCAGACAATGGTGATAGTTTATTGTTTTCATGCTCTATGCAAACTATGTCTTAGACAACAGAACAGTCAGTACTCTGTGTAATCAAACAAAAACATCCCCCAAGGCTCCAACTGCTTCTGTGAACAACCTAAAAATTATTTGTTCCATTAACAGCCAGAATGCATTTTAATTTCTAAACAGAAAGCCTCCCAAAGTGCTTGGAATATTTAATATCTCATAAATCTGTTCCTCTGTTTGTTTGGGTTCAGGCACTTAGCATCCATATAAAGCATGCTATTTGCTCTGATATTCATTTAGTGTTTAGACAGGATATCATTTGGCCTAAAGGAGCAGGATTTCTCCCTGGAGAAAAATCTTTACACAAAAACCATGGCTCTTCTGTTACAAAGAAAAGCTTTGAGCATGCACCGACTGCTAATATAACATGACAGAGTTGTGCAATTGTGGCCATATCTTAAATAAAAGATCATTTTAAATACACCTAAAACCATTTTTACAGTCTTCAAATTTCTTTGTACACATGAGTATTTTAATAAAAATACTCATGTATACATTTTTCTTACAATCCAATTCTCTTGTGTTTATTTATAATATGTTTTCATACAAATTTACATTTAGGGAATGATGGATTGGCTCCATCTGTGCTGATCCAATTTACAAGTAATTGTAGTGTGGGTATTGCAATTTCAATAGATGATATGGTAGGGCAGTCGAATGCAGGTTACCCAATTAAGCAAGTAATTGACCCTCAAATATTCATCTGTAGGAGTAAAAACCAACCTATGTAACTTTTTTTAAGATTCCCTTATCAATAGCTGCAGCATGCAGCATTAAAACAGTTGTGTGATCTTCTTGAACTGCTGTACAGACTTTCTCCTGTAGTGAAATTGCTTAGTGTAAGCTTCTCACAATGTGCATTAGAAGCTACAGCAAACCAGATAGGGCCCACCTAATTTTCTGGCTGGAGAATGCAAAGCATTACCAAACTCTTTCCTCACCAGCCTTAGTGTACCTGGCCCACCCTTTAATTTATTGGATTTAAGCTCTTTCAATCAGAGTGACTGAGCATCACCTAGGCTGTTACCTAGGGTGGTCTTCATGCAAATGCAGCCTTGCCTAGGAATTCCCATTCCTCCAGACTGATATTCACACATGAAATGAATGGGATAATTGCATAACTCCTAGCATATAACTTAAAAGATATCCTGAAGCAGGGTTTTTAGAAAGCTATGTAAAGCACCTGACCGATCTATCCCACCAGCTACGATAATGGTATGCAAAGAAATCCGGAATTCAATTTTAAACGGTCAAAAAAAGGTATGTAATGAAAATAGAAATATTATATTTGAAATCTGAATTAGCGTGTTGGTGACGAAGGGGAAGGAGAAACCTTTAGACCCCGTTCAGACTGCGGCGACACGACTTGGTGGGGCGACCTGTGAAGTCGCGGTGCACAGCATATAATTGAAGTCAACGCAAGTCGCCTCCAGGTCACCCCAAAGTAGTACAGGACCCTTTTTCTAAGTCGGAGCGACTTGTGTCGCTCCTATTAGAACGGGTCCTGTACTATTCAATGGCGAGCGACCCACCGTGACTTGTCAGGCGACCAAGTCGCCTGACAAGTCGTGCTAGTGTGAATGGACCCTAAACCTGAACTCCAGGCGATTAGCTAAATATCCACAAAAAAACGTTTTCAACTGCCTTAGCTTGGGTACCGGTACTACATTAGAGGGATGTAGCGGAAGGTAGTAGCACCTACATGTTTGTTGGAAATTAGCTAAATATACAGCTGCAATACACATAAGGGAGTTGTTTTACCTGTTAATGGGTTTGTGTAATTCTGTCCAGAATTTGTGGTGATTTACACTACTCTTCCAGGCAGCAGAGCCAGGCTTCTGATCTGATTTTTCTATACTAGTGTTAAGCAACAAAGCTAGGTCATTGTAGGAGCAGCAGCAGAGTGATGCGCTCATTTCTCTCGTCCAGTCAGTATGTTTCTTGTCTGATTAGCTCCTATTGTTGTCCTTTTCTCTGCCAGTCTGAACTCTCCTGTACAAGTTAAAATTCAGGTACTTTATCTGCATTTAAATATACAAACCAGATTCCAAAAAAAGTTGGGACACTGTACAAATTGTGAATAAAAACAGAATGTAATGATGTGGAAGTTACAAATTTCAATATTTTATTCAGAATACAACATAGATGACATAGCAAATGTTTAAACTGAGAAAATGTATAATTTTAAGGGAAAAATAAATTGATTTTAAATTTCATGGCATCAACACATCTCAAAAAAGTTGGGACAAGGCCATGTTTACCACTGTGTGGCATCCCCTCTTCTTTTTATAACAGTCTTCAAACGTCTGGGGGCTCTTCCTCTTTATGATGAGCCAAATGTTTTCTATGGGTGAAAGATCTGGACTGCAGGCTTGCCATTTCAGTACCCAGATCCTTCTTCTATGCAGCCATGATGTTGTAATTGATGCAGTATGTGGTCTGGCATTGTCATATTGGAAAATGCAAGGTCTTCCCTGAAAGAGACGACGTCTGGATGGGAGCATATGTTGTTCTAGAACTTGGATATACCTTTCAGCATTGATGGTGCCTTTCCAGATGTGTAAGCTGCCCATGCCACATGCACTCATGCAAACCCATACCATCAGAGATGCAGGCTTCTGAACTGAGCGCTGATAACAACTTGGGTTGTCCTTGTCCTCTTTAGTCCGAATGACATGGCATCCCAGTTTTCCAAAAAGAACTTAAAATTTTGATTAGTCTGACAAAGAATAGTTTTCCACTTTGCCACAGTCCATTTTAAATGAGCCTTGGCCTAGAGAAAACGCCTGCCCTTCTGGATCTTGTTTAGATTTTTTGGCCTATAGAGTTTTAGCCAGCAACGGTGAATGGCACGTTAGATTGTGTTCACTGACAATGTTTTCTGGAAGTATTCCTGAGCCCATGTTGTGATTTCCATTACAGTAGCATTCCTGTATGTGATGCAGTGCCGTCTAAGGGCCCGAAGATAAAGGGTATCCAGTATGGTTTTCCGGCCATGACCCTTATGCACAGAGATTGTTCCAGATTCTCTGAATCTTTGGATGATATTATGCACTATATATGATGATAACTTCAAACTCTTTGCAAATTTTCTCTAAGAAACTCCTTTCTGATATTGCCCCACTATTTTTCGCTGCAGTATTGGGGGAATTGGTGATCCTCCACCCATCTTTATATACCCAATCATGTTGCCAATTGACCTAATAAGTTGCAAATTGGTCCTCCAGCTGTTCCTTAAATGTACATTTAACTTTTCCAGGCCTCTTATTGCTACCTGTCCCAACTTTTTTGCAATGTGTAGCTCTCATGAAATCCAAAATGAGCCAATATTTGGCATTACATTTCAAAATGTCTCACTTTCAACATTTGATGTTATCTATATTATATTGTGAATAAAATATATGTTTACGAGCTTCGTTAAGTATTCCATTCCTTTTTTACTCACAATTTGTACAGTGTTCCCAGCTTTTTTGGAATTTGATTTATACATGATTTTATAATTACAGTAAAACTTTGGATTGGAAGCATAATTCATTCTAGAAATGTGCTTGTAATCCAAAGCACTCGTATATCAAAGCAAATTTACCCATAAGAACTAATGGAAACTGAGATGATTCGTTCCACAACCATTTTTTCATAAATCCATGCAATCTATAGTCAATATTAAAAGATTAAAGCAATGTTACTTCAAGGCAACTTTGAGGCAACTTCAGGGAATGCCTGGGAAATCTTCCTGTAATGTTGGATCCAAATCACATCAAATAAGCTTGTGTATTTTTGAACTCTTGTGCACATTTTTATTGAGCTTCTAGTTTCAAGCTTCTTTGAGCTCTTTTGAGCTTTTTTGAACACAAGTTTTTTTTTTTTTTTTTTTTTTTTCAAAGACCCTCATTAAAGAGTATGGGCACAAATTGGATAGAAGTCGCCTTAAAGTAGTACAGGAAAGTTTTCTAAATCTAAAGTTGGATGACTCCAGTAGTGCTAATTAAGACAGCTCTCATTGACTAAAATGGGACGTGACCCTATTTGTATTACAAAACCTTGCTCATTTAAAGTTAAAATATATTTTTAAAAAAACATGCTCGTCTTTCAAAACACTCGCAGACCGAGTTACTCACAATCCAAGGTTTTACTGTATTACATAACTGCCAATTTAGCGTTGAGATATCCACAAGTTAAAAAAAGTTTTTGAATGTACAATAACACTATCTTAGAACACATAATGTAGAATTATACAGTCATGCCACAATAAAATAAACGTTGAAACTGTTTAATCAAAACATTTCCAGTTCTCTAGTTCAAATCCCTGGTTTTATATAACACAATCCAATTTTTATGATTCGATTAGATTGTAACTTACACCACCCTTTCATTATGTCTGTAAAATTCAAGCTAATCTTAGCATATTGTGCAATCTAATTTCAACAAGTGGACAGTCTAACAGTTCAGAGAGCAAATTTAGATGATCAAAGCAGAATTATTTATGGGGAATTCATAAATAAAATGGCTTGTCTGTAGAAATCTATACAGAGGAAAAAAAAACTACCTGCGTATAAACACCACGCATGCTTGTAAATATGTAATTCATAGCTCATTGTTTCTAAGTTATATTCCCAGGGAACTACTATTTATGTAGGATGGAAAACAAAATAAATTATGTAAACATTGGATGAAGATCGGGAATAAATAAAGGTTATGAATTTGGGAATGTTTTCTGCAGTACATTACATATTAAAGAAGCAGGCTTCTATTTGTGGTCTGCAAACCATATACAGTACTGTATATTGCACCAAGCTTGCTCAAACATGACTCAAAGAAGCCTTGCAGAGGGTGACCATTTGTGTCTCAATATCTGCTATGTCATTCAAAATATTCTTGTTTCCTATCTTATCAATTAAGGGGATTTTTCAGAACCTATTACATTTATAAATGTTAAACACTTGAATTGATATTCAGATCCAAACATTTTAAAATTAACTTACCTATGTACCCTTAACGTTAAACAAATTCCTAGCCCTAAGCCCCTGTTCACACCGGTGAGACTTGTTATGCAATTTGAAAGTTCAAAATCGCATTACAAGTCCCATTCTATTTTTTTCTATGGAACCATTTAAATCTGTCTAATAGACTCCGACTTGCACCAATTTGAAAAAGGTTCCTGTACTTTTTTTGGTGATTTCATGTGCGAATTGCACTGACATCTATGCATGAAATTGTACAGATGTCAACTGATCGGAAGCTTTGAAATCTCACTGAAGTAGCACAATTTCAAAGCTGCATTCAGTGTGAACAGGAGCTTAAGCTTACCAAACCTCTAAAGATATCAGATATCCAGAAAGCTGGATACACGCTATACAACTTTTGTTGTTCGATTTCCTTTCGATTTACCCTTAACCATGTAGCGCAAGGGTCTGCCTGTTTGCATACAAATTGAAAGTGTTTAGGTTACCCTCATATTTTATAGTCTGGTAGATCTAAAGGAAATTAAAATTTAGTCTACACTGGCTGTGCAGAATTACCATTTGATATAATTTTTTTTTTCATTTTATTACCCTTTTTTTAAGTATTTTATGAGCTGAGAGTAACAGTAATAGGGCTGTGACCACCTACTGGCTGGCTTCTAAGCTGCCTTTAAAGGGTTTTAAACATCTCCATGAAATATGAACAAATATATCCCTCTATAGTATGTATTTGTATTAATCAAGAGCACTAAAGCTGGATACACACTATACAACTTTTGTTGTTCGATTTCCTTTAGATTTACCTTTAACTATGTAGCGCAAGGGTCTGCCTGATTGCATACAAATGGAAAGTGTTTTCGTTTGACCTCCTATTATATGGTTTTGGTAAATATAAAGAGAATTTTATAGTGCGTATCCAGCTTAAGTGTAATTTCTGTCTGCTGCCTCATTCTTCTCCTATCATCATAAATCACTTCTGACAAGTTTTCCTGACACCAAGAGAAAAATGGTGACGGGGAGGGATCCCTAGCTGAGTGACAGCCTGCTTACTGAGCTCTGCAGAGTGAATTTTCAGCTCTCCACCCACTTTTATCTGTAAGCTCAGGAAAGCCTTTTATATTTTGCACTTTGAACAGATGTAGAGATATGAAGACTGCAGATAAACTGGTACAAATTATGTAAGAGGATGTGTTTAATCTCTGTGTATCACCTGAGGTCAGTCACTTTACTGGAGCTATGTAAGGAGCTTAAAACCACTTTCTATTGGTTATACAGGTAGGAAAGCAGTTATGACATATCTATTACCACAAGCCCTTTATCAATGTTTCCTCAGGGGTGTATCAAACCTACATTTGAGAATTTTCTGAGCAGAATTTTACTCCTGTCTAATTTGTGTCAAAATGCTTCAAGCTCCTCAGTCATTTCTATTGACTTTGCTGGGAAATAAAGTAGTTTTGCTGGAAACAATTGTTGTTTACACATTTGTTGGGCCCAACACCCAGCAGTTCCTATAAGGAGTAAGGTAAGGTCACCCCACTCTGACTGTGGTTGCCAGAGTGGCTGAAATCTGGAGGGATCCTAGGTGTATTGAGCATAAAGAGCTTAATGAAAAAAAAAAAAAAAGCTCTGAACCACCAAAATTAACTACAGATAAATGATTCTGATGTTCTCTAGCTCCTCTCTAAATTGCCCCTTGGTACCCCAGGAAGCTGCCATTCTTTCCCAGGTCTAGACCAGAGCAATTGTGCAGGCCTGAAAAGTCAAGTACAGAGTATGCATCTCTGAACAAATAGGAAAACCTACTGCATTCACCAAGAACTGAAATAATAATTTGGGGTGTAGAAGAAGGAGTTCTTCTGGTAGCAGACCTTCTGGGCGTTGACCAGGCTGGCACCCGGGTCTACCCAGCTGTGAGGGATCTTTACAGGTTGCCTGCAGCGGTGTCACTCTTATCCGCCTTTCATTTGGGGTGGATGAACCCACTGAGTAGTGAATTTCATGTTAAAATGCATTAGAAACAGCATATTTGCGTAGTGCAAATTTTTCTAATCATTTGTTTAATCGTCTTCATTTTCATTTCATTCATATTCATCTGCAAATAAATTATGGTGCATGAACTGCCCAAACATTTTACTAAGAGATTAATTATATTTGTGTTTTTGGCAGACTACTTCAGCTTGCAAAAACCTCCTGTAAAGTTTGCCTATGTCATGTATACATAATGAAATTTTGTTTTACTTGCAATATTCATTCTACTTTTTACATTAAACTTGTTATGTAAATTTGCTAATATATATCTTATTAACCAAAATCACAGCAAATGCACAGGTTCAATTGAGAGCAAAATTAGGGAAATGTAATTCTTTATTAAAATGTATATACAGTATTGGTGACTTTTAAAAGCATTAGTACTTGTAACTAGTGTTGAGCGAACACGGACTGTATTATTCGTGTTCGTACCGAATAATTGGATTTTTTGTACCCGAACACGGACACGGACACTTTACTGTATGTTCGGGTAAAAATCCGTGTTCGGTCGTTTTATTTCCGGGTTTTGCATGCTTTGGCGCTCTTTTCATGGCGGGCTTTCAACAGCCAATCAACAATCGTTTAACTGGTGTGCCTTAAGCCATCCCAGCCATGCCTGCAAATGTCTCAGTAGCTGTGATTGGCCGTCTGAAGCATGTGACCAAGTCTTTATAAGTTCGAGGCAGCCGCAGCGGCGTCATTATGCTGCTTAGATTCAGGGACAGAGCACACATCAACGTGCTGGCTGCTGATTAGGGAAAGATAGGCAGGAAAAAACCATTTGTGTCCGGATAGAATTGAGGGACAGGTCGGAGTGTTTAGGCAGGGCGAGTTGTAGGCATTTTAGGGATAGAGTCTGCTGAATTATATAGGGTCAGTGTCTTCTACAAACTACAATCGATATTGCTGTGTGGGGGGTGGGGTCTGCACTCAATCCTGATCTACGATCTCTTCTCAATCCTGTTAGGGACAGAGTCTGCTGAATTTTAGGGAAACTGTGTTCTACAAACTACAATCGATATTGCTGTGTGGTGTGGGATTGGAGATAGGCAGGTGTCAGTGATCCACATCCATTTTTCTGTGTGTGAGCTGCAGTGAACACAATCTTTTTGGGCTGCAGTGAACACAATCTTTTTGGGCTGCAGTGAACACAATCTTTTTGGGCTGCAGTGAACACAATCTTTTTGGGCTGCAGTGAACACAATCTTTTTCGGGTGCAGTGAACAAAATCTTTTTGGGGTGCAGTGAACACAATCCTTTTTGGTGTGCAGTGAACACAATCTTTGTGGGGTGCAGTGAACAAAATCCTTTGTGGGGTGCAGTGAACACAATCTTTTTGGGGTGCAGTGAACAAAATCCTTTTTGGGGTGCAGTGAACAACATCCTTTTTGGGGTGCAGTGAACACAATCTTTTTGGGGTGCAGTGAACAAAATCCTTTGTGGGGTGCAGTGAACACAATCTTTTTGGGGTGCAGTGAACACAATCTTTTTGGGGTGGAGTGAACAACATCCTTTTTGGGGTGCAGTGAACAAAATCCTTTTTGGGGTGCAGTGAACAAAATCATTTTTGGGGTGCAGTGAACACAATCTTTTTGGGGTGCAGTGAACACAATCTTTGTGGGGTGCAGTGAACACAATCTTTTTGGGGTGGAGTGAACAACATCCTTTTTGGGGTGCAGTGAACAACATCCTTTTTGGGGTGCAGTGAACACAATCTTTTTGGGGTGCAGTGAACACAATCTTTGTGGGGTACAGTGAACAGAATCTTTGTGGGGTGCAGTGAACACAATCTTTGGGGGGTACAGTGAACACAATCTTTGTGAGGTGCAGTGAACACAATCTTTGTGGGGTGCAGTGAACACAATCATTGTGGGGTGCAGTGAACTCAATCTTTGTGGGGTACAGTGAACACAATCTCATACTGAAGGTTTGAGGGTGCTGCCTGTTCCATACTCCCCCTACTCCTCATCTAGCCTTTTAGGGGTACAAACAATAGTAATTGGGGCCTAGTGTGGTTGTGTACGTGTGATATACATACACTTTTTTGGGATCATATTTTCTATTCCGCTATTTAATCAAAAACCTTTGGGGATCAGTTAAATTGGGGGATAGTCTGTGTTGGTACGTGTGAGAGAGATCCACCTTTCCAAGTTGTTGGGGTTCATCTCATACTTCTGAAGGTTTGAGGGTGCTGCCTGTTCCATACTCCCCCTACTCCTAGCCTTTTAGGGGTACAAACAATAGTAATTGGGGCCTAGTGTGGTTGTGTACGTGTGATATACATACACTTTTTTGGGATCATATTTTCTATTCCGCTATTTAATCAAAAACCTTTGGGGATCAGTTAAATTGGGGGATAGTCTGTGTTGGTACGTGTGAGAGAGATCCACCTTTCCAAGTTGTTGAGGTTCATCTCATACTTCTGAAGGTTTGAGGGTGCTGCCTGTTCCATACTCCCCCTACTCCTAGCCTTTTAGGGGTACAAACAATAGTAATTGGGGCCTAGTGTGGTTGTGTACGTGTGATATACATACACTTTTTTGGGATCATATTTTCTATTCCGCTATTTAATCAAAAACCTCTGGGGATCAGTTAAATTGGGGGATAGTCTGTGTTGGTACGTGTGAGAGAGATCCACCTTTCCAAGTTGTTGGGGTTCATCTCATACTTCTGAAGGTTTGAGGGTGCTGCCTGTTCCATACTCCCCCTACTCCTAGCCTTTTAGGGGTACAAACAATAGTAATTGGGGCCTAGTGTGGTTGTGTACGTGTGATATACATACACTTTTTTGGGATCATATTTTCTATTCCGCTATTTAATCAAAAACCTTTGGGGATCAGTTAAATTGGGGGATAGTCTGTGTTGGTACGTGTGAGAGAGATCCACCTTTCCAAGTTGTTGGGGTTCATCTCATACTTCTGAAGGTTTGAGGGTGCTGCCTGTTCCATACTCCCCCTACTCCTAGCCTTTTAGGGGTACAAACAATAGTAATTGGGGCCTAGTGTGGTTGTGTACGTGTGATATACATACACTTTTTTTGGATCATATTTTCTATTCCGCTATTTAATCAAAAACCTTTGGGGATCAGTTAAATTGGGGGATGGTCTGTGTTGGTACGTGTGAGAGAGATCCACCTTTCCAAGTTGTTGGGGTTCATCTCATACTTCTGAAGGTTTGAGGGTGCTGCCTGTTCCATACTCCCCCTACTCCTAGCCTTTTAGGGGTACAAACAATAGTAATTGGGGCCTAGTGTGGTTGTGTACGTGTGATATACATACACTTTTTTGGGATCATATTTTCTATTCCGCTATTTAATCAAAAACCTTTGGGGATCAGTTAAATTGGGGGATAGTCTGTGTTGGTACGTGTGAGAGAGATCCACCTTTCCAAGTTGTTGGGGTTCATCTCATACTTCTGAAGGTTTGAGGGTGCTGCCTGTTCCATACTCCCCCTACTCCTCATCTAGCCTTTTAGGGGTACAAACAATAGTAATTGGGGCCCAGTGTGGTTGTGTACGTGTGATATACATACACTTTTTTGGGATCATATTTTCTATTCCGCTATTTAATCAAAAACCTTTGGGGATCAGTTAAATTGGGGGATAGTCTGTGTCGGTACGTGTGAGAGAGATCCACCTTTCCAAGTTGTTGGGGTTCATCTCATACTTCTGAAGGTTTGAGGGTGCTGCCTGTTCCATACCCCCCCTACTCCTCATCTAGCCTTTTAGGGGTACAAACAATAGTAATTGGGGCCTAGTGTGGTTGTGTACGTGCGAGATACATACACTTTTTTTGATCATATTTCCTACTCCGCTATTCAATAAAAACCTTTGAGGATCAATTGAATTGCGGGATAGTCTGTGTCGGTACGTGTGAGAGAGATCCACCTTTCCAAGTTGTTGGGGTTCATCTCATACTTCTGAAGGTTTGAGGGTGCTGCCTGTTCCATACTCCCCCTACTCCTCATCTAGCCTTTTAGGGGTACAAACAATAGTAATTGGGGCCCAGTGTGGTTGTGTACGTGTGATATACATACACTTTTTTGGGATCATATTTTCTATTCCGCTATTTAATCAAAAACCTTTGGGGATCAGTTAAATTGGGGGATAGTCTGTGTCGGTACGTGTGAGAGAGATCCACCTTTCCAAGTTGTTGGGGTTCATCTCATACTTCTGAAGGTTTGAGGGTGCTGCCTGTTCCATACCCCCCCTACTCCTCATCTAGCCTTTTAGGGGTACAAACAATAGTAATTGGGGCCTAGTGTGGTTGTGTACGTGCGAGATACATACACTTTTTTTGATCATATTTCCTATTCCGCTATTCAATAAAAACCTTTGAGGATCAATTGAATTGCGGGATAGTCTGTGTCGGTACGTGTGAGAGAGATCCACCTTTCCAAGTTGTTGGGGTTCATCTCATACTTCTGAAGGTTTGAGGGTGCTGCCTGTTCCATACTCCCCCTACTCCTCATCTAGCCTTTTAGGGGTACAAACAATAGTAATTGGGGCCTAGTGTGGTTGTGTACGTGTGATATACATACACTTTTTTTGGATCATATTTTCTATTCCGCTATTTAATCAAAAACCTTTGGGGATCAGTTAAATTGGGGGATAGTCTGTGTTGGTACGTGTGAGAGAGATCCACCTTTCCAAGTTGTTGGGGTTCATCTCATACTTCTGAAGGTTTGAGGGTGCTGCCTGTTCCATACTCCCCCTACTCCTCATCTAGCCTTTTAGGGGTACAAACAATAGTAATTGGGGCCTAGTGTGGTTGTGTACGTGCGAGATACATACACTTTTTTTGATCATATTTCCTATTCCGCTATTCAATAAAAACCTTTGAGAATCAATTGAATTGCGGGATAGTCTGTGTCGGTACGTGTGAGAGAGATCCACCTTTCCAAGTTGTTGGGGTTCATCTCATACTTCTGAAGGTTTGAGGGTGCTGCCTGTTCCATACTCCCCCTACTCCTCATCTAGCCTTTTAGGGGTACAAACAATAGTAATTGGGGCCTAGTGTGGTTGTGTACGTGTGATATACATACACTTTTTTTGGATCATATTTTCTATTCCGCTATTTAATCAAAAACCTTTGGGGATCAGTTAAATTGGGGGATAGTCTGTGTTGGTACGTGTGAGAGAGATCCACCTTTCCAAGTTGTTGGGGTTCATCTCATACTTCTGAAGGTTTGAGGGTGCTGCCTGTTCCATACTCCCCCTACTCCTCATCTAGCCTTTTAGGGGTACAAACAATAGTAATTGGGGCCCAGTGTGGTTGTGTACGTGTGATATACATACACTTTTTTGGGATCATATTTTCTATTCCGCTATTTAATCAAAAACCTTTGGGGATCAGTTAAATTGGGGGATAGTCTGTGTCGGTACGTGTGAGAGAGATCCACCTTTCCAAGTTGTTGGGGTTCATCTCATACTTCTGAAGGTTTGAGGGTGCTGCCTGTTCCATACCCCCCCTACTCCTCATCTAGCCTTTTAGGGGTACAAACAATAGTAATTGGGGCCTAGTGTGGTTGTGTACGTGTGATATACATACACTTTTTTTGGATCATATTTTCTATTCCGCTATTTAATCAAAAACCTTTGGGGATCAGTTAAATTGGGGGATAGTCTGTGTCGGTACGTGTGAGAGAGATCCACCTTTCCAAGTTGTTGGGGTTCATCTCATACTTCTGAAGGTTTGAGGGTGCTGCCTGTTCCATACCCCCCCTACTCCTCATCTAGCCTTTTAGGGGTACAAACAATAGTAATTGGGGCCTAGTGTGGTTGTGTACGTGCGAGATACATACACTTTTTTTGATCATATTTCCTATTCCGCTATTCAATAAAAACCTTTGAGGATCAATTGAATTGCGGGATAGTCTGTGTCGGTACGTGTGAGAGAGATCCACCTTTCCAAGTTGTTGGGGTTCATCTCATACTTCTGAAGGTTTGAGGGTGCTGCCTGTTCCATACTCCCCCTACTCCTCATCTAGCCTTTTAGGGGTACAAACAATAGTAATTGGGGCCCAGTGTGGTTGTGTACGTGTGATATACATACACTTTTTTTGGATCATATTTTCATTTCCGCTATTTAATTTAACTGGGCCTCCATGCGAGACCTGTGTGCCTTGTTGCGCTGTTTTGAGTACTCCACCAACATGGCCAGTGGCAATGACGCCGTTCTCAGCTTAACTATCCCACTTCCATGCCTCCTTGAAAAAACAATTCGGGCGATGATGGAAGAGGATGTGGCACAGGATGAGGAGGAGGAGGAGGATGAAGAGGTAACATTTCCAAGGCTTTCAGGGCAGTCATTCGCAAGGGGCTCCGAGGGTGGGTTCCTGCACACGCAAACGCCAGGGACGCAATTGTCCAGCAGGGGCACAGTTCTGGAGGATGAGGAGGATGAGGAGGAGGAGGAGCTGGAGGAGGAGATGGAACCATGTTCACAGCAGGGTGGCACCCAGGCCAGCTCATGGCCATCACTGGTGCGTGGCTGGGGGGATACAGAGGACACGGACGATACACCTCCCACAGAGGACAGCCTTTCGTTGCCTCTGGGCAGCCTGGCACACATGAGCGATTACATGCTGCAGTGTCTCCACAACGACCGCCGAGTTGCCCACATTCTAACTTGTGCTGATTACTGGGTGGCCACGCTGCTGGATCCCCGTTACAAGGACAACGTACCGTCCTTAATTCACTCACTGGAGCGCGATCGCAAGATGCGCGAGTACAAGCGCACGCTGGTAGACGCCATGCTGCTGGCATTCCCATCTGACAGCGGGGCCACAGTGGAAGCACAAGGCAGAGGAGGAGGAGGAGGAGGTCGCCAACGCAACCAGGGCACCGCCAGCACCTCAGAAGGCAGGGTTAGCATGGCCGAAATGTGGAAAAGCTTTGTCAGCACGCCACAACAAACAGCAGCACCAGCAGCTCAGATGGAACGTCTTAGCAGGAGGCAGCATTTTACCAACATGGTGGAGCAGTATGTGTGCACACGCCTACATGTAGTGAATGACGGGTCTGCCCCCTTCAACTTCTGGGTCTCCAAATTGGGCACATGGCTTGAGCTTGCCCTTTACGCCTTGGAGGTGCTGGCGTGCCCTGCAGCCAGTGTATTATCTGAACGGGTATTTAGCACGGCTGGGGGCGTTATAACAGACAAGCGCAGCCGCCTGTCCAGAGACAATGTGGACAAGCTCACGTTCATTAAAATGAACCAGGCATGGATCCCACGGGACTTTTCCGTACCTTATGCAGAATAGCAATGGATACCGACCTTACCCACCCATTGTTCCATTTTTGCTCTTTCTCACTCTTTTGGGGTGTACCCTCATTTAAAATTTTTGAAAAGAAGCAGTGTTGGCTACCTCGTCCTCCTCCTCAGGGCCAGATTAATGTAGGGGCTATTGGAGCTGCAGCTCCAGGCCCCTACCTTTTATATAGGCCCCGGGTTGGCCATATTCACTGTTACCGCTCTTCTGTCACTTGTAAACACAGAAGTCTGGCTTCTATGCTCGCTTCCCCAGGCAGCACCCTCAGAACCTCCCCACACAGCGTGAAGGCCGGACAAGGAGGGACAGTTGGCGATGCATGGATGTGTTTATGGGCTTCAGAGACAGCATCCCATGTTGAATTAGGCATGCATGGCTGCACCCTTCCTCCTCTGGGTGCATGGCAAGGCACGGCCCTTAAGGCCCTTCAAAATCCTCAGCACCAAGCCCATGATGCTGTTAATCCGGCCCTGGTCCTCCTCCACCGCCGCTTCCACCTACACCGCCCATAGGTGTGCGCAGCCTATTGCATTAAGGTGTGCACCCCAAAGTTGAAATACACATGCATGTGTTTGCCAGCAGGGAGAGTAATGTATCGGGGCCATGTACCTGTAGGCAAGGAGAAATAGAGCAGAGCAGGTCCCAGGGAGATCTTTCCCATCTCCTCACTGGCAATGCTATGTGCCCTAGGTGATTAGGGTGTGCCCAGGCACACCCAGCACACCCTGTGCGCACGCCTATGTCACCGCTAGGCTTGTGACGGTATCAGATTTTCATGCTGCGATTAATTGATTAAGGTTTTGCCACGGTATACGGTATTATCACGGTATTCTATTATTAAATTTAAATTATTAAATTTCCACCTCACTTCAATTTCATTGCTGAATTTAGGGGCTTTGGTTCACTTATGCACATTATTATATAGTCAGTCAGTACAGACTCTGTGAACCAGGCCTAAAATAGGTCATCAAGCAGTGTCTGGCCTAACTGGTGATAACTGGTTCTGGCGCTCGGCTCCGATCCGATGGCCTGGTCATTAAGAGGGCAAATCCTTGTGGTCAAGAAGTGGTTAAACCTGAAGGAGGTGTTGTTTATAAATTACTTTACTATTGCTTTAGGCCTGGTTCACATGTATGCGGGTTGGTGGTTCACATTTGCACAGGCATAGCAGCCCATTGATTTGAATGGGCTGCTATGCCCTCATTTTCCGCAGAAAAAAGGTGCATGCAGCATTTTTTTAAAATTCAGTGGCCTTGAAATCCATCCTGCTTTTGCACCATGCGACTAACCTGCAGTTCCTGCTCTGGCAAGCTTTCTGCATTTTTTGTATACGTGGGCACGGCATTTAAAAATAAACAGTTTGCGTGTGCAGCAACGGCAGGTAAGTCGCATGGTGCAAAAGAAGGATGGATTTCATGGCCACTGCATTTTTTTAAATTCTGCATGCACCTTTTTTCAGCTGAAAACGCAGGCATAGCAGCTCAAGCCCATTCACATCAATGGGCTGCTATGCCTGTGCAAATGTGGGCCCCCAACCCGCATACATGTGAACCAGGCCTAAAGCAATAGTAAAGTCATTAATTGGTTAAACCTGCAGGAGGACCGGTGTTTTTATCTATTAATGACTTTACTATTGCTTTAGGCCTGGTTCACATGTATGCGGGTTGGGGGCCCACATTTGCACAGGCATAGCAGCCCATTGATGTGAATGGGCTTGAGCTGCTATGCCTGCGTTTTCAGCTGAAAAAAGGTGCATGCAGAATTTAAAAAAATGCAGTGGCCATGAAATCCATCCTTCTTTTGCACCATGCGACTTACCTGCCGTTGCTGCACACGCAAACTGTTTATTTTTAAATGCCGTGCCCACGTATACAAAAAATGCAGAAAGCTTGCCAGAGCAGGAACTGCAGGTTAGTCGCATGGTGCAAAAGCAGGATGGATTTCAAGGCCACTGAATTTAAAAAAAATGCTGCATGCACCTTTTTTCTGCGGAAAATGAGGGCATAGCAGCCCGTTCAAATCAATGGGCTGCTATGCCTGTGCAAATGTGGGCCGCCAACCCGCATACATGTGAACCGCCAACCCGCATACATGTGAACCACCAACCCGCATACATGTGAACCAGGCCTAAAGCAATAGTAAAGTCATTAATAGATAAAAACACCGGTCCTCCTGCAGGTTTAACCACTTCTGGATCGCAAGGATTTGCCCCTTTAAAGACCAGGCCATCGGATCAGAGCGCCAGGACCAGTCATCACCAGGTAGGCCAGACACTGCTTGATGGCTATATAATAATGTAATGTGGGCTGCTAGGCGTGTGTGTGTGTATATATATATTTATTAGAGCTGCACGATTCTGGCCAAAATGAGAATCACGATTTTTTAGCTTGGAATAAAGATCACGATTCTCTCACGATTCTCTGTGTAACAAAAAAAAAAAAAATTGGGATAACTTTACTGTTACGTTTTTTTTTTTTTTTTTATTCATTAAAGTCTAATCATTGCGTTTGAAAGACTGCTGCGCAAATACAGTGTGACATAAAATATTACAACAATCGCCATTTTATTCTGTAGGGTCTCTGCTAAAAAAATATATAAAATGTTTGGGGGTTCTAAGTACTTTTCTAGCAAAAAAAAAACTGATTTTAACTTGCAAACAGCAAGTGTCAGAAAAAGATCCAGTCTTTAAGAGGTTAAACTTCCTTTCTCCCTGGCAGAGGGAAGGAAAAGATACAAATGTAATCATTTTTGTTTATAGTTAGGAGACTTAATGCTGAAAGGTGTTAGCTGAGTGAGTGAATGAGTCATCCAGCTCACTGAAATGTATCAATTCACAAGTCAGGCAGACTTGACAGAGAAACTCGGTATTTTAAAAATGCCACAATAACAATACCGTGGCTATGCAATACCGCGATATATCGAATTACCGAAAACCGGCATATGTCTAGTCACCGCCACATCCACCACCACCTCAACCTCCCTCCTACTCCATATGGGCCTCGTCCTTCAGAGATGAAGAAGAACATTGTTTTATTTTTCTGTTTTTTTTTGTTGTTTTAAGTTATTTCCCTATCCACATTTGTTTGCAGAGCACTTGCCATGCTCTTAATTACGTTTTGCTGCCATTTGCAGCACTCTAGCCCTTTCCTTTGGTGTTTTAGAGCCATTTTAGTGCCTTAAAGTTCGGGTCCCCATTGACTTCAATGGGGTTCGGTGTCCGGGAAAAGTTCGGTAAAAGTCCGGGACACGGACCCGGACTTTTTTTTAAAGTTCGGCCGAACCCGTCGAACACGGACATCTAGGTGTTCGCTCAACCCTACTTGTAACCTATTTATTGTCATTTTCAATTTGCCTAGCCTATTGGGGATGTTCAGTATAAGCAGGAGATTCATATTTTACAGTTTATCAGTCGTCCATAACCAGTGGATTGCCCATGTAGTTCTAAGCTGCCACTTACCTGGCTTTTATAATGGATAAGAGAGGCATTACTTGATTTTTTGCTCACCAATTGATGAACATTGGTTTCATTTGCTGTATAGTTTGATGTGATATAGATGGAGATGGGTAAACAATTGTTTATTTCTCTACCATCATGGTGGTTGTAGTCTGTTCTTACAATCCTATAATAATAGTAATAATAATAATAACAATAATAAGTATTTCTAATGACTGTATAAAGGGGGGTATGTATGTTTTTTTTTTTTTTTTTTTTTTTTTTTACACAGTGCCCTATACCAATTAACTATTATTGAAGACGCACACTCCTATGTAAAAACAATAGGAAATACATTTAGAGAAAAACAAACACCACAATGGGGAGAAGCGCATTCTCATGGGATTTTAAACCCTCAGATTTTCTGGGAACCTAGCAAAAAGCTGAGTGACATCACCATCACCTAAGCTGGACTGTGAAGACCAGGGTATTAGGTAAGTAATTTTTTGTTTTTCTTTTGTATTTTTTTCCCTTTTTCTCTAGAGTTTTACATGGGGGTGGTGCCTTGCTAAATATAAGTTCTCTGTATTTTGATTTAATTAAATCTAGCGTAACACACATTTAATATTTTTAAGTAGCATGGAGAGGATATTCTTTGCAAGGCAGGACATAATAGTGTTGGAAAGTAATTTAAATGCACATTCAGTAATTTACGAATTGTGTAAAGGATATTTTTAGAAATTTTATTAAATACATCGCTACTAGATTAGATCTTCCATGTCTGTTATGAGTGTGGCTTCAAAATTCCTTCAGTTTAATTACCAGGAGTGAAAGAGAGCCCTCTGTGTAAATCCCAAGATACTCCAGTTGCTTACATAGTTCTGATGGCTCTACCAGCCCAGTGTTGGGCTATTTACCAAGCACCAATGATTAGTCACATAGCATGAGTCCCATGCACCTTCATATTCAGCAGTACTGGGGTATTTTCTTCACTCAAGGTTACTAACTGAAGCAGTGAGTGAGCAAAGGAAAGATTAGTATGAACTGCTAGTCAAAGTGATATTAAAACAAACGTGCTGCTATGATCTGCATTCGCAAAGCACAGGTTTGAAATATGGCCAAATTGTTTTTGATCATAATTCTCTTTGGGGTTTCTTAACCAGAATCAGCTGATAGTAGTCTTTAGCTTTAATGGTGCAGAGCCCCTTCAGGCTCTAGAACAGGGGCAGGGAACCTTGGCTCTCCAGCTGTGCTGAAACTACAAATCCCATGAGGCACTGCAAAACTCTGAAAGCCACATTCATGCCTTCCTAAGGCAGAGGCACGATGGGATTTGCAGTTTCAGCACAGCTGGAGAACCAAGGTTCCCTACCCCTGCTCTAGAAGGATCCACCTAGCTGCTTGATGGACAGCTGGCTTGGCTCTCAGCGTGCACCTGAGAGCTCAAGTCAGCTGTGGCCGCTCAACTAAAACACAGTGCTTCAGTGGGTGTTGAAGGGGCTGACAGTAATTGTTCTGTGCTCTGAGAAGATAGAGAGATGAGCAATCAGCAGTCATGTGATCACTTGGTTCTTGGGCTTAGAGCTGACAGAGGACAGCTAGCTGCCGTATCCATCATACTGATGCTGCAGAATAGAGGTGAGTACACATCATCGTTTTATTTGGAACCTCAAACTTCTTTTTAAAGTAAGTGGATGCATGTATTTTCATTCTTTTGCCTATGATTATATACAGTATATACTATAATGATGTCTACACGAATATAAATGTATTATTGAATACAATATTGTGTGCAATAGTTATTTATTTATTGCTATTTATATGGGAGAATTTATTTTTTCTTATTGAGAATAGAAAAGTCCTGGTAACCTTACAGAACAGCAGAACAACACTGTGATAAATGAATGTCCATTTTGTTAAAGGCAGCTGGAGATTTATGGCATTCAAAAATCCTTGCATTACCTTACATAAATGTGCATAAATCAGACTACACATCGGCAACCAGTCCTGTTTTCATTGCTACCCTAAATTTAAAATGATATAGACCCTCCTGAGTGCTGAAATGAGAAGTTATTGTTATACAGTGTGTACAACATTGCCCCTCCTAGAGCCAGTATTAAAAACCTATTAAAGCACTTGGAAGAAAGATGTATTTCTTTTAACAAGAGCTCAAGTGCTGAATGTATAATGGGTTCAGCTCTGTTGCTTTTTTCTTTGTGTTTCTAGTGCTTAGAATAATGTGATGCCGCAATTTTCCAGACCCGTATAACAGCCTCAAGTAGCCATACAGACAGAAAGGTAATTTAGCAAAGTAGACTCTGTAATTTGCTCTGCATTTGTGGTAAAATATGGTCCAAAGGACCATTTATCAGTTCACTACTGATTCAGTAGAATGGCCGTTCTTCTATTCCAACCAAGAAGCTCACGCTGGACGGAATCCTATTTCTAAGGGCACAATGCACTATTAGTTGAAAAGCCATGTCACCTGTGACATCGTTGATCTAATAAGGGAATATTTAACTCTCATATTAACGGATATTTTTATAATTGAGTATAGCACTTCTTTATTAAGGTAGTAATACCATACAGAGTACAAACAAAGGGGTTGATTTACTAAAACTAGAGAGTGCAAAACCTTGTGCAGCTGTGCATGGTAGCCAATCGGGTTATAATTTCCACTTGATCAAGTAAGCTTTGACAAAAAAAAACAGGAAGCTGATTGGTTTCCATTCAGAGTTGCACCAGATTTAGCATTCTCCAGTTTTAGTAAATCCATCCAATATGTTGTATGCTATATCTCTCCAAAACAAAAGTAAAGCACATTATTTAATGTATAAACCGAAAAAGAAATGTCCCTAAAGCATTGCTCACATCATGTACAATAAAGTATTATTCAATTAAAATCACAGTTGATTGCCACAGATAATTTGATCATTTTTTTTCATGATCTTAAACAGATTAAATATGAGGGGTGTGGCAACCGCTCGGCACGATGGCCTCCTAACTCTAGAGCTCCGCTCTGCTCCTGGAGAACACAGGATCTACTGGAGCCCCTAGGCACTCTTCTGCATCCTTCTATGGCTTACCTACCTCCTTCTGGCTTTCTATACTCTACAGTATGCTGCAGCACAGGAGAGACTTGGCCCCTGTGAGGAAACTACCCAGCTTCTTCCACCCCATGAGACCTGGCCCTCAACAAAATGGTGGAGAGAGCCATATGGCACTGGCCGCCGCTGGTGCTCCAGTGGCTGCTCATCCAATACAGCCTATTGACGCTAATCCAGCTATGGGCTCTGCGAGGGACTCAACGACATCTAGATCCTTCTACCCCCCTACTTACAACCTAGCCGGAGGACCCCGACCATGCCTTGCACATAGAAGTAAGTAACCCACACCTCCTACAGCCAAATGACCCACTGCCGCCTGTACCTATTGCAGTGTTCCCTACTACAGTGCGACTGGTTTCTGACTGTAACATAAAGGATATGCTGCTATCTCTGTGCTCATCCGTGCAATTGGACCTACTGTCTTGTATCTTTCAGTGTAGGCATGAAGTCCAAGAACTAGGTCGTAGAGTGGGTCACATAGAGGATAAATTATGCAAGGTCACCTCATATTTTTTTGCCTTGGTTGGCTCTCACGCCTCTCACCAGAACAACTTGTCTATAAATAAAGCTAAACTCCCAGACCTAGAAGATATGTCCTGGCTCAATAATATGAAAATATGGGGTATTTTGGAATCAATCCCAGCACAACAGGTGCCTCATTATATCTGCGACCCCTTTCATGCTGTGATCCCATCTCTATTACCTTGGGTTGTCCTGCTATCTGCTCACTTCTTTCAGGTCATAGAGAAGCTACTGGAGGCCTTCAGTTGTGTGGATCAACTTCAAGCACAGGCTGCTAATCTACAGGTCTTACCGGACCTTTCTCAGTACATACCGCAATTAAGGAGGAACCTCAATTCCGTCACCAAGGCCTTACAGAATTAGAAAATTGTGTATACATGGAAATACCTGGCTAAATTCAATATTATCAGGGTGCGTCACACATTGTCACATCTGTGGAGGATAGCCTCAAACTTCTACATGCCTGGAACAATTATACCATCTGCGTCAGTACCTAACAGCTCCTCTTTGGCACGCTCTCCTGAATGCATTGCTACAGATTGGTAGGTGGTATAGAAAATGACTCATGCCTCATCCTATGCTTAGTGGCTCTGCTCACACTGACAACTTTAACTTAATCTGTGTCTCTGGAGTTAGAAGAAACAACAGTCACCATACTCTGAACCCCAAGTATTGTTGCAGTGCATACTGTTCAGGTTTGTTCTCTATGAACCTTTTTTTATGCTTTGTGCTAATTATGCAAATTCTCTAGTCACCATGTTTTGTTCTATTCCTAATTTATTTTGTTGTCAACTTCTGTACTTCCCTCTATGGGCTATTTCCGGTTGGATTATGCCCCATAACTTGGACTGGTATCCTCCACAATCCATTTTGGTCAATTGTGCTCAATCAAATCATCTTCATTTGATGTTACCCATTATGTCTGCCTACACTGCACAAGTGTGCTTTAAGGCAAGGTGTTCTTCTGTTTTCAGTGTCAGACAATGCACCAACAATGTGCTCTTTTTGGATCCTGTACATCTTCCTACACATCATTTGGATGATCTATTAAGGGACTTAAGTTGCCCTCTATTAGCACCCACAGTCTCAATCATCCTGCAAAGCACCACTCTCTATGGAAAAAAGCTCACTCCACAAATCACACTTCAAACTTTGGTTTCTACATCTGCAAAGAATGCTTGCAATCAGAGACTCAGCATCCTTTACCCTGAAACATTTATCAAGCCAGAAGGTAGATTCATAATTTTATTATGTGATATTAATTACTGTGCGTATACTTTAGTCAACATGTATGCACCTAATTCACACCAGCTGAGATTTTTGCGCAAAATCATTTCTAAAATCTCTAAGGTTCTATAAGGGAATTTAATTATTTGTGGTGACTTTAAACTTACTGTGGACCCACATTTGGATACATTCTTGTTGTCATAACCCCCGTTGGGTGGCCATTTTCACTGAAAGTGAATGAAAATTCCAACATTGAATTCCAGCATAGAATTGCCGCTAGAACAGGAATGGAGAGGAAATCTTCCAATGTGGAAACTAGTACCAGGAGTGAATAACAGGGATTTCCCTTGGATTTCTTGTTGTGGCTATGGGGCAGGAAGTGAAGGAAATTTCCCCAATGGGACACAGATGTCAAAAAACCCTGACAGTGGTTATAACAATCCCTTGCTCTATACAAAATTAATATAGCAATAAAGAGATTTTGGCTTCAGTTCTTCTTTAACCACTTGCCGACCGCCGCACGACTATCTACGTCGGCGGTCAGTCCCTCACAGGCAAAGTGACGTAGGGCTACGTCACTAGCTTGTGAGGGTCTAGGGAGCGAGCGCGCGCCCCCGGAGGCGCGCTCCCGCTCCCGAGTGGTCACGGACCCCCCCGCGCGTGTGACCGGCGGACCCGATGTCCGCCGGCCACTCTGCGATCGGCGGGGGAGAGGGAGAATGTCAGGCAGCTTGTGTAAACAAGCTGCCTGTCATTCTCCTCGCTGTATGAGAGCTGATCATCTGGATCTACTATGTAGATCCGTTGATCAGTCTGCATACAGCTGAAGCCCCAGCCAATCACAGTTAGAATCACGCCCCTAGGGACACACACAGCCCCTCCCTCTCAAATAAAGTTAACCCCTTCACTACCAGTGTATTTTTACAGTAACAGTGCATATATATAGCACTGATTACTGTAGAAATGTCACTGGTAACCCCAAAAGTGTCAAAAATGTCAGTCAAGGGTCCGATCTGTCCGCCGCAATGTCGCAGTACCGCAAAAAAAATCGCAGATCGCCGCCATTACGCGTTAAAAAAAAAAACAACAAAAATGACAAAAATCTTTCCCTTAGTTAGTAAACACAATAACTTTTGCGCAAACCAATCAAAATACGCTTTTTGCGATTTTTTTTACCAAACATAGGTAGCATAAAACAAATTGGCCGAAAATTTTAAAAAATTTAGATTTTTACATTTTTTTGGGGGGGAATTTCATATAAAAAAAAGGGAAAAATATTGCTATTTTTGCAAAATGGACGCTCTTTTTTTGTTTATAGCGCGTGATCAAAAAATCGCACAGGTGATCAAATACCGCCAAAAGAAAGCTCTGTTTGTGGGAAAAAAAGGACGCCAAATTCGTTTAGGTACAGCGTCGCACGACCGCGCAATTCTCCGTTAAAGTCACGCAGTGCCGAATCGCAAAATACCCCCTGGTCGGAATGGGGGTAAAATCTTCCGGGGCTTAAGTGGTTAAATTAGTTTTTAAGATCCTTTAAAATTGGGTACATGGTAGCATCCATATGATACAGAGTTATAATAATTATTATTTTTAATCAATGCTTTCCTATATTTTTATGGCTATATGAGTAGGGTAGACAGCACCAATATGTTAGAGTTGCAAAAAGTCTGTGCATGCAACCTAAGCCAATAACAAATCACCATAAATTAAACAAAACAGAGAAGGTGTTGCGGTATTTATAGCGTTATTTAGGTCTGTTTAAATAAAAGCAATGCAGCAACTTTAAGGGACCACTATTTTCAAAAAACATTGCATCTATATTGTTATATGCAGGTTACGCATGTAACACACAGGCTGAAAAGTGGCTTGCCTGTAAGCGCCGGTTCACATTACTGCGACGCTACTTCCCGGGGCGACCTCCGAGATCGCGGTGCGAGCAGCGCGCCACAACCTCGGAGCGGCCGCCACGGACTTCATAACATTGAAGTCTATAGCGGTCGCCTCCTGGTTGCCCCAAAGAAGCTCCCAGACCCTTTTTCTAGGTCGGAGCAACTTGTGTCGCTCCTATTAGAACGGGTCCGCAGCTTCCCTATGGGAGGCGACCTGTGAGGCGACCAGGTCGCCTCACAGGTCGCCCTAGTGTGCACCGAGCCTAAAAGTGGAAAAAAATATATAAGGGCAACTAAACATTTTTCCCAATAGTGGAAATAATAATATGTTGTTATTACACTTATTATTATCAGTTATAAAGCAGCATCATGGTCCTAGGCACTGATTAAACACGGTTTTATTGCAAAGCACACACAATATTAATAAGATAAAACAAATATTATCAAAAACCACTACTTTGGAATTTTCCCACTTAAGTTTGCAAAATATTATCAATTATATATATATATATATATATATATATATATATATATATATATATATATATATATAATCTTGAATTCTGTCCAAGTTTACATCATAAAATACTATTATATTTTCCTTTTAAATTAGTCTTGCCCATTTTTATTTAAAACTGCCCTAAATAAATAGTGGAAATAAGAAAGTATCTAAGCATAAATTATGTTTTGGGATTCTTTCAACAGCATGACTAATGTATATGATTTTCAGGCATATGCTGTTGTCAAACATGTCAGCTTCCCAATAAGGCCTATATCGTCTGCAAAGCTGCCATTCATGCAATTATTTTAGGATCAACAGTAGATTTATATCAATGCCTAACAAGCTGCTGATATCGAAAACTCTGCAACATGTTGTCACTGCCAGAGGCATGAATTCAGTTTTTTTCTCAGTTTCTTCTTTTAGTATGTGATCTTATTTGGAACACGAGTATACTCAGAGAAGCAATGGTTTCATTTATCAAAGTCTCTTAGATCTCTGACAGATACAAATTCAGTTATACCTCTTCAGGCAAGAAATATACACAGGGTTTTAGAAACCATTACTGACATACAGAGCCAGAAGCAAAACAAATACTTCTTAAGCATTTTGTATTTAAGATATTGATTTATGTCTAATAGACCCTTATTCCAGCAAATCCTAAAGACATAATCTAAGTTGTGTGTAACTTTTTTATTCAGTTTTTGTACATTTAAACATGTATGTATTCTTACTTGAAATTGATATATACTATACAATCGTACAGTCTAATAACAATGGACAGGACAATAACTGTCTCCTCATAATTCATGGCAATTACAGTTGCATGGTAAACAGTTATAAAAACCTAGAAACTAAAGCCTGGTATGGACAGGAAGTTTTGTTGTTTAACCCAGCAAGATAAATTAAAAAAAATGACAAGAAATGTTAGTACAGTGATTCCCCCTCTGAACTACTGGGTTCTTACAAGAAGACTGCTCCCCCACCCAAACACAGTGAGTAGTGCTGGCAGCCACTGATGATAGACCGGCTTCTCTCGGACAAGCTGCTGTATACACGGGCCGAATGTTGGCTGGTTTTTGTTTTACCAGATTATATCAGCCGATATTTGGCCTGTGTGTACCAGTCTTAAAGGTCTAATGTTCTCCCTATGATTAATGATCCCAGTGAATAACCAAGAGTGTAAAGCCCAAAATATCCCTAACACCAACTAGAAAAAGAAGTACAGCCCGTCAAACTACACCAAAATCACTAGGAAAATGAATTTCTCAAAGCCTCTAAGCTATTTATTAGTTGAGCTATAACATATTGCTCTGTATAGCGCAAGGGAGTCATGACTTATAATAAAAGGTACATTTTCCTGTTTTTTAAAGCAGTTTTCAAAAAACCCCGACGTGTCTTGAAAAACGAAGTAGTTTTTATACCTAATTGAAGTTCAGCATCTAGTTTTTCACAATAGAAAAATCATCATAACTCTTGTTTACATCTCAAATGGAGGGCAATTTGAGATCAACTCTAGTTATACACCTCCTGGCTGCCAACAGAAGGTTGTTAGATAGCATGTAACATTCTATGGAGTAGATACATGTAGATCCAGAGATGAGTCCAGAATTTCATAAGCAGTGAGATAGGGAGGTTTTATATTGACTGCAGTTTAGGGAAACAGGTGTTGATGTGTTTTGTGAACTTTTTGTTTGAAAGAAAAAAGGGACATAGACCCTATGAAGGATTTAAAATTTAGTTTTCCTCCATAATTCATGGTTCACACATGATGCGGTTGTTTTGAAGTCTCTTTACTTTGTGCCTGTGTGAGAGACTGGATTTGAATCCGGAACCTCTGCTGTGTCAGGCGATGTATCATCTTGTTGAGCCACCTGGAATGCTGGACAGTGCCCTGAACAATTCCTTGGATGATTCTGCCTTAAACCTTGTTTGTCTTGAACCTTGAACTCTTTGGTCCTCACATGAAGTTCCTAATTTAAGCTCTGCCTCTGCATTTCCTGTTTGCCAGATTACTGTGCTCTCTTCAGCCAGTATCTTGTTCTTGTCTTCCCTGCTGCCATCCATATTTTGCTACCACTCGTCATCAACCCTTGGCTTGTTCCTCAACAATGCTTCTGCCTACTCCAAACCTGCAACTACTCATTACTGACCTTTGTCTTGTATACTGGCTATGCTTCTGTTTGATCCTTACCTGCTTATCCGCTACTGGAACCAGGTTTGCTCACTTCCTGGTGGGGCGATCCTGAGGACCATGACCTGGTACTAACATGCAACATAATCCATCTCCATTATCAAGAGCTCTGGTGAACACGGGTTAGAACTTATACTCCGCACTTCAGTTGAGACTGCATCATCCACCAGGGTGACTGCCTGTGTACCTATTGTGCTGGTCAGTGATGGCCCCAGCACTGCTATAGCAACTGGTCTTTGAGCCTGACCCCTGATCGTGACTGCCTAACTTTATACACCTTACCACATTAAAAATGGAAAAACAGCAAGTAGATAGATGTGAATTTAAATGGCCCTCTGTTTACTTCAAGTGTGCCCTCAATGCATGTGATGATGCTGTTATTAGATGGCATAAATCACAGGCAAAATGCACGGAACCAATCTGTCTTATGTGCCTCGGATGTGGCAACTCACATAGCAGGAAGGACGATTTTTTTGAATGATGGATCATTCACCAGTAGAATATCATAGGCAGCAGCAGACTGAATTTGGAGGGTTTTAATAATTTTATTGTAGGATGCCTTTTTAACACTTTCACCTCCCACCTCTCCTTTACATCTCATCTCCAGCCTGCCTTTATAGTAACCTGTATAAAAACCTTCACTTACCTCATCCTGCTCATTAATCCTTGTGACAGACCCAACCACGACAGGGGCTTTTGGAGGGGACTGCAGGGTGGCATCTAGCCTACTGACAATGAACCCTGGCTTTAAAGGGAATACTCCTCTTTGGGAGGTGTGTGCCTGGGGGACCCTTGGAGTGGTCTTGCTTCAGATTCTAGTCCATGTCTACCCAAAACACACAGACTCTGGGAACTGGAGTACCCAGATACATATTTGACACCTCAGAGGCTGGTAAGTCCCATTCCTTTCTGTAGATTTTAATGGATGTGTGACTGGTTGTCCAAGTCAGATCCTGCCTACCTCTAGCAAAAGTATGTAAACACTATATTTACAACTCCTACTTCCCTGTTTCTCTAGATTCCATATTTTGGTCCAACATTTTATTTGTTAAAGTGATAAAGGCCACCGTGCATTCTATGAATAAGTTGCATGTGATAAATGACACACAGAAGAAAGGATTTACATTTCAGGAGAAACATATACAGTATGCATTTATCTGTTTCCATTAATGCACTGTATTGAGAAATACATTTTTATATGCACCCAATTTCCTAAAAGTATAACTCAAGTCAAAGTGTTTCTTTAGTTTCCTTTAGAGTGGAAAATAGCTACAGCCTTTTTTATTTTTCAGGATAAATAATAACAAATATTAACCTTTCCCTACATCATTAGAAATGTTTTTTTTTCCTTTGTTGTAAGTGTCCCTATTAGAGAGATCTTGCACTTTGGTGACCACCATCCTTGGGGCAGGAAGTGGAATAAGTATCCCTCTCCAAGGAAGTACAAATTTGACAGATTCTAAAATGCCCTCACTCAATCCAAAACCAAAATTGGAAGCACGATGAGACCGTGTATTGTCTCCCTAAGTATAGATATCAAGTAGGCAATTGTTAAAAAAAATACAACAGCATTGAATATTTGATCAACTATGCTTCTTTCTCAGCATTCAAACCTACCAAGGAAAATAGTATAATTAACAAATTAGATAATGGTTTTTGCTACAACATAAATAAAAACTCTCAGACTTCCCATGTATTTTTCATCCTTTTATAGCAGCAGTAATTGGAGGATTTACAATTTGAATTTATGCACTTAGCAAGTGAGTACATTTATTTGAAGATTTCTTGTCAGATTTAGTGAAGTTGACAACACTTTTCAATTGAGGATAGACAGCTTCTAATCATTCAAAAACAGCTGTCTAGTCGATACATGTACTTTGCTTATCTATGGAATCTGTCTGGTGCTGTATACTGAGCATGCTGTACCCCGGCTGTATATCACTTCTAATACTATTTAATCAAACTACAGCATATAATCTCTACTTTGTTTGATGACATTATTATATTTACATGACATAGATAACACCGAACCTAATTCAAGTGATATTAAAGTCTCTTTTTTTTTGGTTTAAAAAGAACAAACATGTTATACACACCTCCTCTGTGCAGTAGTTTTGCACAGAGCAGCACCGATCCTCCTCTTCTCAGGTCCCTCCCTCCTGTCGAGTGCCCCCACAGCCAACAGCTGCTCTGCGTGTCCATTTAGATACAAAGCTGTTGCTCAGTCCACCCTCTATCTCCTCATTGGCTCATTGACTTTGATTAACAGCAGCAGGAGCCATTGGCACCCACTGCTGTATCCTAGCCAATCAGAAGGGAGGGTCCTGGACAGCCGAGGCTCTCGTGCAACATTGCTGCTGCTTGGAATCAGGCAAGTATTAGGGGGGCTGAGGGGGGCTGCTGCACAGTGAAGTTTTTGTTATCTTAATGCATAGAATGCATTAAGATAAAAACCTTCTGCCTTTAGAACCACTTTAGCCACTTACCGACCACCCGCTGCAGTTTTACGCTGGTCCTTTGACGCTAAATACCGGGGTTATGGCAGCAGATAGCTGCCATAACCATAAGGCTTTCAGGTAAGGGTGGTCCCAGTGATGTATTCACCGTGGGATCACCCTTACAGTGCGGCGGAAGAGGTGCCCCCCTCCTCCCGCCGCGTCCCGGCCATTTTCCAATCTTACTGGAACTGGCAGCAGTGGGAAAAATGATCCGGTTCTGGATCCTCTGAGACAGGAAGTCTAGTGAGGGCAAGATGGCCCTCACTCAACTCTATGGTCTTGGAGGACCGGAGCGACGTCAAACATCGTTGCCTAGCAACCGGTTTAAAGGGCCGATTTTTTTTCAAAATGTTTCTTTTTTTTTCTTTTTTAGTGTAAATGTGAGGTCTGAGGTCTTTTTGACCCCAGATCTCACAATAAAGAGGACCTGTCATGCCTATTTCTATTACAAGGGATGTTTTGCATTCCTTGTAATAGGAATAAAAATTATATATTTTTTTTAAACTGTGTAAAAATAAAAAATAATAAATAAAATAAATAGGGAAAAAAAGATTAAAGTACCCTGTCCCCGTTAGCTCATGACAGAAGCAAACACATACGGAAGTCCCACCCACATATGTAAACAGTGTTCAAACCACACATGTGAGGCATCACCGCGATCGTTAGAGTGAGCACAATAATTTGAGCCCTAGACCTTGAGAGTAACTCTAAGCTGGTTACCTGTAGAAATTTTTAAAATGTCGCCTATGGGGATTTTAAGTACCAAAGTTTGTCGCCATTCTGCGAGCGTGCACAATTTTGAAGCATGACATGTTGGGTATCTATTTACTCAGTGTAACATTATCTTTCACATTTTGGATAAAAAATTGGGTTAACTTTACTGTTTTCTTATTTTTTAATGAAAAAAAGTGTTTTTTTTTTCAAAAAAAAATGCGATTGGAAGACCGCTGAGCAAATACAGTGTGATAAAAATATTGCAATAATCTATCCATTTTATCTTCTAGGGTCTCTGCTAAAAAAAAATATATAATGTTTGGGGATTCTAAGTAGTTTTCTAGCAAAAACAAATTATTTTAACTTGTAAACACCAAGTGTCAAAAATAGGCCTGGACTTAACCACTTGCCGACCGCCGTCAGTATATTTACTACATCGCTCGCCCTGGAGCCTGTAGGGGTCGAGCGTGCGCTGCCGGAGGCGCGCTCCCACCCCCGCTTGTTCACAGGCATCCTCAGGCATGTGACCGGTGGCTCCGATGTGCGTCGGCCACTCGCGATCCCGCTCAGAAGAGGGAGAAAGACAGACGGCTGATGTAAACACAGCCATCTGTCATTCTCCCTGATGTAAGTGCAGAGACTATATGATCCTGCTATGTAGGATCGCATGTCTCTGTGGTTACATCACTAGCCACGCCCCCCCACAGATAGAAACACACCCCTAGGGATACATTTAACCCACTGATCACCAATAAAGTTAACCCCTTCCCTGCCAGTGTCATTTTGACAGTAACAGTGCATATTTATAGCACTGATTACTGTAGTAATGTCACTGGTACCCCCAACAGTGTCAAAAATGTCAGTCAAGGATCCGATCTGTCTGCTGCAATGTTGCAGTCCAGCAATAAAAAACCCAAGATCGCCGCCATTACTAGTTAAAAAAAAAAACAATAAAAATGACATAAATCTTTCCAGTAGGTAGTAAACACAATAACTTTTGCGTAAACCAATCAAAATACGCTTATTGCGATTTTTTTTTACCAAAAAATGTAGCAGAAAACAAATTGGCCTAAAATGTTAAAACAAAATTGATTTTTACATTTTTTTGGGGGGAATTTCATATAAAAAATTTGAAAAATATTGTTTTTTTTTTTCAAAATTGTCGCTCTTTTTTTGTTTATAGTGCAAAAAATAAGTAAGCTCTGTTTGTGGGGAAAACAAGGACGTCAGTTTCGTTTAGGTACAGTATCGCACGACTGCACAATTGTCCGTTAAATTCACGCAGTGCAGAATCGCAAAATAGGGCCTGGTCTTTGAGCAGCCAAATCCTCCAGGGCTTAAGTGGTTAAAGTGGTTAAACAAATGCATATTTAGGATTTAAAGTCAATTCTCTCTAAACATAACTGAAATCATCACCTTTTCACAAAGGTCCATGTTTAAGAATAAACCTGTGAGTAGTTTAAGTCTTTTTTTTTTTCTCTGGATACTTGTTGCTTGTGGATTGGCTATTTTAGTTCTACTACTCTAAGTGCAAACCACTTATTTAAAGTAACTGTAACCATAATTTTGTTTTAACAACAAACATGTCATACCTGGTCTGTGCAATGGTTTTTCACAGAGCAGCCTTGATCCTCTTCTTCTTCCCACTGGCAATCTTGGCTCCTACCCTTGATGATTGGCCACCATAGCAAGCTGCTTGCTATGGGGGCACTATTGCAGGCTCTTTCCTGGGCCATGCTCTGTGTGTCAATGGTCACTAAGGATGTGAGTTCAGTCCTTTGTTCTAGCAAAATCAATCATGCAGATCTTTTGTACTGACAAGTCTGTAAGGTTGTATTTATATTTATCTTCCATGTGTAAAAAAAAATAAAGCAAAAAGGCACCTTAGTTTTATTTAAGTATCGCATATACCAGCTTGATTTTAAACGTCATGATTATTATTAAGTATTATTATTATGAAATAATGATTATAAAAGTACTATGTTTAAGTAATTTGAACTCTACACTGTCTCACTCCTGCCCGTTCCCCCAGTCATAGCTAAGACCTCAAGTACCATACTTCAAAGGATTTTATTGAAAGTCTTCTTTTCTTTTCAACTTCTACCTAATATTCGCCTGTATATGCCAGTACAGGATTAACATCATACAATAATTGTGCTTATGTTATACTTGTCCAAACGTAAAGTTCAAAAGCACTTGTTTTTATTTCACATCATGATGATTTCCAATTTATACTTCTTGGCACCCTAAGAGTATATGTTGTTTTTTTGGCTCTTACACCCAAAGCATAACAAAGTTAAAATGAATTGTTTCTTAGAAACTATACAAAATCCTTGGTTCCAGTAGTAGACTTTAGGAATGAATCTTGTTTTAATAGCATTTAATCTACCAAGCCAGGATATTTCATATTGGTTTCAGGAGCATAAGAGAGCAGAAAGATTACAGATGAGAGAAAGATAATTCCCCTGCTGAAACAAAAGGGGAGAATTGTCACTCCCAATATCATATAGAGGCAGAGGGAGTTGAGTATAAGGCCAGCAGGCTAAATGAAAAAAAAAATTGACAGATTTTCCTCATCCACGCATTTTAGGTGGATGTGGAAACTCTCCCCCACCAACACAACTGGCTGCATGCACTAACTGAAGCTCAATTTTTCAAAAAGTTTGTACATGATAAGTCAAAATTTCAGTGACTTCTCATAAATGAGATGGTTTAAAGTTCAGCAGGTCCCTGCTGAACCAGCTGAATTTTCATCCACCTGTGGCCAGCTATGGAAGGGAGAAGATATGGGATAGAAATCATGTTTGTGTAGTATTAGGAGTGTAATAGGTAAGTATCGTAACATATACAGTATACAGTATACTACTGTATATATATATATATATATATATATATATATATATATATATATATATATATACTTTCTAAATTTCCTTATGTTAAGGTACTGTAATCAAAATTCCCATACTTTGATTTTAATTGCTCAAAAGAGAGAGTGGTTAGTAACTGAATTGCAGTCCTCTTTCTCTGATGACAGGTGCATTTTAATAATTCATATACAGATAATTCCTACAGTCTTACAGAACATAATAAACTTGTATAAAGACCTAAAATTTGACCTGCTAACTGATCAAACACGCCATGATAATAAACAATAAAACATTGCCACTTCAACTTTCTTCATGCCATAGTATTGTTTTTTTTTAACATTGCTTTATTAAATGAGCACCATGTTGGTGTAAACGTTCATGTGTAGTTTACCACCAAACCAGCAGAAAACAATTGCAATTTACTATTTTCACATAAAACTTGCTTACACTTCAATAGTCATTGAAGTTTATCATAGGTATAGGCACTTATAGGGACTTAAAGGTGTAAAAAACTGTTTTCTACAGGTGTCACTTTTTGTAAATTTTTAAAAATTGTAAAAAAAAAGTTGTATTAGACTTTTGCACATTCTGCGATTTTCTTGAGACTCAACTTTCTCAGGATTTACAGACTTCTCTATATTAAGGTGAGATGTCAGCTTTCCTGTGAAATTGAACTTGAAAATGACACATCATTTTCCTCTACTACAAAGTGATATATTTTTATTCTCAGACAGTTTAAAAATGAAGTTCCATAAATGAACATATATACATTTTAACTTACATTTTGGCCAGATTTATTTTTTCAATTTTTTTTAAATTCCCTAAATGTTATATTTAACACATTTATGACATAGGCCAAAGTAAGTTCTTTTGAAAACTATCATTTTCACATCATAAATAAATAACTGGCAAAAGGGCTATGTTTCTGTCCTGGTAATAGGTATTGCCCCCAGGATTGAAAATTTATTTTTATAGAGACAGAGGCAGTGATAAAAACACACATTCTCCCACCTTTTTAATTTTAAAATATATTGACTAGATTTTCACTTTAACTCAATCAAAATTTATATCAGACAGACAAAATGTAGCATATGCAGGAAAGGTCAGTATAGGGATCTACCAGAAAGGTAGGTCCTTTGGTGAGGACCTTTGACACTAGATATTTTAGCCAAAAATAGGACCTGAAATGTGGACGCTGTTCACAGAAAAATGCAGGCAGAAGGCATATGACTGGTTATCAGCAAAGTATGCTGTTGATTCCCCCCCCCCCTATTACTGAATTACCATGCCTTGTTCCACAATGACTCTCCATGTAGAGGTGGCCACCTAGGCAGAGAAGAAGGGCTTTGTTTGAATTGTCAACTTGATGACTGGGATTAGGTGGGACAAAACTTAAGAAGTAGCAGGAAAGGTGGAGGAAAAGTGGATGCAGAGAATGAATGAAGCAAATTCATGTATTGAAGATCCTCAGGTACAGCTTGTACTTCAGTGAGGAGAACAGTAAGTAACAGTGGTGACAGTGGAAAATTTCAGTCCAAATCTGGTGAGACTAGCAGTCTGAAGCAGCAATTCCTTATAAAATCTTACACAATAGATATACAAAGTGCCCTGCTGTATCTTAGGAGGAATTCAGGTAATGTATATTTTCCAGAACACTGGAAATAATTAACATTTCTAGATTCTCCCTACAGGCCCAAAATCTTGACTTTGAAATTCTGGTCTGCTTTAATAATACCTTATTATATATTACAATAATACAGACCTGTCTTTCTGCTATCGGGTTCAGAAGGTTTTTGAATATTTTGCAAGAAAAGCCAAACTTTATTTCTGTTTGAATTTCAGCTAACTTATGCATAGTTACCTTAGCATCTTCGTTGGACTACTTCATATCTTCTGGACATTCCATGCTTAAACAGAAGACACATATCAATATATAAAATCTGACGTGCAAAGTGTATTCAAAAATATGTGAACCATGTTTATTTCCATGCTCCTTATTAAATGGGCTCACAAGTTTTATTTAGATTATAATAGTATATAGTGATAGGCCAAACACCCCCTGTTTTGCTTCGCACTAGAACTCCCAAACATGAAAAAAGTTCAGAACCCTAATAAAGTCTAGAGGAAAAATCAAAAGTCCCAATTTTGAATGCGTTTATGGCCATAAAAAGGGTATGGGGGCCTGGGTACTGCCCTGGGGACATTTTTCAATGCAAAAAAATAGTTTAAAAAAAATCATTTTTAAAGGAGCAGTGATTTTTATGATGCTTAAAGTTAAACAATAAAAATTAAAAATTCCTTTAAATTTAGTGTCTTGGGGTCCCCTTAGTCTGTAAAATGGCACATCTGTACCATGTATAGAACCTGCTGCAGCACAACTGAAATCTATAAAGAAAAAAATAAATTTAAATTGCCGGCAAAACAATACTATTGCCAGCAATACAATACTATTGCAGGCAATACAAAAATGTTTTAAAAAAATTGTGTGGGGGTCCCCCCAATTTTAAGGGGAACCTACACCAAAACTGAAAAAAACAACATTGGGTCCCCCCAAAATCCATACCAGACCCTTATCACAGCATGGAGCCTTGCAGGTCAGGAAAGGGGGGGTTGAGCGAGTGCCACCCCCTGAACCATACAAGGCCAGGTTCCCTCAACAGGGGGTTGCTTGTTGATGGGGACAAGGGCCTCTTCCCAACAACCCTGGGCTGTGGTTGTGGGGGTCTTCAGACAGGGAGCTTATCAGAATCTGGAAGCCCATTTTAACAAGGGGCAGCTAGATCCCGGCCTCCCCCTATGTGAATGAGTATACCCCTACCCATTCACCAAAAAAGTGTCAAAAAGGAAAAAAAACACATACAGTTTTTGACTATTCCTTTAATAAATTAAAAAACAATGTCCCCCGATGTAGATCCATTGTCAAGCATGCTGCCGTGGCCACTGCTGGACTCGAAAAAAGAAAAAAAAAAAGCTCTGGCCGCTGACTGCCTACTCTGTCCATCTGATAGTTTTTAAATAGATAAGGCGTGGTGCCACCAGGTGATGTTCCCAGGTGGCCCCACCCATAACCTATTTAAGAACTGTAAAATACCGAGCAGGCAGTCGGTGGTTAGACTTCGTCGCAGGCGAAGCTTTTTTCTTTGTTTGGGTTGTGGTGGGCGTCGTTATTGATGATGGATCTACATTGGGGAACATTGTTTTTTTATTTTTAATAAAGGAATCATCAAAAACTGTGAGTGTGTTTTTATTTCTTTTTGACACTTTTTGGTGAATGAGTAGGGGTGAAAAGTACCCCTTACTCATTCACATGGGGGTGGCCAGGATTTAGGGGCACCCTTGTTAAAGCCCCCTGCCCACAAACCCCCACAACCACAGCCCAGGGTTGTTGGGAAGAGGCCCTTGCCCCCATCAACATGAGGACAAAGTGCTTTGGTTTGGGGAGGCAGGGCCCCCTCTGCTCCAAAGCACCCCCATGTTCAGAGCATGTGGCCTTATATGGTTCAGGAGGTGGAGGGCAGCCTGCTCGCTCACCCTCGCCTCTTTTCTGGCCTGCCAGGCTTCATGCATGGATGAGGGTCTGACATGGATTTTGGAGGGGACCCCATGCCATTTTTTTAAAATTTGGTGTTGGGGTTCCCCTCAAAATCAATTTGGAGGGCCCACACCACTTTTTTTCTTTTGGCATAGGGTTCCCCTTAAAATCCATACCAGACCCAAAGGGCCTGGTATGAGTTGGGAGGGGACCCCCACGCCATTTTTTTTCATATTTTCTATTGCTGGCAATGTTTTTTTTCATTCAGCTGTCAGTGGTGAAGCCCGTAAACAGCTGATGACTCATCCACTGTTAAGGACACAGCGGCCGCCTCCCCAGGCCCACTCCTCAACAACAAGCTATTCACTGTGCCCTGATTGGGCAAAGTTTTGCCCAATAAGGGCTTAGAATGCATTGTGCAGCATGCAGTGCATTGTGGGGCACTCGGCGATCTTACCACTGAGCGGCTGACAATTTGGGTGTTCGCCGAAAGGGTCATTGAGCAATGTTTTGGCCGAATTTATGCTTGGGTTTATAAAAACATCTTGCATATGTAAATTAAATCTAAGGGTTTTGTTAGAAGCCTACATAAATCAGCACTATATCAATTTTGAAATATATTTTAGAACATTTTGAGAGTAAAAGATACAGGTCAAAGATTGTTATAACTTAATATTCACTTTTATTTTAAAATGTCACAGTCTTTTTGGCAACTGAAACATATTTTTCCATTAATATGTTGGCAGATGGTGAGTCTTTTAAACATCTTTTCTTGAGTGCCCTTGTTCATCCAAGTTGATATATGTGTAGATCATACAAATTGGCTCTTAACTATACTTTTCTTAACATTACACTTCTCAGGAGCAGTATTTGAACAACTAATGTCATAATGGCAGCTTGAATTACATATCATTTTGTGGGTGCTTTCTCAGCTTGACTTTAAAATGGTCTGAGATTAAGGCTCTCTGCACGGGATCAAGTTATTTTATAATTTAAAGCTTATTACATGAAACTGGCAAGCATTACAAATGGTATATGATTTTAAACTCAAAGTATTATTAGCTTCATTAATTTTTTTTTGTAACTTTCAACATACTGTTACCAAAATGCAGGAATGGCTTTGAATGAGAAAAAAATTGTAGATGCCCTAAAAAATTGAATGTATTTTTAAATAAAAATGTAAGTACTTTAGACTGGGAAAGTGCTTTTGATATGTGTTATGAGGATAGTTAGCATAATACAGATTGAATTGAGTATACCAAAAGCACATTAGGATTATGGTAATAGCTGGCCCTAGTATTATCTCTAAAGCATGTAAAAATAAAAACACACATACATGCACACAGACAAACACAATGCTCAACTCAGATTGAATAAAAGGTATTGTTTCCTTTTCACATACCTCACTAAAGGCATATTTTTAATTATAAAAAAAAATATGAATGACTTGAAATAATATACATTTCTACATATTTCTCTATGATGTTTTAAATGTAGATGATATTTTAGCATGTGTATACTGTTGGTAAAAGGAGAACAGTAATACTACACAGAGCAACAATATCAATACATTCAATATATTACATACCAAAGTCATTAAACTCACAGCAAATGAAAGCAATATTGATGTTTCCAATGCACTGTGGCAATGTTGTTTAGTTTGACCTGATTTTTTTATGATCTCATGAACTTTGTCACACTAGTCCTATCTTTTAGCAGGTGACACTTTATGTTGTTCTAATCATGTCTATATTCTTAAGCCGGGTACACACGGGCCTAATTTCGGAAAAAAAAAAACAGCCGACATTTGGCCTGTGTGTTGGTCTGTTTGGACATCTTCTGTCGGACTTGCAAGCTTGAAATCCAGCAGCTGACTGACTCCCGATCAGCACTCTCAGCCCATGGCAGCGAGCGCTGGCCTCAGTGTTCTGGCAGAGCCCCCCTGTCAGAACACAATAGTTTAGTGGGGGAGATCACCATGCTAACTTTGCATAATTAGTATAGTGGCTCCAACTGGAGCTGACAGTTTTTTTCACTCAACCCGCTGGGTTGAACAGAAAAAAAACTAAGTGTGTACTAGGCTTCATCCCTTAATCTCTCAAAGAATCAGAGAAACTTTAGTTTGAATTTCAGCACTTCCAGTGAGCAGTTTGGGTTAATTTCCTTGACATATGACTATCTTGTTCTTTTTCAGTAACAAACTTCAAAATCTTATTTACAATCTGGCCTTTCTAGTCCAAACCATACTATTACATGTTACCGATAGGTGGACCCACCCATTACATATTTAGGGACTGTAAAACAGCAGAGCAGGCAGTCACATGGGGGTGGCCAGGATCTGGGGGCACCCTCATGAACTTTGTCACACCAGTCCTATCTTTTAGCATTTGACACTTCATGTTGTTGTAATAATGTCTATATTCTTAAACTGGCTGAACACCGGACGAATGCCAGAAAAAAAAAAAAAAACAGCCGACATTTGGCCTGTGCATGTCAGTTTGTTTGGCCGTCTTCTGTCGGTCATGCATGCTGGAAAACCAACAGCCAACTGATTGCCGATCACCACTCTCAGCCGATGACAGAGAGAGCTTATCTGAGTGTTATGGCGGGGGGGGGGGCATCCCCTTGTCAGAACACACCAGTTTAGAGGGGAAGATCGCTATACTAACTTTGCTTAGTTAGTATAGCAGCTCCAACCAAAGCTGACAGTTTTTTTTTAACCCGCTGGGTTGAATGGAAAAAAACAGTAGTGTGTGTCAGGCTTTAGCCTCTGTCATCTTTTGCCTTCAATCTCTCAAATAATCAGAGAAACCTGTTGTTTTTTTTTTTTTTTTTTTTTGCATTAAAAAAGACTTGACATGATATAAAAGATTTGACATGATATTTCAATTTCTATTAAATCACAGTTTGATATCTGTATATAGTCAAAATAAGAGTTAAAAAGAACAGTCCATGAATCCACATTTTAATGTCCTTCATGCATTTGACAGCAATCCTATGTTTTTGATAGCAGCATCCCTTGGACAGCATTAATAACTGCTCTAGTGGAACAAAAATATCAGTATATCTAGTCATATGTACAAACAAAAAGGACAGTAATAGTAATTCTTCTATGTGCTCCGCTGAGCACATAAGGCAGAAAATCCAGTGTTTTCTAAAGCAGTAATGACAACTGGAAAAACTTCCTGTGACATCAATAATACAGGGGTGCGTACAATTCCAAATAAATAATATTTACTTTCATCATCATCATCATTATGGGATCATCAAAGAAAGTGTGATTGTTCAACTTGACCCCTGACCTATCAGCTTTACCCCACGGTAGCACTCTGTACATTTGTGTTAAAATTATTTACTGACAATTGCTATAAAGTAACTTTCAGGCTCTATGCACATTAACTAAAAAAAAACAGCAGCATTTAACTTATTTTTTTTCTGCCTCTAGAAGCAAATAGTGTTATCCTATGTGTCCATGCACACTATTTTAGTCTAGAGGCATTTTTTAAGTTTCAGCATTTAGGAGCAGAAAAAAAACTCTCTGGTTTGCATTCTTGGGAGCGATTTTCCAGCAGAAAAAAATGCTGAAAGCTCCTAAATGTTCCTAAACTCTGGTAACAGCTGCTAAGCACTGGTGCCCTTAGGGTCTGGTATAGAATTTAAGGGGGGTCCCATGCCAAAAAATAAAAAAAAACACAAGGGGTCCCCCCAAATCTATACCAGACCTCAAAGATCTGCACTCCAGAACCTTAGTCCCTTTATTAAAAGAGCCCTAATGCCAATACGACTCAGTAAAGCATTCAGCACGGTCAAGCTACATCCTGCCGTAGACTTTGACAGAGAAACTTGCTGGTTGCTCACAACAGAGTATAATATGAATACACTTTTAATAGAACTTGTCCCATTATCTCATAGCCATTCACTGACAAACACACTGACACCCCCAGCAACCTCAGAAGTGTCCTAGCTGATATAATTATTTTGCATGCATGTAAAGTAAATGCATCATATGTTTCAAATGAGCTAAAGTTTATTAGGCCAACTTGTTGCTAATACCAAATGAAATAAAACTTTATGTACACATAAAGATGCACAGGCCAAGACACCCCATAAACACCATACCCATTCATGTGCAATTTTCTTTTGCAAGAACAAAGAATGTAAAAAAAAAATATTTTATATATATATATATATATATATATATATATATATATATACACACACACAAATAAAACACAAATTGGTGTATTTATCACATCTGCATTTTATTTGTGAAAGCCCCCATAACATGAAATGTGTTCCCAAGGCAACAAGAACCCTCCTCTTGTCTCCATAGGAACAAACTCAGGATTCAGAAATCTATTTTGGGTAAAGTAATGTATTAGACTCCTCTCTATAGGGCGCCACGATGAGTCTTCCCAGACTTCAACAGTTACCATGCATCCTTTTGACTTCAATTACCTCATTACACAAATCAATTGTTTTCTATTTTAAATCCTTGCTGATATCTACTTTGGACAACAACAGCAATAGTGTCAGTATTCTGCATAGTATGAAAACTTGAGCAAATTTTGAAAGTATGAAATAATAATGGACATTTAATTTGAAATAATGATTTCATTCTTGTTTATAAACCAAGTTTTTTTTTTAATACAATTCTAGAATAAAAATAAAAATAAAATAACAAACAAAATAAATGACTATAGATAAGTTTACAAACTACAAAACATTCTTACATTTAACCATTTGAGCTATTGTGCATATTTGAGTTTCAAGCCACATAAGAAATCCCTGCAAAGTCAGTAATTTGTCTACTTGGATTTCTTAAAGAGTGAAGTATTAAACTCAACTACAAAAAAATACTATATTGCAGCTTATTGGTGACTTTAGTTTTCTTTTTAGGATTGTTTGCTTTATTGTCAGCTGTTTTTTTCAACTTACTTTAACAGACCAAGTTTTCCAGCAAATGTGGCAGTTAAAGGGTTAAGATAAACTATTAAACTCTGCCAGAGCTTACAAGAATAACCCGAATCAATGAAAATATACTACTTTCTAAAGATCTTCTTCAAAGGAAATCAACAAGTATTTCAAATGTATTTAATACGATTTCATATTACTTTACACAGATAAGTAAACAATCAAAGTATGATAGGCTGCTATAAATTGCTGCGCTGTTATATAATTACTACCATGTGTTTATGACATAGATTGCTGCACTGTTACATAATCACTTCCATATGTTTGTTGATCAAATAGCTACCTGTGATATGTTTAGCCATTGATACACTGTATGTAGTTTATGGCAGCAGCTCCTTTATTATTATTATTATTATACAGGATTTATATAGCGCCAACAGTTTGCACAGCGCTTTACAATGTAAGGGAAGACAATACAGTTACAACACAATTCAAAACAGGAGGAACTAGAGGGCCCTGCTCATTAGAGCTTACAATCTAGAAGAGAGGATCAAGTGAAACAAAAGGCAATAACCGTGGGGGATGGGTTGATGGAGAAAATTGAGGTATATTTGTTAGGTGTGGGTAGGATAGGCTTCTCTGAAAAGGAGGGTTTTCAGAGATCGCCTAAAAGCTAATAGATTAGGAGATAGTCAGACAGATAAGGGTAAGGAGTTCCATAGGATTGGAGAGGCTCTGTAAAAGTCATGGAGGCAAGCATGGGAGGAGGTGACGAGGGAGCTAGAGAGCAGGAGGTTTTGAGAGGAACGAAGAGAGCGATTAGGTTGGTATTTTGAGACTAGGCTAGAGATATAGCTAGGGGCTAAGCTGTGGATTGCTTTGTAAGATGTTGTAAGTATTTTGAATTTAATTTGTTGGGTGAGCGGAAGCCAGTGGAGGGAATGACAGAGAGGAGAAGCGGACACTGAGCAATTGGTAAGGTGGATGAGTCTGGCGGCAGCATTCATGATGGATTGAAGGGGGGATAGCCTGTTTAGAGGTATGCCAATAAGAAGGGAATTGCAGTAGTCGAGGCGCAAGAATTGCAGAATCTTCTGCTTCCCCTTTAGTTTTTTGGAAATCTCTACCCAAATCCTCTTCTGCAGCATATATTGTTTTAAACTTTTGCATTTTGCATTTTGCACGAAATGATGTACCTGTACATGAATTTGCGCAATAGAGCCGCCACCCTGCAGTACATGTATGCCGGGTGGTCGGCAAGTGGTTAAACACCCCTTTTGTTGACAAAACAATCCCCTTTGGGTAATCTACATACATTGCAAGGATTTTAACAAACATTTCTAGGCATTTCAAGTGTGACTATTGTAAAATAACCATTTAGACAAATGATCCTTTGTCAGATAATGCCTTCATTGACCACTAATAGCTATGAACACTTTATTAGTAGAGTTGCAATATCAGCTAAATAATGGTCTTAATTGCAGTGAAAACAAAAGTCCAGAGGTCTTGCAATTAGCACTTTTTAACTTTTATACACATATTTTGGGGTTTTTAATGCTGTAAGGGTCCACTTTTGGGATGATCTACCCTTACCTGGATTATGCTAGGTACACATGGGCTGAAAATCAGTTCAGAAGTTACCGGCTGACGTTCAGCCCAGGTGTACAGCTCCTTGTCTGACCTGCTTCTGACAAACGAGCATGCTAGAAAACTAGCAGCCAATCAGCATCCAGACAGCAATCACAGGCAATGGCTGTGAGCACTGAATGGTGTGTTCTGGCAGGGAGGAGGTCCCCTTGTCAGAACACAATAGCAAAGCAGGAAGATCTCTACACCAACAGCAAGCTCCTAAGTTTAAGTTGGGTTGAATGAAAAAAAAAAAAACTGCCTGTGTGTTTTTTTTTGCCATCTTTGTCCCATTGGGGAGATTTACCTTCACTTCCTGTCTGCTAGCCAAAACTGCAAGTGAGAGGAAATCCCTACAAATTAAATGAATACCTTGGGACCCCAGGTCCCAATTGGAAGATTTCCCCTCTATTACTTTTTTTGGCGACAACCCGAAATGTGGGATTTTCTTTTACTTTCACTTTCAATGATAATAATAAACAGAACAAATAAAGAGGGTGAATCTCCAACACAGACAGCAAAAAAAATCTGACAGGGGCTCTAATCTATCTCAACTCTGTCCAAAACTAAAAAAAAAAAAAAAAAAAAAAAAAAAATGTTGCCTTTAGTTATACTTTAAATAACTCAAACACAGTGATTCTGTATTTTTCCATATTTCGGTTTCTATGCATTACCGTTGAGAGCACTGATCCAAAAAGGTAGAGACTGTTCAAAATTGGCTATTATATTTTTACATTCCTTAAATATAGCATGTCTGGACCACTACTTATTTAAGTAATGCATTTAATTATTTATCTCCTTTTGGGAATTGACTTTATTGCTATCTTATGTCGTATTTACTGAGCGTTTTTGTATTTTGAGGTAAAAACCACATAAGGTGATAGTGAATTGACATTTTCAGCATTGCATGTGAAATTTAGGAAAAATGTGTCAGATCACCTAAACACTGCATGCAATCTGCTTTACTAATGGAGCTCAATATGAGAATGATAAAATATATTCAACATTTAAAGTCAGTCCAACCAAAATTCTTTTAAGAATTTGAAACAAAGACATAAAAAATATGTATCATCTGGTTCTGGCAAAGGAAATTCCAAAAATAAAAAACTTTTTTTTTAAAGAAAACCCACTGTTTTGCAAGGCAAAATGTTAAAATGTTTTTTTTGTTTTTGTTTTTTGCTGGATAGCTCCTAAGTTTACTGAGATTCATTTTACAGAAATTGTGTACAGGGAGCCTGTCCAGATGGCCCATACCTGTCAAAGCCGCAGCTCTCATTCTACCCCTGAGACTTCCAAACTTCTAGAAGTAGTGAAACTACCCAGCATAGCATGTCTCGGCATTGTGGTTGTTATTTGTCCTCCCATCGCTGGCTTCATTCACACCTGAGCGTATAGTTTTTGGGCATTTTTCAGGCGTTTTTCGGGCGTTTTTTTCAGGAGTATTTTGCAGGTGTTTGGAGGCAGGCATTAACATCTGGCCAAAAATGCTTGTAATCTGCCAAAAAAGAAGCTCATGTACTTTTTTGAGCTTCAGGCATTTTGCTTTAGGCAACAAAACACTCATATGTGAACAGGAGCCATTGAAATTAATGGGATTTTGTTTGTTGGGCGTTTTGGAACTTCAGAGATGAGCGTTTTACGACCTGAAAAACGCTAAGGTGTGAACAGGGCTTAACTCTGGAGATGAATCAACCCCTTGAAATGGTGCTACTAGCAAGCAAAACATACTGTATGTTTGCAGTATCATGCACAGTGGTGTGCCTGCTCCAGAACAAATCCAGTAGTCAAGCCAATATTATTGTTCATTTACCAATTAATGCTAGCTGACTGTTTAATGTATTAATCAGAAATGGTTTTATGAGCTTTATTACTGCTTGCGAAAATCATATAATATCAGAATTAACATTCAAACAACCATTTTTGTTCTGACAAGCACTGCTACCATAGGTTGTAGAAATGCAGCATGATTGGTACGGTATCAGGACAATATTGATTGCTACATCTCTTGAACACTAAGCTTGTACAAATTTGTGTTGGATTAGATAATCTTTTGAGTTTGTATTAGAATGTGTGGTCCTGGTAAGGGATGGAGTTCTAGCCAATGCAGTTTGACCTGCATTTTGCATATTTTGTGTGTTTGGACCGGCTAAACTGTTTGGCCAGTTTTCAAGCCCAAACATCCTGCCCAAATTGCGCATGGGGGTTGTAGGTTTTAAAATGCCTTAGGGAATGACCCATTCCTATAATGTTGATAGAGGGCTTAATTTGGAAACTTAGCTTAAAGGCACAGTCTGGTAGTTACATGATTATGTGATGATTTTTGGGATTTGTTTGTGTCACATGCTTTCAACATTGGGGGGGGGGGCTGAAAATGGGAAGCTCATCCGATCCCATAGGAGTCCCAGGATATCCTCCTCCCTCAACATAGTATCCCAGTTACTCATTTCCCCCAAAATATAAAAAGTTAATAAAGACACCCACACTCTGCCAAAAAGCTGTCCCCCAATGTAAATCCTATGTCACTTATGGGGACCCATGGCCAAATTATGTTTTTCTGCCTCTCGTTGACATTACATGGCACCATAATGACCCTCCACTAAGCAATATTGACTTGTCACACAATCACTGCAAAATGAGAGAAACTGGCTGGGGGTCCTGGGTAACATCCCTGTCATGACCATATTTGATCAATGACATCATCCAGGATACCTCCACAGGTTTGTTTACATACGGCAGTCTATTGTTTTACAGTATGAGCTCAATGGGTAAAAATCATCAGGTGGCAAATTATCGTATCAGAGGGTTATCACCTTTGTGTGGTGGCCATTATGGCAACAGAACATTGTGATTGACAAGGATTTATACTGCTGGAAAACATGATTGATGTTGGATTTAGATTAGGGAGCATTGATTAATTTTTTTAAATAAAGGATTATGTTTTTATTTACTTTTAACTTTTTGGGGGAATAAATAACAAGGGGTACTATATATTCTGTATACTTTTCAATAGAGAGAGCAGATATCTGGGACCCCCTTAATAAAAAGGGTGCTTCCAGATTCCAAAAAGTTCCCCCTTAACTCCACACATTCATTTTGGGGGACTGGATGAGGGGATGAGGCCCCTGTTCCCTTTACACTGGGCACTTTGCTGCCCTCCCTTGCAAAGTACCCCCTGGGTTGGGGCAGCTTAAAATGGGAAGCTTGTTGTTCAAACCTGGGGCTTATCTATACAAAGGATGAGATTCATTTTGTGTTGCTACTTGGAGGCCCCCCTTAGCAAAAATCGAATTATCATTTTGTTTTTAAAATTTATTTTATACATTTTTTTTTCTTTTATATAAATCTTTTATACGAAGATTTATTTTCATTAATAATTTAGAGATTTGTTGTGCTACTGTATCAGCCCCAATATAAACTATATAAATAAACAGAGTCTACCATGACTCGAAAAGGTCTTCTTATTATGATACCAATCTCCACCAAAGCTTGACCTGAGTCCAAGGCAGCAGTACTTTGCAAAACGTATGATCTACAGCGCACAGTAGAAACTCAACGCTAATAGGGCAATGAAATTCAGCAAAGAAGCTAGCAGCAGCAAATACTATCCTGCTGTTACATACCATTGACTTCAATTGATTGTTTTAAATGAGGGAATTTATTTGAGCAGCTTCAACTGTTTAAGTATTTATGCTGTTCTAGAGCCAAACCTGTAGATGAAGGAAAAAGTGCGGCATAAGTGAGCTCTTGAACATACAAGCCTCAGCGGATGCAGACACTCACACAACCCTTTCAAAAGCGGTGCCAGTTTCTGCCAGGATTCATAAATATCACACATAATTATTTCAGCACATTGCAAGCTCTCAGTGAACACACACAATATGTCATATATAATAGAGAGCTGTGTTTTCCTTGATTGTTTGGGTGTCTGTCATGTATTAACAATATTTTAAGTGGAAATTAATTAGTTAGTATCAGCCAACAATTAGGACTAACGCTTTCCTGTAATACATTGTTTCAGTACATAATTGTTAAATATCCCTAACGTGCTTTTATTTCCAACCTGAAATAATGCAGAAACAACAATTGAAGACTTAGTAAAATCATTTTAAAATGTGCTTTGCAGACATAATAAACACAGAACAGTAGAAACAGCATGGAGACCTAAACAAAGAAAAGCATTCTGTGGAATAGATTTTATTTCTATTTTTTGAGAATAAAAACTTTAGTTCTTCTCTTTATTGGGAGATAGCCATTGTGAGTCTAAAAGCCTAATTTTTGAAAATAAAAAACACCTTTCAAATCAAGTGCTTACTTACTTTCTTTAGGCAACATGGAAGATCACATCTAATTCTAATCAGATAAGCTTTGCTAATAGCTTCAGAAGCCAGTCCTACATTTATTCCACTAGGTTTCTCAGAACAGAACAGTAAAAACATCCTCTTGAATCTCCCAATTGTTGCTAAGCATTTGTAGTTAGATTCTATCCAACAAGTCAAGATGAGAATTGCATCACTGTTTCCACCTGGAGAACAAAGGGAATTTATAATTCCCCCCTCCTACCTACCAAATGTCAGATTCATCCAACCATTATTGGTTTATTAATTCCGCAATCTCAAATAGAGGAAGGAATAGGGAGCATGCTAATCTCCAAAACTTCAATTCAGCTAGGGCAATACTGAAAGAAGGGAAATCTACCCCACACTGAAAAATATCACCCTTCTGGGTACCTACAATATGTCACAAAAGTGAGTACACCCCTCACATTTTTGTAAATATTTTATTAGATCTTTTCATGTGACAACACTGAAGAAATTACACTTTACTACAATGTAAAGTAGTGAGTGTACAGCTTGTATAACAGTGTAAATTTGCTGCCCCCTCAAAATAACTCAACACACAGCCAATAATGTCTAAACCGCTGGCAACAAAAGTGAGTACACCCCTAAGTTAGAATGTCCAAATTGGGCCCAAAGTGTCACTATTTTGTGTGGCCCAAATTATTTTCCAGCACTGCCTTAACCCTCTTGGGCATGGAGTTCACCAGAGCTTCAGAGGTTGCCACTGGAGTCCTCTTCCATTCCTCAATTATGACATCACGGATCTGGTGGATGTTAGAGACCTTGTGCTCCTCCACCTTCCATTTGAGGATGTCCCACAGATGCTCAATAGGGTTAAGGTCTGGAGACATGCTTGGCCAGTCCACCACCTTTACCCTCAGCTTCATTAGCAAGGCAGTGGTCATCGTGGAGGTGTGTTTGCGGTCCTTATCATGTTAGAATACTGCCCTGCGGCCCAGTCTCTGAAGGGGTTCATGCTCTGCTTTAGCATGTGCAGTACATGTTGGCATTCATGGTTCCCTCAATGAACTGTAGCTCCCCAGTGCTGGCAGCACTCATGCAGCCCCAGACCATGACACTCCCTCCACCATGCTTGACTGTAGGCAAGACACACATGCCTTTGTACTCCTCACCTGGTTGTCGCCACACATGCTTGACACTATCTGAACCAAATAAGTTTATCCTGGTCTCATCAGACCACAGGACATGGTTCCAGTAATCCATGTTCTTAGTCTGCTTGTCTTCAGCAAACTGTTTGCAGGCTTTCTTGTATCATCTTTAGATGAGGCTTCCTTCTGGGATGACAGCAATGCAGACCAATTTGATGTGGTGTGCAGCGTATGGTCTGAGCACTGACAAGCTGACCCCCCCACCCCTTCAACCTCTGCAGCAATGCTGGCAGCACTCATACATCTATTTCCCAAAGACATCCTCTGGATATGATGCTGAGCACGTGCGCTCAACTTTTTTGGTCGACCAAGGCAAGGCCTGTTCTGATTGGAACCTGTCCTGTTAAACCACTGTATGGTCTTGGCCACTGTGCTGCAGCTCAGTTTAAGGGTCTTGGCAATCCTTTCATAACCTAGGCCATCTTTATGTAGAGCAACAATTATTTTTTCAGATCCCCAGAGAGTTCTTTGCCATGAGGTGCCATGTTGAACTTTCAGTGATCAGTATGAGAGAGTGAGAGCGATAACACCATATTTAACACATCGGCTCCCCAGTCACACCTGAGACCTTGTAACAGTAACGAGTCACATGCCACTGGGGAGGGAAAATGGCTAATTGGACCCAATTTGGACATATTCACTTAGGGGTGTACTCACTTTTGTTGCCAGCGGTTTAGACATTATTGACTGTGTGTTGAGCTATTTAAGGGGACAGAAAATTTACACTGTTATACAAGCTATACACTCACTACTTTGCATTGAAGCAAAGTGTAATTTATTCAGTGTTGTCACATGAAAAGATATAATAAAATATTTACAAAAATGTGAGGGGTGTACTCATGTTTGTAAGATACTGTATGTAGTCATCCAGTTTTAATGGAGATGAGATTATTAGCCATTGTTCTTGAGAAAAGATATGAGCAGTATTATGCATTTTGCCTTGTCTGAAGATTAGGGTTTTCATTGGGTAACTCCTTTTTTACACCATTGTATTCATTTTTTTTTGGTGTTTTTTCATCAGCAGTAGCTGTTTCTTTCAATTTTGTACTGTTAGCGAGGAATAGTCAGCATACAGGGTAAATCCTGAAAATGTAAAATAAAGTACTGGATTGAGTTCTGCATGAGGAATATTTTCAGCGACTCATCCATTTTTAATGTTGTTGCCACTGAAGTGGTAATCCATGTCTGCTATGTCATATCTTAACCATTGAATTTCTGTTTCCTGGTCATTGTTGGAGTCTACAAGATCACTGCTTGCTGTAGTAAATTATCCCATCTTAGTATTCCAGGTGTTTGATTCTGTCATCAAAGCCTCAGAGGTATCTATTTTTGCCATAGTTTTCTTCATATTCTGTAGGAGGGGCTTTCTAAAGGAAGCCAGCTTCAAATCAGATTTAAAGTTAAATCGGAAAGGAATGGATTAAAAATGGGGTAATTCTCAATGGGTATAAGTTTCTCTTAGTTTTCTTGCTCTTCCATAGTAGTTATAATCTCCTGGTTACTGCTGTGTTTTAGCCCCCTTTGTGAGTATTATTTTGGCTGGGCTGCCTGTCATGGGGGTGCCTGATGGGACAAACTCACCAGAATCTAAGTGATTCTTAATGTTAGACAACATCTGCGGTGAGCTGTCTGATCTGGAGCTGTGTAGAGAGGTCTCTGTGAGAGAGGAGGCACATAGTAAAGAATCTCTGTCACCTTGTATTCCCTGGGTGGAAGCTGCAGTGATTAAATCAGTGACCTTTTGCTGTAAATTTGTTTTCTTCTCTGATGGCAGTGTTGTCAGGGGATAAGTGCCAGTGCACAGAGGGAAAGGTACTGCAGATTCTGAAATGTTGCTGTGCAGGCAGGCTCAGATCAATATATTACAGCCATTTTAATTGCCAGCTAAACACCCCCCTCACCATTTTAGTTAGGTTTTAGTCAGCATTATACCTTATTTATGTATCCACAAAACCTGTTTAATTACCTTTAAACAAAAATTAATTAATTAGAAGACATTGCGGTTGATTTACAAAAACTGGAGAGTGCAAAATCTGGTGCAGCTATGCATAGAAATCAATTAGCATTCAGTGCCGGATCACACTGGTGTGAGGCGGGAACCTTACAAATCCACTGCGGGTTCCCGCATCACCCCCGACTCGCAGGCAGTTCACACTGCCATATGCAAACTGCTGGGAGTGTCGATACAAAGTTAGTGACACCCCCAGATTAGTTTGCATATCGCAGTGAGAACTGTCAATTCGGACAGGAATTGGATCACATAGGTGTTCACACCCATGCAATCCAATTCTGGTGCAGACCAAAAAAAGGGTCCTGCATGACTTTGGTCCAAATACGTTGCAAATTCAGCCATACAATCTGAATAGCTGAATTTGCATTGTAAAGAAATTGCATGTGATTTGCATAGCAATGCAATGCAAATCACATTCAATGTCTTCCATTGCGCCAATGTGAAGGGGCCCTTAGGCTCCATTCACATATAGGCATCTTGGATCGCAGGAGGAATCGCGGTGATGAATCATTGCTAAACGCGGGACAGCCGTGCAATTCCCGTAACTTGCAATGGCACCCCAAACAGGCACAATTTTGCCACGATTTCCACCCGACGAATTGTGATAAAATTGCGCAAACATATTCTCCCATAAGAAGTTCTTGCACTTTTTTTGGGCGACAGGCGTCCCGGGATTCTGTTTGCACAATCTTACTATGATTCATTGGGCGACAATCGCAGCAAAATCATGCCACGTTTGGGGTGCCATTGCAAGTCACGGAATTCGTATGGCGTCCATTGATTTGTAATGATTCAGGATCGCGGGCAGAATCACAGCAATTCTGCCTGAGATCCGAGACGCCTATATGTGAATGGAGCCTAAGGCCCCTTTCACACAGGCGGACCACCTGTCAGTTTTTTTGGCGGATCTTAAAGGTCATCCTATGCATCTCTATGGGGCGTCAGATGTCAACGGAGACATGTCCGCTGACATCCGATCCGTCAAATCTGGACGGAGGAAAACCCTATTTTCCATCCGTCCAGCGGATCGGTGGATTGTTCCCCCGCTGAGATAAACGGAGTCCGTCTGACGGATGGACTGTGTGAAAGAGCCCTAAGGCCCCTTTCACACAGGCAGACTATTCAGATCCGCCTGTAAGTTTTTTTGGTGGATCTGAATGGTCCCCCATGCATCCCTATGGGGTATCGGATGTCAGCGGAGACATGTCCGCTGACACCCGATCCGATCCGTCAAATCTGGACGGATGGAAACCCTATTTTCCATCCGTTAGGCGACCGACGGTCCGTTCCCATCTGATTTCCCCCATAGAGATGCATGGGGAACTGACAGCTGTGTCGCTGCAAACAGCGCAGAGACACAGCTGTCATCCTCCTGCTCAGCGGGGGATCGGCGGATCGATCCCCCACTGAGAAAAACTGAGTCTGTCCGATGGACAGTGTGTGTGAAAGAGCCCTTAAGGTTTTCTTTTTGTCAAAGCTTAATTGAACAAGCTGAGTTTAGAAGCTAATTGGCTACCATGCACAGCTGCACCCGATTCTGGAGTTTCCAGTTTTAGTAAATCAACCCCAATGTATACTATTCAGATACAATCTAAAAAGTGTCTCCAATAGTACGTGGATTCAAATTAAAATTGATCTATAAACATGATAAATGTAAATTTCGTAATTTTCAATTTTTTCAAACAAATTTAAAAAAAAGGCTAGCTTAATGGATTGCTTCAGCTTAGTTTTATAGCTAACTTGTATATGAAAAACAGGGAGTAATTTAAGTACACATATAATCTAATAAAAATGGAATAGAGAAAACAATAATTAATGTTGAAGACTTAATATTGCTATTAGACTGATGTCTTGAAGAAATAATTATATATAAGGAAAAAAAGATGAAAAAAGGATAATTGTTGAAATAACTGAAATTGATTACAAGTCGGGAGTTTGATTTATACTCACACAATTTACAGCAATTATTTATGATGGCGTTGATTGTAGATTTATGCTGGGAAATTCTAATTAAGGTTTAGCACCACTATAACGAGCTCAGCTAATTACAGTAATGGCTTTAGCAAACAATTGATCATCAGGTGGAAGTAACGATAGCTTGAAATTGCTAAAGATGTTTTTAGACTCTAAAAACAAGTATCAGAATTACAGAGACTTCAAATGAGACAATATTTAAATGCAAAAAATGTGAAAGTGTCTAATTTGTCTATTTACATGAAGATTTTTTCCCCCAAAGCATGCTGACTTTTATTTAAAGTATATCTAATCCTAACCTTTTTTAGTTTAGCATTGAGTAGGGAACAAATAAAGCCTCTGTCTTGTTTTTGCTGTCTCTGTCTCATTGAGGAGATTGCTCTTCTTTTTTTGTCCCAGAGGCACAACAGCATGAGAGAAAAACATCTCTCAAAAAATGAGGGTCTTACAAGTATTCCAATAGTGGAGAATTTATATGGCTCTTGAGAATTATACCGTTTATATAAAATGCATAGAGTATTATGGCCTTTCTTCCAATACCATGTGAACTGGTCCTTTCCCCTCCTCAAATTCAATACCAATAAGCTATAAGAGGTGGACTTTTCCTTTTTGAGATGATGCATAAGACTAGCAATGTCATTTGTATTTTGCCATTTTTTAATGAGTGATCTTGAAACAAGGAACTTGTGATATGGATCCTAGCCAGGGTAATAATGTTTTTTCTTTTTTTTTTAACAGAGAATATAAACCAATTAACTAACTAACTTGAAAGTATTAAAGCAGAAATCCAAGGTAAAAGGCTATCTCTATGTGGGTTTGATGCAGTACTTAAGAACTAATACTAAAAGAGTTTTTGCTGTCACAACATTGGAGATTACTGTGGCCCACTTCCAAGTTGCCTTAGGTAGTATTAAAACCCAAACTATTTGATGACATAGATGTACACCTTTGAAATATTTTAAGACAGTTATACACACAAAGCACTAAATGCTGAACTTTCACCAAATTCAGCTAAGTGAAAAGGAACAACCGATTTACCTTTAGTAAATCAACCACTCCATTCTATTCAAAGCTAAAGAAAATGTTTTGTATATTCTTTATATTACATTTTCTTTATATTGGCTAAAGTTTTACATTTGCACACAGCAATGGCCATTATCTATAAAAATGTACTTAGAATAAGTGTCTGTTTGCGAAGGAGACTAAGGGTGTTTTCACACTTGGTGCGATTGCCTGGTCCAAACCCGAGTTTGATTGCTCCCCCTTCCCCCTGCCCCCGATGGACTGTGTTCACATTTGATTTTTGTATCCGAACCGTGGTACACTTGTGTCATCAAGTTGCAGCCGGTGCGTACTCATGTTGCTTGGCAACCGCTGTAAACGAGAAGGTGCCAAAATGGAAAGAATTGCTTGCTTTGGTACGATTGCATTCTCATCTGAGTGGTGAACCATACTGGAGTTCACATGAACCGTACCCCAGACCACCCTTTTTAAGTGGACTCGGGTACGGTTCGCGGGTGCACACCCGAGTTCAAAGACAGTGTTCACATCATCTAAAAGAACCAAATTCTGACGTCAATCGAACCCGGGTGCGCACCAAAAGTGCTAGTGTGAAAACACCCTAAAAGAAAGAGTTTGACTGTGTTATCACCATATCTGGCAATGCTCTGAAAATGTGATTATTTCTTCTTGATCATAAATATTACATCAGTTATCATTCTTTCTTACCCTTCCTTTAAATGTGTGTTTTGTGTATATAGTACAAATGTTCTGTGTGTTGTAGGTTCATAAAATGTCATACTTTAAAATTGTGCACACCTAAAAATCTCCATAGGCCACATTTTAAACATCTTTACAGGGTACCAGTTTCAAGGTACAGAGGGGTTACAGTACTAGAATTATTGCTCTCACTCTAACGATCCTGGCGATACCTCACATGGGTGGTTTGAATGCTGTTTACATATAAGGGGATGGGGGCACTTTAAAATAAAATATTGTTATTTTTAATTTTTTATTTTTACACTTTCCATAACTTTTTTATTTTTTTACTACTTTTATTCCTTTTACAAGGAATGTAAACATCCCTTGTAATAGCAATAGGGTATGACAGGTCCTCTTTACAGAGAGATCTGGGGTCTATAAGTTCCCAAATCTCGACTCTATGCTGGAAAGCCTAAGATAATAAATTAAAATCGATCTCAGGCTTCATGGCAGTGTTTACAACTGTCGGCGTTGGAAGTGACGTCATGATGTCACTTCCGGTCTCTAAAGGTCATAGAGATGGCTGAGGACCGTCTGGTCCCTGGCCAGCTCTATGGTAAACCACTGCCAGTGGCGGATTTATTCTTCAGCTCCCTGATTGCACACGTGCCCTGCCTGTAAAAGCAATCAAGTGGCTAAACTGCTTTTACATTGCAGGGAATCACAGACATCATTCAGATATAACCACTTCAAGTCCCTGACGTTATATGACGTCAACCAGGGTGAAGTGGGTAAAAAATGTAATATATAAAACAAATGTATACAAAACGAATTAGTAGTTCATATTACAGTTGTAGGAAATTTGACTCAGACATAAAATAATAAAAAAAATAGTAACACAACACCTACATTTTTTCCATCTAGCTTTTAACATCTAGTTTATTTGTCCAGACTTTTTGTTTTTTTTAAAGATTTATGCATAGTGTACAAAGAAAGCTTAGCGATAGCAAAGATAATATATATTACTGTATATTGTATAAATACAATTTACATTTTATAAAGCATAAATAATCCTAATGTATACAGTGAAGAAAGTTGCTTCTAGCCCATTAAGCAAATGTAATACACTATTATATTCACACTAGATACTTAATAGTGACACCAATAGGTCCTGTTAAATAATTGAGTGTGCATTTTTTTAGGCTGAAGCCTTAAAATTAGTCTGTTTAATAGCCAAAATTATATTATGATATACACTCATTGGTGTATAAATAATTCTTCTCTGTCACATTGTTTAACTTACTGAAGAAAAGTCAAGCACCCTACATGACGTTCTCAAGATAAGACAGCGGAAATGCAGGGATTAATATTTATTAACTTTTAAACTGTCTAGCATAGCAGCATTGCTCTGTCACATTCATTTGCATGATTGAAATGGGAAACCTGAGACTCGACAGCTTACATTTGAATTGCAGTGTGTAGGTGGACTATTTTATGGCCCATATTAGCTCTTTGGTAAAACTTTAGAAATATGTTCCTGCTTACCAGTTATGGCACTATGTAGACTATTAGTTCATTATAGCAATTAAAAGAGGTGATTTTGAATATAAGTGGAAAGCACTTTACAAAGTTTTCTGGTTATAAAAAGACTAAGATTAGTGATGGCCTTTTTTATAATTTTATTTAGGTGGATTAATATCTTACCTATTTTGCATTGGTACATTTTATATTGTAATGTATGTTTATTATTGTTGGAGATTTCTTCCGGTGTCCCCTGTGTCAGTTTTTGCTGTGTATCCATCACTGCTGACCTAGGTGACATCCGGTTTAATTTGAATTAATTTTTATCTGATACAATATTCATACATGCCCCATGGGAGATGTAAACATCCCTTGTAATAGCAATAGGGCATGACAGGTCCTCTTTACAGAGAGATCTGGGGTCTATAAGTCCCCAAATCTCTACTCTATGCTGGAAAGCCTAATATAATAAATTAAAATCAATCTCAGGCTTCACATCAAAAGAAAACGGCAATGTTTACAACTGTCGGCATTGGAAGTGACGTCATGATGTCACTTCCGGCCTCCAAAGGTCATAGAGATAGCCGAAGACCATCTTGTCCCCTCCTAGCCCCTCCTCTCTGGGGGAGAAATTAATTATGTCAGAAATCCTCCTTGAATGGGGCATTAGGTATGCAAGGTCATACCCTGGGCAAATTGTCCATTCCTCAACAGATGGCCACCTTCATTGCATAACTAAAGAGAACGTCTTTGAAGTAGGGGCAGAGATAACGAAGGAAGTGAAACGGCTGGTGTAAATTATAACCTTGGTCCTGTAAAGTCTGCGAAAAGTAACTTAATTAAGGTGTTGTCCTTATTCGCATACATGTTTACGACGAGTAACTAGCAGAACCTCTTTAGGGACACACACGTTTAGCCCAACCTAACATTCCTGCATTTCAAAAGGACTTGGTAAATCAATTAATTTCTTATACTAAAGCCGGCAAACTGTGTTCACAAAAATGGAAACATTTAACTTATTATTTAAACTATTAGTAAAAACCAAAACCCAATATCTCATAAATATATATATACAGTATCTCACAAAAGTGAGTACAAATGTGAGTACACCCCTCACATTTTTGTAAAAATTTTATTATATCTTTTCATGTGACAACACTGAAGAAATTACACTTTGCTACATTGTAAAGTAGTGAATGTACAGCTTCTATAACAGTGTCAATTTGCTGTCCCCTCAAAATAACTCAACACACAGCCATTAATGTCTAAACCGATGGCAACAAACGTGAGTACACTTCTAAATTAAAATGTCCAAATTGGGCCCAAAGTGTCAATATTTTGTATAAACACCATTATTTTCCAGCACTGCCTTAACCCTCTTGGGCATGGAGTTCACCAGAGTTTCACAGGTTGCCACTGGAGTCTTCTTTCACGACATAACAGGGCTGGGGGATGTTAGAGTCCTTGAGCTACTCCACCTTCCATTTGAGGATGCCCCACAGATGCTCAATAGGGTTTAGGTCTGGAGACATGTTTGGCCCGTCCATCACTTTTACCCTCAGCTTCTTTAGCAAGGCAGTGGTCCTCTTGGAGGTGTGTTTGGGGTCGTTATCATGTCGGAATACTGCTCTGCGGCCAAGTCTCCGAAGGAAGGGGATCATGCTCTGCTTCAGTATGTCACAGTACATGTTGGCATTCATGGTTCCCTCAATGAATTGTAGCTCCCCAGTTCCAGCAGAACTCATGCAGACCCAGACCATGACACTCTCACCACCATCCTTGACTGTAGGCAAGACACACTTTTCTTTGTACTCCTCAAATGGTTGCCGCCATTCATGCTTGACACCATCTGAACCAAATAAGTTTATCTTGGTCTCATCAGACTACAGGACATGGTTCCAGTAATCCATGTCCTTAGTCTGCTTGTTGAGACTCGGGAACTATCTGGGGGGAATACTTTGACAAAGTACATAAAATACCTCACACTATCAGAAGTTAAAAAACTATTGTTGCATCAGGGGGATAAAATAACTAAATTATATGATTTATTTAGTTCATGACCTGCCTACTGGGGGTCCTCAAGGGTTGGAGAAAACAGCTGAGAGGCTCAAGAACATAGGATGGTGGCCTTCTATGGTGACAGATGTAAAACAATATTGTGACAATTGTATTGTTTGTGTCCAGGTTAACCCCCGCCTCAAGGAAGATCAATTCCTCTTTAAGAACACGACTGAAAGAAGGGCCATGGAATGCCTTGCAAATGGATTACATGGGACCCTTGTCAGTCACTTCTAGAAACAACAGATACATCCTGGTAGTCACAGATCTGTTTTCTAAATGGGTAGAGATCTTGCCAACCAAAAGTAACACTGCACAGAGAACTGCTAAGATTTTGGAAGAACAAGTGTTCAGTAGATGGGGGCTCCCATCATCAATAGAGTCAGATCAGGGGACCCATTTTACTGGAAAGGTGATTAAAGAGTGCCTAGAGATGTTGGGGGTGGACCAAAAACTTCACATTCCATATCACCCAGAATCTTCAGGCGAGGTTGAAAGAGCCAATCGGCAGATTAAAATAATGCTAAAAAAATTTGTCCACATCAATGGTAAGAACTGGGAGACTCTGTTGCCATTACTGGCCATGGCCATCTGAGCGACAGTATACTGGGGTCCATCCTAGGCCTTTTTGGATCTGGCATGTCAATTTGTACCGAGCCCATTTGGCAGCAATTCGCAGGCATATCGGTAACTTTGAACAGAGTGTGGCAGCAAGTGCTGAAACCGGTTCTACAGGGTGTTGAGGGGCTCACAGAGGAGGAAAGGTTTACTGTTTATAACATTAAAGACATTGCCCAGTTGTTTGAAAAGACACAGGAGAAAATTAACAAAGTCAAAAAAATAAATATTCAGAAAGCTGGGGAGAACAATATGAGTAAAGACGTAATATTCACTGCATATGGGAATTTCAAAATAGATAGAAAGCTGAGTGTCTAGGTGTCCATTGGACCATCTGCCACATCCCAAAATAGTGAAGTACAAGAAACAGGGAAACCCCCCAAGGAGGTGGGACTTTATAGGTGGGCCTTTCTGCCTATAAAGTCCCACCTCCTTGGGGCGTTTCCCTGTTTCTTGTACTGCGTATGGGAATTTTGAATTAGCAAAGGTCACTAATGTTATCCGAGACATCCAAGCAGGTAAATCCCTAAGATATTAAAAGATAAAGAACTTACCCAATGGTATTGTACTCACACTAATATTAGTGGTGGAAGGAATGTACATTCTGGAGATATGTGCAAACCTTTGCCGGTCTCCACAATTCGAAATTTAGGGATAGTGACACCACACCCAAATAGAGGGCCATTTGATTGCAAGAAGAGCCAGTCACTGTGCGTCTACTGTGACCTACTGCATGTGTCCTTCACCATGTCGCTGCCAGTGTTCCATCCACAAGATGACTACTTCAACAAGATGGTGTCCGTACACTCCCTCGGGTATCTCACAAATTACTTGTACAAGTAAAGGTTGCACCTCCCCAAAATGCTCATTCAAGTTCAAGGGAGATGGAAAGCACCGCACACTGCCTGTTGCACTGTCAAAGATAATAGGTACCTATGCCCTTGTGATGTGTTTGAAATCAAAACTCCAGTTTGTGGTCTGAGCAATGACCAGGATCCCACAGCCAAAGAAGCAAGGGACCCCTGACTGGAAAGTCCATGCCAACCACATCAGGAAACTAATCCAAGTAAGATAGAAGGTAACTGCCCCATGAAGTTTACAAAATTGAGAATGCCAAACACAAAGGTCACCTACAACATGGATGGACTGTACTGTGTTGTTACCAATCGTAAGACATTCCTCTATGGGGGTCAGTCATGTCCAACACCCTATCCAAATGTTTGCTTTGTTCCACATGAGTACATTATTATTGGGGAAGCTGTAGTAACCCCCATACCAGTGCTAACCGAAGAGTATGTCATAGAAAGTACTCCCAATGTCCCAGATCCTACACTATACATACCCCAGTTTGATCTTAGAATTGATACTCTGTCGGTAAACCTTCATATTCTGCTTGCAATGAAGGTACCCATATGATACAAGTTAGTAATATTATGGTGAAGACAGAGAAAAAGTTGAATGAACTTCTACATGGTGGGGATTTCAGCTTAGTCACCACTCGGACATGGGAGGAAATGGGTATAAAAGGTCTCCTCATATTGCAGTGTGGGTTATTGCTCTTTATGATGGGTATGGTGATATATCTTCCCCGACTTCTAAGATGGCAAAGGGAGAAACCTAAGTCACTCATGGAGATTAGACATTAACAGTTACTCAATTCAGGTGTGGCCTTAGTCATACAGGCCACAAGGGGGCATCTGTTGCCTTATGAGGATTTTATGTGTAATCTCAATATGCAACTGTAAATAGATGTGTGTATATATATATATATAAGATATTGGGTTTTAGTTTTTACTAATAGTTTATAATAAGTAAATGTACCCATTTGTGTGAATACAGTTTGCCGGCTTTAGTATAAGAAATTCATTGATTTACCAAGTCCTTTTCAAATGCAGGAAAGTTAGGTTGGGCTAAACATGTGTGTGTCCCTAAAGAGGTTCTGCTATTTACCCGTCATAAACTTGTATGTGAGAAAGGACAACACCTTAATTAAGTTTCTTTTCGCAGACTCTAAGGGACCGAGGTAATAATTTACACAAGGCTGTTTCACTTCCTTCGTTATCTCTGCCTCTACTTCAAAGACACTCTCTTTAGTTATGCAATGAAGGTGGCCATCTGTTGAGGAATTGACAATTTGCCCAGGGTATGACTTTGCATACCTAATGCCCCATTCAAGAGGAGGCTACTTGGCATAATTAATTTGTCTCTCCCCCAGAGAGGAGAGGCTAGCGAGGGGCTGAGTTATGCTAAGCTGGGAGAGGAGTAAATTGTCCAATCCTGGATGAGATACACCCGGAGAGAGGAGAGGGGTAAGATAGCTCCACCAATCAGAATGGCCCGTTGCAAGTCTATGAGATATAGGTGTATATTAGTTCAAGTTTCAAACAGAGAAGGCAGAAGGAGCCATTGACCTGAAAAGGGTACCCCATATCATATTATACCACTTGTAAATATCAGGACATCTCCTAGCACTTACTGTATATGTATACATGCTTGTCCAATGTGTTGTCTGTCTTGCTGTTCATATCATAATATTCTGAATATCATGCTCTGTATTCGTTTATTCAACCTATGATTATTTTCCCTTTTCTGTACTATAGATAGATTGATGTGTATTAGTTAAGGGCCTCCTTGCTGTTTACCAATACATTTCTGTTGTTGTGTTAAAGCTTTCAATCATGTCCAAAGAACTCTCATTAACCCAAATCATATCTGAGATAAAATAAATATCAAAATATAAATTACGGGTAACACTAATCATGTCTTTATAGCTTGGGCTGTCAGAATTGGAAGCCAAGTTCTACCCCTTTAAAAATTGTAATCACTTTAAATGTGACTGAATTTAAAAAAATAAAAGATCATCACTAATAGGCTTCCTATTTATCCCTAATCTCTCCCTCTGTAGCCTAGGCAGCAAGATGTAACTGCCATCACTAGCAATCAAGATTCAGCAGCATGTGTGCCAGTGACAGGGACACGTGTTGCTTCATCTGGCTACAGAGAGAGTGGTTCCAAAAAGAGACAGACAGGCAGCCTCCTTAGCAAACCTGCTGCTAGTGATTTGTCACAGCATCTCCCCTCTGTCTTAGTATCAGCCGATTGACAACAATCTGCCCATTGGGCAGCGCCAATTCCCTACCCCTATACATCTACTATCAACAATCTAAAAGTCCATGTTATTTAGTGAGTGTACTGATTGTTTTTATCAGGTATTTGCCCTGACCCAGCAGGTGATGGATGGTAAGGTATGTCACCTTGTTTATAATCAGCCAGTGAGAGTCTAGTGTGGATTGTGCAACATTTTTAGGCCTGGGTGACATACTTGTTCCTATATCTATATATTTTCGTATGTGTTACTTTGTTGGAAGTGACGAGGGAAGTTGCTAAAGGAAGTATAAATATTTATGGACTAATAGTGTTTGCTATTTTGAATCATGGTACCATTTTTAAAAATGTGAGTACTTGCTGTCTTTGAAGGAGGCTGGGTTGGAGCATAATGATTTATGTTCATGCAGTGTAAAGAGTGGAATGGAAAATATTTTCTAGTAAAATGGTTGAAATGTGTTGAAAATGTCAAAGTAAGTATATGTATGCATCCTTGTATTGTCAAGAATTTATTACATATGAAAACTCGAAAACATTATAAAACAAGAGTGCCTTTGGGGGGTTTTGAACTAAAAAATAAATAAATAAAAATAAAATTAGGATATGTTTAATACAGTGCGCTGTAATTCAATGTTCTGTCTTTAAACTATGCTTGTCAAGATATTTTATGGTACCATTTATCAGTGCAGAAAACCAGGGTATATTCCAAGTGGTAACTAAACAACCTTTAAATTAAGATGAAAAGGAAAATGTTAAAATATTTGCGCACAGCTGACTAATGGTAATGAACCACTGGTCTATATAATATAGCACCTATTAATTAAATAACATATAACACCACTATGAACATTTTACAAGAAATCCTCAACATGTTTAAAAGCAAAGTGATAAATGTAAAAGCCTATTTTTATTGGAATATAAATTTTATATATTCTCTCCCACTTCCAACTTCAAGTAAAAAAAAAAAAATCTTACGTCTATTTGTTTTATTGGTCTGCTGCCCAGTTACTATATCATTAGGCAGCCAACTTTATAATTTACATAGCAATTTTTTCTTACTCTTCAATGAACTGCAGATTAAATACTGCTGGAATATTACTTTTTCTCCTTACTATAATTTCTTATTTAGGGCTCCACGGTATAATGTGTACCTGAACTAGCATAAAAAAGCACAGACCTGCAGCCACATATTACATTTTTAAAATTGTCACGCTTGAATAGGCAAGTAATATTAGTCTATCCGAGGAGACCATGTCTGTAAACCTCATTACTTGTAGAAGTAATAAGAGTAATTGTACATTGGAATAAAATCAGGCTGATTAAAATGCTTTGATGCTGTGCATGCAAGCAGAGAATTTTAAAACTATGCAGAAAAAAAGAAAACAACTGTTCTTCTGCATAATGTCTTTTACAGACTCTCTTCACCAAAGTGGCTACAATTCAAGATTCCATGTTTTCTGGAAATGCTACTTTACATTATTTGTTTATATGCATTGACACAAACATAATGTACTATTTTGGTGCTGCTGGAAAAAAAAAAAAACAATATTTCCCAATAAGTCATCAGTGTTAATTTGTTAGGTTTTTTTTGGTTAATCTATCTGTTAAAAAAGCATAACATTTTAATAGAATTAAATGATCAATTCCTTTTCAGTTCACTTGGTAACAATATCTTTACTCCATCTCCATCTAACAACCATCTTTACTCCATCTCCATATGCTTTGTCATTAAAAAAAAGTGCTATTTCATACTGCATATTGCAATAGTGCATATTGTCTATAAATTGGTGTTTAATGTGTCAAACAATCAGAACTCAGCTTTTATTCATTTGATCAGTATTACCTAAAGGAAAACAAAATGCCATGAATACCTTTCTTTCAGTTATGTGACATCCACAAGTTTCCTCACTGGCATCAATCTCTCCCTTGTGCATGCAGTTAATTAAAAATAAGTTTGTGAATAGGCAGGTAAAAAATGTTTTATTGCAGAAGAGTCATGAGGGTCTAATTGTTTTCACTCAAGATTCCCACATTTTTGCATAGGAGTCGATTAGAAAAATGTGTAGGATATAATTATTTTTTTGGACATCATGGGACATGTTTTTAAATAATGGACATTTTATATTGTGCGCTGTATATCACATTTGAATGAGAAACCACGAGTATTGTATGACCAGTCAAATTAAACATACCCATTTGCTTGGCTAATATGCAAGAGGGTAGGGTGGGCACTGCCCTGGGGAAAATGAACCAATGCAAAAAAACAAAACAAAAATTAAATTCCAATTGGCAGGCAGGAGCAGTTTTTTTTTTAAATACTTAATCCTAAAAATTAAAAATGTCCAATTTATTTAAATAATATGCCAAGGGTGACATAATCCTGCCTGTAAAGGGGGGAAGGGGTAACCCTGTGATGTACAGAAAAAACAGAAAAAGAGCACACAGGCCTCTCCAAGGATCAGCTATGCAATTTGGGGGAGCATTTTGAAAGGTCTGTGTGCTGTTTTCGTTTTCCTTTCTAATTGAAAGCTTTGTTTTAGCACATCCTGCAGCAGGAATGAAAAACAGAATTTGCACATAGAGCCCCCCCCCCCAAAATACATACCAGACCCTTTGATTCTGGATGGAATTTAAGGTGTTGCTTCATGTAAAAAAAAAAAAAAGTATGAAGAAGGGGAAGAAGCATATGGCATCCCCTCTTGAACCATACCAGGCCACATGCCCTCAACATGGGGGGAGCTTTTCGGGGGGGGGGGGGGGGCTGGTAAAGCACCTTGTGGCCATGATTATAAGGACAAGGGCCTCTTCCCTACAGCCCTGGCTGGTAGTTGTGGGGGTTTGTTGGCGGGGGAGGGGGGCTTATCAGAATCTGGAAGCCCTCGTTAATGGAATTGACTGTATTTAGGCACCCCTGCTCTCTAGCCTAAAAGCAGCTTATCTGCAGTGCAAGATCATTTACCGAACTGTTGTCTCTGACTGCTAGTCTCATGACTTTTGAAGTGAGGTTTGGTGTGGTCATTATTGTACTGTTCTCCTTGTTGGAGATAAATCTTTACCTGAGGATCTACAGTGCAAGGATCTCCCTGCTTCTGTTTTAATTATTCTGTAAATCTCTACCTCTGGTGCTTGTTAATAACTATCTCATCAGTTAATAGATCATAAGCCATCAGAGGGCAGTGCTGACATGAGGAATAAAAACTTATCCTGTACTAGAATTGCTATCTCAACTCAAAGACACAGTGCAGAGCAAGGCATAGTAAATTATTAATGAGGAAAAGATCAAATGAAGGGGCCCAAAAACAATAATTATGAGTAGCCCTTTGACCTCTGCTTGGCTTTATAGCACTGCATCTACAGAAGAAGATCATCTTTAAAAAAATAATATTTCAGGTACACCACTATTGGTTACTACAACTCATGGCATTAAATAAACCAAAAAGATTGGCACCTTGATATTAAATATACAGTAAATATGGTAAGGGGTTGTTATCCTAATGCACATAAAATAATTGTATTATTCATGCTAACCATTCATATTTTAACTATCAGTATTCAGTTTTCCTCTGGACAAGAAGGATCATAAGAAGATCAAAGGCTCTACCAGCTTCCTATGCTATAATTTTTAGAAATTTCTATGTACTACCACTAAAAATTTACAAAGACAGATCACTAAAACAGGATGACTAATTTATTTTGTCTTCTTCTTTCGAGTACCCCTTAGCAAGCTGGATGCTTTGTGCCTGTGCGAGTGCACTCCAAATCCTGGCTGTGTACGTCAATAGATATATACAGTGCTTGTAAGCCTCAACGCCCCTCCCTCCTCACAGGAATTTGACTGACAACCAAAGGAGCCTATGGCTCCTATGATCAAAGTGTTTAGAGATGAGTGGTACGATAGGTAGTGGGGGGCTTTTCACCTTAATGGACAGAATGCATTTCGGTAAAAAAATATATATATATATTTTGACTTTAGAACTACTATAATTCATAGGATATCAAAATATCCTACCATGCCTCCTTTATCAAAAGAATAAATATAACCAAATTTAAAATGACCAAGATGGGCACTGCCAACTGGCAGGCAGTATTAACAACCTAATCTCACCATATTTAGTAATGGCGTTCTCATTTCCTTTTAGCTTTATTAGGATGTAAACAGCTATGAGCAGGTCAAAGGAGTGCTTTTTTGGTTAAGACTAAAGTGAAAGTCTGTACTTTTATATGCAGTGACCTAATGTGAAGGGCAAGAATGCAGTTTACCAGTTTGTCCAATTATCCTTTAAAGCTTCTCAAAGGTATAACATCAGGCCCTTGCAGCATATTAAAGTATCCTTTGATTTGTCCAAATGTTGTTCTGATCAGGCAAAGCTCCAGTGCTCCTAAGTGAAGTGCTATTTCTATTGACTAATCATTGTAATAGGTTGCCTCAATGGCAATAGTAATATGTAAAATGAGAGAGAGGTGGCAAGCTTCAGCACTATTATCAAGGACAACACCAGTTCCTCTAAGTGAATTTTTTGTAATGGGCCCTTTGGTCGGTCAGAGGATGAAGTATAGTTTATTACTAGGCTGGAACTGGAACAGTTGGTATATTGGGCTTTAGAGAGTGCAGACAAGCCCTCCCGTAGTCACTGTCTTCTTAGTCTATTAGTCCATGCCTTAAGACAGAGTAGGAAGTTCACTCGAGTGAACTCCTAAACATATCTGCAGAGTGTGTAACTTATTATGGATTGACACACTTTGTAGATAGAGGACCTCTGTGATACTTGATCATAATTATAAGAACCTTTACAATTGATCAATAGGGATCATTCCCTATGTGTTAATTGAGAATACAATTCCAGTGTTTTCCTTGGAGGTGGGTGTACACAAGTTTATAGTATACTGTACATGCAATTTTAATGTACCATATACACAGGCTATGTTTCAGCCCCTAGTCGTATTGATGTGTGGGTTTAGCGCATCCCTGTTTTTTATTCTTAAATAAACATTTCCATGTATGGGGCCAAGATATATTTTCTATGTCAGGCAATTTTGGATAAAAAGGATTAAAATGCAGACATGCTGCATTTTATTGTAGCACACAGGACAGAAGTGCATTTGCCAATTGAATCCAGACACTGGACAGATGCTGGAGATGCTTCAGGGAACCAGGCACATGTATGCACATCTGGTGGTCATGCCCACCAATACAATCATTTGGGACCCAAGTTCATGAAATAACATCACAAATTTCCAGATACTCCTAAGAATACACCCCAGCCCAGTTCATTCTTCACCATTCCACTACATCTGTTTACTCATACCAGAAGGGCCTAGTCATACAAATGATCAACACAGCTAAGTTATGTATCCCACCTCACTGGGGATCAACCCACATTCCCACTACCCCTAAATGGCTTAACCGTATTGATAAAATCACAGAAACGGAGGAGCTACTTCATATAGCACGGAATTCACTATCCAAATTCTTACAAATTCGGCCTCTTGGACCCACTTCCATTCCACAGAGAGATACTTATCCCTGATGGGATTAAACCATGCCGACCTCCCCAATAGACAGTTGACTACCTTCACTGATACTCATACAGTATTTAGGTCATTCCTTCAACCTAAAACAAAGGACTTCCCATCCCTACCCAAGGGATTAGCCTGGGAGGACCCCCTTTAAAGTAGATCCCTCTTGAGCAGATCCATGTACTGATCTTTACCTATATGCTGCCCTCTGTGGAGATTGAGGAGATGACACCCTCAGACTTCCTTCTATCCTTACTTCCACCCCCCTACACACCTTTCCCAACACCTCTCCCTCCCCCCTTTTTTTCTCCTTTCTCCTTCTTATCCGTGCTATCCTTTCTCACATACATATCTTTGTACTTACTTTAGCTCAGGTAGTAAGCTGTCATCCTTACATCCAACACTAATAAGCTGACAAGTCTAGAAAGCCTCCCTCACAGTCACAACCCATTTTTAGGGCCTAATTCTTCCTTACCCAACTAGACAATCAAACATGTATACCAGCCCACTTGGGCTAGTCCTAGAACAAGGAGTAAGCGGTAGCATTCTAACGTTCACCCCACTTCATAAGCTATGGTTTGATTAAGTACCTTGTTTAATTTTTGCACAGGCTCCTGTTGAATGTTAGGACCCATGGCTACTTCAACTGTTCTGATATGCTCCAATGATTATTGCTACATCCACTGTGTACTGTATACATTTCCAATGTTTAATTATCCTTTATATGTCAACATTATGTATTCTTCTTCTTCTTTTCCCAATAAAACTTGTTTGGAACAAAAAAAAAGGAATGCATTTGACTCTACAGCGGTGTAACACACAGCACTGTTGTAGAGTGACGTGAATGAAGCATCACTTTACACAGAGATGTGTGATGTGCTAACATGCCCACCACACAAGAGTATTTCAGAGTTGGCAAGAAATATACCCTGATTTGACCACACAGAGATTACCCAATCAATTACAATCTACCGGAAGTAATACGATCTTTTCAGATAACAAACTGTACAAAAAAAAGCCTGATGTCCAGTTTAACTCTTAAGAAGAAAATATGCTAGCAAACAGTCAACCAGATCCTTCCAGAAGGGTAATTCTAACTAATGCTGTGAAATGTTGTACTGACATCTACAGCCCCTTGGCTAATTGCTGCTAGACCTTTTTTTTATGTTTTCAGCTCACAGACAGGCAGAACTGAAAAAAGAAAAAAAATTTGTCAGTAAAAAGAATGTGATACACGTTCAGTAGACCTGTGAAAGCAATTAGAATAGCCCTGCTTCAGGAGGCCAACCATCCTATGTACTGTACATCAGTAGTAACTAATGAAGAACTGGATATAAGCTGAAAAGGTTTGCTTAGTAAAAAGCAGGGTAGAATCTTGATGAAAGGCTGGTTAAAAATAAAAAAAATAATTAAAAGGGCTGAAAATAAACTTTTCTGTAAAATAAAAGTCAAATGGCTGACAAAATGTAATGCAGACCATCACCATCACCTGCTCATATCTTCACCCAAAGTCTCCAGCAACCTCAGTAACCCCTAAACCCAGGATGACCTGATGTGCAAATCTTACCCTTCATTTATTTTTTTGACATAGTCCACTGCACTTATCATCAATATGGAGTTTCAAAAGGCAAGAGTGAAAAAAATAAAATAAAACAATAACAAGTCTCGCAGCAATATTTAAGCTAGTATTTATTGGACCATAACAAGGGTTTTTTCTGCAGTGTTATTGCAATCGGTCTTATCAGCTCTATCATGCTCACTTCTGTGGATTACAGAATACCTTCTCACTATATTGTGGAAATGGGCAGACAGAAAGGTGTTCTGTAGTCCTAACAAACTTCTTGTCCTAGGGTCACAACACTCTATAGATACAGTGCCGTGAATGGGTATTGACATTCTAGGACAAGGAGCAACCAAGATAGCCAGGATAACTTGCCACAAATTGTTGGTAGTGTTCAATTGTAAGACTGTTAACTTGCTGCACATTTTCACTGGGAAGTGGTACACTTTTAAGAGCACTTGAAGCACAAGTTCTAGTTGACCTTTTTCCAAATTTTAGCAAATTTGTGTGGCAAGTCTTTAGCAAAAGCAAAGTTGCAGTGGTGAGCCTACAGCAAGAGCTCTGCAAGTCTACAGCATAAAAATTCATTGACAGTGACCCCTGTGGTGGGATGACTATTGCACAACATAACTGAGCCAGAACTTGCAGCAGACATTGCAGAATGTTTGCAAAGAAAGTTGACCTGGAGTAATGCAATGTGGACTTGCTGCAATTGAGCAACAAACTTGTGAAGCCTGGCAAGACTAGCAATAGCTTAGCAAGTTATTTTCAAACATGCAGATCAACTGCCTGCTATCTGGGAAAGGCTGGGAAAAGAAAATTAATATAGCCACCACAGAAAAAGATTTAAAAGCTGTAAAACATAAGATGTTTGTTCATCGATTAGGATACACTTTAATCCTAAATGTCTTTATACCTCACCATAGTATTCTATGTATGGCTATTATAGTTAAGATTACAAGGACATTTTTAGTCATCAAAATATTTACATATACAGTTGCAAGCAGTCAGACAAACCCCCGCTCCCCCCCACCCTTAAAAAATAGGTAGTTTAATCATCCCCTCACACTCCCTTTTCCCTCTAAAAACAAGAACAGGATTACAGGTGTTGTACCCATGAGTACCATATGTTATCAACTGTGCGTAAAGTGTTTCTTCTCTGGTAATTTAAATAAGGCTAGGCCTTATTTATGGACATCATTCATGAGGCTGCAGTAAGAGACACAGGCTGAATTTGTTTAAAGATAATTTCTTTCTTAGATTAATCCCACAATGAATATAGAGGGAAAGTTATCTATTATTCACAAGAACACATGTTTAAGATTTGGTAACACTGAAGACAGACACTTTGACAAACTGGCAAGTCACATGGTAAATGGCTCTGAATTCCATAGTACATTTAGGGCATTTATTTGCTTATGAGGAATGTGCAGAAATGTGCTCCATGTTGTGTTCTCTTTCCTGTGCATGCTTTGCACTTTTATTCTCCATTGTACACTCTGTGGTGAGCATGGCATATGCAGGGTTTTATCATCCACAAGGCAGCCTAGTCAAGAGCCTAGTGCCCAATGGATGTCCAAGGGTGGCAGCCCCAACAGTCCTGCTCCTGCAGCAAATCAGGGGGACAATGAAATGGCCAACTTGTACACCTGCCTGATACTTCAAAAGGGAGGATGCACTTGGTATCTGAAAAAGAGGAGCCATGACAGTACAGAAAGCAAACTGGACAATTTTCTTTGCTTATTTTAATGCTAATCATTTTCAATTTAAAGGATGGAGATAAGAGCCAAAGCTGTTACCTTGCCTGGGGCCCCGTCTTTGGTTAGATGTATGCCATGTACTGTGTATGCTTGGTATTTTGACCTGTGTATGTTGTGTACTGGCATATTTCATAAGCAGAGTTGCCTTTACAGTGTATTTACTTTCAACCTTATTACATAATATCATTATTTTTAATTATAACATGTGGTAAAATATACTGTAGATGTTGCAATTGCTGTCTCAGCACTAATCTATTTGCTTGTTTATTTGGTCCACTAAATACCATGAGCATTTTTTCCCTCTCAGTGTGTTGAAAGTGTTATCTGGAGGTTGTAAGAGAAAAAAATGACAGGAGTCTTTGTCAGAACTATGTCTTTTTTCAATACATTTTGCCAGTGTTTTCAGATACTGTCAATCACCATTATCCAGCCTTTCTGTCAAGTGGATATATTTTCAAGCACTTTCTAGAGTATTTATAATATCCACCAACTTGATCTGTATAGAGTACTAACAGCACCATTTTGGTAAATAAATAATCTTCATTTGATGCAAATGAAATTAAACATTTGTTTTTGAACAACTCCAACTAAAAGATACCATAGGCAAAAATAACAACAATTACCATCTTTGTATGGTTATGACTGGCTGTCAGTAATAATTAATTAACTATGGTAATGCAGAGATAGTTCATGTACCCTACCCCATACAAAGCCTGCCATTGGTTGTCTTTGTGCAGTTGTATGCATACCGTAATTTCATTGCTTAGCACCTTTTTCACAATCCCTGTCATAAAGATACTCTTGCTGTAAACACTTAGGAAGCTGACAGGCTGAATTAAGAGCTGGTATTCTTTTTATACTTACTACATAGAAACTGCAATGATAGCTTTTTACATCTGTTTAGACACAATATTAAATAGAATACAGGGTTTCTTGGAAAGTGACCATGTAGGGACCCAACTGGGGTCATACACCTACTGCTTCACAAGCAGCTTATAGGTAACACCATTGGAAATAAATTATAATATTAGAATTTAGGCACTTACAGGTATTTCTAGGTACACTTTTATTGAGGTTGGCAACACATAAGATACTGGATGACTTTTAAAGGAAAATGTATTTGTTTGTTTAAGCAGTGGTATGCTTGTCAGTTCCCCCCTTTTCTTTCAAAAGTTTATATCACCATGGGACTGTATTGTTGCTATGTTAGTTACTGGAGTAGGGACTGTAAATTCTTCTTTAATGTTGAACTTTATGTGAATGGTATTATATTAAAGTAAAACAAAAAAGAGGCAAAAAATAAATAAAATGGCAAGTGTTGATAGTTTTTTTTTTTAAATCACAGTAACCACAGTAATTTTGTTAAAACACAGCTTGAAGCATTTCCACTGAAAATCAAATGTACCTGTGATGAATTCTGAATGATCTCAGAAGCATTTCAAACTGATGTCAAAAACCCATCAACACTGGTCCTAAAGGTTTATGAGGTATGACTGATTGATTGGTTAGTTGAAAGACAAGGTGCACGATGGCCATCGTCTTTAAAATTGCTTTGAAACCATGAATTTATTAGCTGCAAATCTTACACAAAGTTTTAGTATGTATGTAGGATTGGGTTATAAATAATTCATTTTGACACAGAGATATCTGAAAATGGAGCAAAGTGAACTGATTTTGTCAGACTAAGATCTGACCTAGAGTAGGTAGATTTGCAGGTACCCTACATGTACAAAAATCTCACATGGACAGCTAGTGAACTGAACTGCTCCCCTAAATCTTTGAACCTCTTACTAGTTGCTTTTGGAAGCCCATAATGTCCAGAATTGATTATGTCATTAAAACTCTCTATCGTCGTCCTTACAGAGCAAATTTTTTTAAAGCTGCTTAGGATTGCAGGAAACGATATGGATTTGGAAAATTCCATAAAAACTTACAGTAGAAAAAAAAGGGTTACGACAAAATGTCATGTAGACTTGTTCCATGGACAGTTGGTAGTATGGTGCATAATGCAGCAAAGAAGAAACAATCAGATCCTAAGATCATAGAAACAAAGTAAGTCAAGGTTACAAGGTTATGCATCTTTTTAGGAAAGTTGTTTCTTTGAGCTACAACAGAAACCCTGGTGGTAAGAAAAATGATAGCGGTGGTTAGAAGTGGAGGGGAGGTCATGAATGAAAACCTCTTTTTGAGGGCATTAATAGAATTCTCAAGTAAAGATGTGCAAGACTTATATATAGGTTAAGAAATACATTTTTAAAATGTATCATATGCAGAGATTGAGAAAGAGATAGAAACAGAAAGCACCGAATGATCATGAATAAATGGGGAGCAGCTCAGGTTGCAATATTCCTCTTAGGTGTGAACTTGCAGGTGTCTTTCTTAATAAGGGGAAGAAGAACAAAATGAGTAGTTTAGCAAAGCAGATTTCCACTCTAACTGACTGATTGTTTTTCCTGAACATTGTTACTTGCAAACCACATGTATTAGTTTATCACTTAATATGAACATGTGATCCATATATAATAAATAAATGATGAAAGGTAAGCTCAAATATCACATTACTGAACTTGTCTCGTTACAAGTGAATACTTAATACATTTAATTGTTGGCTGTAAGCAACACCTGTAAGCAATAAAGAGAACTGACATTTCATCAAATAAAGCGGTTTCAGATGCATTCCAAAACGATACCTCCAGGACTAAGCCTGATTTCAATGAACAGGGCCATTCACTGGTGTGTCAAGCTGAAATTTAGTTTACAGCCTCTCTGGGCAGCTGCCAAGTACTGTCCATTTTGTCTCCCAGGTAAACATGTGCAGAGTCTTTTAGGCACTCAGTATAACTATATTTTATGTTCACATGTTTATTTAACAGTTTGTTTAACACTTTGCTTGAACTGTAATTCTGCATTTAAAAGGGTTATGTGATGTTGATTCTGCACAATAACTAAACATTAGAAGCTAAAGGCTAGCACAGATTAAGTTGCAAATGCTGTAAACTACAGACTACAATTTACAACTATTTATTCTGTACATTCTAAATTCTTTCAATTCTATAGAGGAATAACCAAAAGTTTATAGTTGCTTTTCTTTTCTTTTTATATGTAATATTTCTCCTACTTCCAACAACTTGTAACTTTCCCACTTGCTTTTTTTTTTTTAATATGTTTAATTTTTTTTTATTACTATTTATTTATCTTTGCTAGATGGTATTTATGGCACCATTCGTTCAGCTAAAAATATAGTTTCTAGGATCTAGAAAAAAAAATCAAGAAAAAAGATTTGACAGTTCAGAAAAATATACCTTTTTAAGCATTTCATTTACTTTTGGATAGAGTATGAAAGGGTTAAATCCCCTGTGAATCTATTTTTTCTGTCTGTCTCCCATTAGGGAGATTTCCCTGTACTTCCTGTCCCTGAGCCTCAACGGAGAGTAAAAGAAAATCTTTGCAAAGAGAGAGGAATTCGATGTCTAGAAAGCTGTCATTAGAACAGGTGTCCCCATTGAAAGATTGATTCTCACAGCTTTAAAATATTCTCTACACTTTCTTTTTCAAGCAACAGTGATGAGTGGTCAGCTGAAGACTGACATTTTTCTTTTGTTTTTCGTGGTGCCAAATGAACAAAACTTTATACAGTAGGTGTGCAGTAAGATATGAATACATAGAATGATTTAAAGTGGCCTTGTTACCTGTATAAAATAAATCAAACCAGAGAAACCTTGTAAAAGAAGAAGCTGAATACTTATCTTTCTGGTGAGTAGCAAATGACATTTTTGCAACCTGCAGGGCTATTAGCACAGCTGCTATCTACTATTTCCAGATGTGGCAACATGTTCCCCACTACAAGCAATGTAGGAGCTGGTGGAAGAAACCACAATACCCAGCTGGGAGCACGGTGCTCTTAGCTCCGCAAGATAGTGACGTTTTAATTGTTGATTATCCCTCTTCCCAGGGAAAGGTGTGTTGAAATTTCAATGTATTGTATTTTTTAAGTATTGGCAGAGAATTAACATAGTATAGAATATTTAAAGTGTATCTATAGCATAAATCTTTTTTAGTTTTGGATAGAATGGGGAAGGTCCTAAAGACTTCAGCAGCGGAATGATGCGACATCTTGAAGAAGGACACATTTTTATAAAGTTAATTCTTTCTGTATTTTCTTTATTTTTTTAACCTTCTATTTTCTGGAAACAGGCAAACAAATAAAGAGAAACTTTTGTGTTGACTAGTTTCTAGTACATTTCAAACCTAAAATATTGTTCAGTCCAGTAATGGTTTGTATTTCTTCTAGACTTTGTGCTATGATATTGCTTCTCATACTAAGCCTTTTTGTATGAGAAGCTGAAAGAGTATGTTTGTGATGTCAGATATATTTATACATCAGGATTCAGCCCCAAATGTCATATTTTATTAAACCTGTGTTCTTCTTATTTACTGCTCATTCCACACAATATCCTTACCCCTCTAGAGGATACAACAATATTGTGTGTATTGTATCTTGTTAGTTTACCAGCTAATTCAGTACCTCCATTAAATCTCCCTCTTTCATGAAGGCATCTAGGAATTAGACATCCCCTAGTTCATTAACTGATCTCACCTTTGAGTGTTTCCAGCAAATCTCTTTCATCCATTCTAATTCTTCACACTATAAATGTTGGAGCATTATTATTAGTTTTGTTCTTAATACAACTTGCAGTAAAAATCCCCTGAACTCTGCTATCTATCTATCTATCTATCTATCTATCTATCTATCTATCTATCTATCTATCTATCTATCTATCTATCTATCTATCTATCTATCTATCTATCTATCTATCTATCTATCTATCTATCTATCTATCTATCTATCTATCTATCTATCTATCTATCTATCTATCTATCTATCTATCTATCTATCTATCTATCTATCTATCTATCTATCTATCTATCTATCTATCAAAAAATTAAAGGAACACTTTGAAAACACATTGGATATTATAGGCTTACCTGTAGGTAAATGTCTGCGGGGGATTGGGCGTCAGAACACAATAGCTCAGTTAGTATAGCGGCTTCTAACAGGGCTGACAGCTTTATTTTTTCATTCAACCCACTGGGTTGAATAAAAAAACTAAAAGGGTGTACCAGGCTTTAGACAGTTGTGCCCAATCTGTTGTCTCCACTGTCAGATCTCTCTTTTTCTTATGTTCTGGGGACAACCTTAACATTTGTGATTTCCTTCCTTTTTCTAGTGACAATGGTCATCAACAGTACTAATAGAGCGGCGAACCTCCTCAATAGGAGATAGCATTAAAAAAAAAAAAAAAAACTTGATAGAGGTCTATAACTTCCCTACCCTAGCCAAAGCTAAAAAAAGGATCTGATTAGAGATACAGTTTTATGTACACTGATAAAATTCTGATGAATGAGAGTGCAACATTTTTTAGCAAGTTACTCTACACTAAAACATTATGGCTGCATTGTCTTTTCCTATTGAACCATGTGTGAACATTATGGATGGGCACTGTATGCATACTACATGTAGTTACAGTGTATAATTGCAAATCAACTAAAAATAAGTATAGTGCCTAGCATGATGTCTGATTTTATAGCCAACTGTGATTCACACACATTTGTTTTACTGTATAGCCAGTAGGGATGATCAAACGGTTCGGGTCGACCATCGGTTCGACTTGAACATTGGCTGTTCGATATTCAGCCGAATTCCAAACTTTTTGCGGTAAAAGTTCGGAATTCGGCAATCAGAACCGCCCAAAATGCAATGGGACAGGAACTGGGCTTTAAAAGCCCGTGATTGGACCAGAAACGTCAGTAAAAGCCAGTTGAGGGGGCAGGAGTCTGCTAGGAATGTGATTGGAGTGACTAGGGGGTCCAGAGGCTAATCAGTAGTGAATACGCCCCCCAGTATATAACATAGCCCCGCCAAATATCTAGCACTGTAATAGAGAGGCTGTGGAATAGAGTGGAAGCATTTCTGTTACTCCTGCTGCTCCAGTGTCATTTAGCAATTATTAATGTGAGTAAGGGAAATGCAGTGTAGTTAGGGTACTATGTACCACTATAGTTAGATTCAATAATCTAGTTTCTGTAGGGAAAGTATTAAGTGTCAGGGTGACCGTAATGTAGTTTATGGTGAACTGACTCTGACTGCTATGCCAGGGTGACCAAACTCATCCATGTCAGGGTGACCGCCAGAAAAAAAAGATAATTTTTCTTAGAATTTTTAGTAGCGCAGGGATGGGATTCCTCTCCTTTCACACCTGGGCGTTTTTGTTGCAGGCGTTTATTGGGCATTTTTTGGGCGTCTTTGGAGGCAGGCATAACATCTGAACTTCTGTATAGGGGTATATATACACACACACACACACACACATATATATGTATATATATATACACATATACACATACACACATATAGGTGTGAAAGGAGCGGAACCCCATCCCTGCGCTACTGAAATTATGTCAGTAGCGCAGTGATGGGGTTCCGCTCCTTTCACACCTATGTGTGTGTATGTGTATATATATATATATATATATATATATATATATCTATATCTATATCTATATCTATATCTATATCTATATATATATATATATATATATATATATATATATGTGTGTGTGTATATACCCCTATACAGAAGTTCAGATGTCATGCCTGCCTCCAAAGACGTCCACAAAAAAGCCCAATAAACGCCTAAAACAAAAACGCCCAGGTGTGAAAGGAGCGGAACCCCATCCCTGCTCTACTAAAAATTATAAGAAAAACTATCTTTTTTTCTGGTTCTGGACATACTACAGAGCTGAAACTTCACAGGTACACTTTTTAGACTCCCAGACACTAAATCCAAAGAAATCTCATTTTTTTTTCCAATAATTTTTTCAATAATTGGCTCTCTATCAAAAATGACAATTTTTAAGAACTTTTTTTGACGGATTTATAGTCCCTGGGGCATGACCCAGAACCCTAGGCACTTTTTAGGGGCATTTATTGGGTTTTAGGGCTTCAAAATGGTGTTTTTTGATTACCGAAGTTCGGGTCCCATTGATTTCAATGGGGTTCTGGAATCCGGACCCGAACTTTTGGGAAGTTCGGGTGTTCTGGCCGAACCGAACTTTCAAAAGTTCGATCATCCCTAATAGCCAGATGGGTGGCTCACTTCAGTAAGTGGGTTGGCTACATTTGTAAACTACCCCCTTCATCCTTCTCATTGGATAGTTACTCAGCATTAAAATTAAAAAGCACTATAAAAGTCCAATCAGTTGAAAGGAAAGGAAGTTAGGAAGCAATAAAGCAGACTCAGGAAAGTAACAAAATAACCTAACCTATTAGCAGAGATGTGCATTTCACAAGAATGGTTGTACAAAATAAGAAACAGTAGCAGGTAAAACAGTAAATGTATGTGAATTTTACAAATGTAGCTGTTTGCCTGGTTTTCCCTACAGAGCACCGGTGTGCTTTGTCCATGCATGCATAATAGAAACATAGAAAAATGATGGCAGAAAAAAGACCAAGGGCCCCTTTTTTTTGTTAATAATAATTATTTTTGTATTTTTAAAAAATAATATATACCGGTATATATTTTTTAAATAATAGTATGTGTTATGTCACGCCATAATTTCCCTTGCATTCAGGAAGCCCAATCATTGCAATGCAGTGAACCACAACAGATGATATTGTGTTGCTGTGTGTTGCAGTGCCCTGCGACACAAATGTGTTCACAAAGTCCATTGGTGTACCAATAAGAATGAATGGCACAGCATCAGAGCAACATGTGTTGCACATGTTATCAGTGTGAATAGGGCCTTAAGTAGTATATTTAGCCCTAAACAATTCATATCTGAGATACAATAAAAAAAAAAATAATTCATAGGAAAAAAAAAGACAGTGATTCTGTGGTCACTGCACATCAAACGTGTCATAATGTGACTGTGCTAGCACATAAAAGTGTGAAAATTCACAGTAATCAATATTTCAGATATAGTAGAAAAAATGACAATAATACTGAATCATAACAATTGAGGACAATATCTCACTTGGGAGATTCCCTTGATAAAATGCTTTAAAAGTGTAAGATGTTTTAACTCAGCTTCTTAATGTCTGTAGCAGTATAAGACAATGACCTATATGTTAGCAGCACTGAGAACAACAGAATCACTATATCAATATTAGATAAGCCAAGTGATTAATTTATGGTAACATAAAAGATATTTATGGCTTTGAACCTGGCAGGCAAGTGCACAAGAATGTCAGTGGGAGGGAGTTCCTATTCCCCACCAGTTCTTGCATGAAAGCGGCCTAGAATGTAAAGTGAGCAGCTGAGAAACTTTTATAACAGCATGAGGTGGAGCAGAGGTAAGAAATGGAAAGTTTAATTTTATTCTGTATTTTTCAAGAACAAATATTTTTATATGTGTATCCTACTCTTAGCTTCTTTGAGCTTCGGTCAACACTGATTTACAGGGAAGATTTTTCATTGTCCTTTTTTATTCTGTATCCTTCAGCCACTACATGTTATTACCTTTCAGTAGTCACTATCAATTCTGAAATCTGTAAAGAAGATCTGACCCCGGAGCACATTTGTAGATATAAATCAGCCATTGTTTTTACTAAGTGCCCAGTTTTGCTGAATAGTTCTCTAATTCCCTCCCAAAATGTCTGTAGTATCCTATCTACAGTGTTGAACTTAAAACTCAAATACAGCCAGTTTGATTCTGAAACAGGACACCAAATCTTGTCTGGCATTTTTTCTTGATAGCCTCACAGTGATAGCCACAATGTATTTTTTAAAGCAGTGTCCAATGCCATCTTTACAGAGACACTGTTTTTCTGAAGTTTTATTTTAGTGGAATTGTTGCTTTGCAGGGTTAGTTCAACTTTACCAAAAAAACAGCCTATGCATATAAGAGGAGTCTGTAGATAACAACAAACTGTGCAGCTCTGATTACAGTTAAATATTGCCCTTTAATTTTGCCCGGTTTACTCCCCATCCGGGGAGGGTGACATACATTCGTCAGGAGTCCCTTAGGGGTATACTTACTGGTTCCTTCATGAAATAGACCTGAGTACTTCCTTTATATACTATGCAGTTATTTCTGCTCTATCATATGATACCTTTTTGGCATACCAGCTGGTGTGAAATATGCTTTAGCTGCTGGCCAATAGTGATTTGCAGCGCGTTTTTGTTGACTCTTGATGATTTGGACTCGTCATCCACTCTTCCCACTGTTTGCTAATCTCGCTACCTTTAACGTCATTACTTGCTGATTATGTACAGAGCATTGATCTATTTAGCTCCAGAAGAAGCTTAACGCGAAACATGTGGAGCACCATGGCTCAACAAAATTTAATGTCTATGTGTTAACACATCATCCGATCTCCCTGGGAAGACAATACACCCCCCTGTCACCTTCGGTTGGATCGCTTCGATGTGAACTATCAATTATTTTATTATGTCATTCAAATGATCTGTACTTGTTTATTATTCACCAGAAATGTAACTGCCAGAATTGTTTATTCTGTACACATGTGTTCCCCTTTATGAATGGGATGGTTACACTGTTTTGTTTTTTCTCTTTTAATGTTTTTATACATGTTATTTAATAAAATGTTATATTTTAAAGTACGCAGTGCCTCCAAAGTCCATGCTTCTCTCCATTTTCTTTTTTTTTTTTAATCTTGTAATAGGATGTGGCACTCATTACGCTATTTAGACGCCCAGGGTACTGCTACTTGGGAGCATACTTAATCCATTTTGCCCTTTAAGTAGGTGTAGGCCATTTACGCCCTGAAGCCTGACTGGAATACTCCTTGGACGTTGCTAGGATATTGCTAAATGAGGCCTTGTCATTACTGCTTGCCTCCTTAATCATTGGAGTGAGCTCTCAAAACTGAGATCCGAGCTACTGCATCAGGGAATAGAAAGAGCATGTGATGGAGTTTTAATCAGAGAGAAATCCCACTCCTGGTATGGTGGAGGTGGGCACTAATGACTAGACCTCATTTAGCAACGTTCTAGCAACATCCTGGGAGTATTCCACTCAGTCTTTTGGAGGTATGTAAATGTTCTGCACCTATAGCAAGGGCATTGTTCAACTTTAGTCTAAGCTGTTGTCCCAAAAAAGGATAACATAACTAGAAGCTTGGCTTCTACATTCTATGTCAATGTGTAAAAACTCACTGTGTCCCTCTTTGTCAGTGAAGATTTGAGTTTATGCTCATTTCAATTTGAAAGGTAAGAAAAATTAAGGAACAAACTATAGTGAGGATTTTCTAAAAACTGACGGCGATTTGAAAGTTGATATAAAGTATATGTACAAGCCAAACTTTTCATTTTAGTTTTGGATAGCATAACCTATCCCTCTTCATTTCACTTCCTCTCCCCTTGAACAACTGTCACCACAACAGTGTGTCCTCATGACTAGATTTCTTCTCACCAGTTGTTCTGGTGATAACTTTAAACATTTGGATTTGCCAGTACTTTTTGTCAATACAATGTCCCCCAAAATAAATACAGAGCAGAGATAGCAATAAAAACCTGACAGGGGGTCCAATCCTTCTATTTAAAACAAAAAAAAGTTTTTTGTAATACATACACTTTTAAAGTCTTTATGAAAAAATGTGTGATATGTACTATAACAATTAGGGCTGAGCTTAAGGTTTGATCAAAACACAGCTTCTTACTGAACTTTGTCTATTTGGGCATTTATCTGAGCACTGGACTAATTGCTTATTTGGCAGGAGTTGAACATCAGTATAGAAGCAGTATTTCTACCATTGCTATTTAGGACAGCTTAATGGTTGTTAGGAAAGTAGCTGGCACCCACATCTGGTCCTTTGGGACTGGGGGGGGGACCCCCACACCTTTTTATTTTACGATTTTTACCAACCAGCTTTTACTGTGCCTTGGTTAAGTAAAGGTTTGCCCAATTAAGGTGCAGAATGCACTGTGAAAAGCACAGTGCATTGAAGGGCATTCGGTAGGGCGAAAACCCACCCAACACCCTGCAAATTTGAACAGCCAATGCTCAGCCCAAACGTATGCTCAAGCTGAACCGTTTGCCAGACCTTAGTTTGAAATCTCTAATTTTCAATGCCAATATTTATTTATTTAATGTCATATTTTTAGGCATATAGCACTGACAATTTATGCAGTACTTTTACATCATGTATAGTCAAGTCAGCCCCTCCCCCCGGAGCTTACAATCTAAGCTATTAAATCCAATTCCAGGAACAATTTTTTTTTAGTTGATTCCTTTGTGTAATCAAATGTCACCTCTGATCAGATGTGATATACATCCATATTTTTGCATTCTACTTTAAAATCAATACTTTTCTTTATGCCAGATTGTACACTTCCCACTATCCTTCGGCCGACTCTTAATATGAGATTTGAGGGTCTCATAGACTGAACTGCTAGTGATGTTTATCCGCTCCCATCTCCCTATTGCTGTGTATTTTGTGAAGCCCAACATTTTGTGAAATACAAATCCCTGTTCCCGGAGTTCTGCTTTACTAATATATTAGTAGTGAATGAATATATTTTATTTGCTATACATTATTTTTAATTATCAGTTACAATCTGTTCACAGCACACTAAACACAAGGATTCTTTGAGAGGGCAGAAACCGGTGTTGTATTAGAGGAAAATACTTTTACTGTATCTCTACAGACACCAGACACATTCATTTGTCTCAGAATATTGTTTTCTATTCCACTGGGATGAACACTTGGCTGAAAAAAGAAGTAGAAATGGAAAAAAATATAGAATAGCACAATGAAGTGAGGGATTCCAATTCTTAAGGATAATAGGATTGCACAATAGCATTGTAGAGGGAATATCTGGGCCTGTAACATCTCTGGGCCCAAGGCAACAATTTAAAATGTCCTTACTATAGTTGCTGCCTAAGGGCATTGATATTTAATCACAGTGTGATATCTTCTTTATGAAGCATGTTTAGTTGTTCTTTTACTTCCCTATGTGGTGTAGTCTGAACAAATATCGGGCACATAATATTAACTGTTTGCCCAGGAGTAACTTGGATTATTATTTTTTTTGATTAAAACTGATTCCCCACCAAGAAAGGAATACATGAAGGTTTCCTACAGCCTTACACATTGGCAACAGCACAACAGATGTTTGCTCTTTGTTTCTACTGATCTTTTGGATTAGAATAAAACATGGATATTGAGCAATGAGCAATTGCTTATCTACACTGATATTCATTTTTTTTTTTTACCATCCACCAGTCATTCATCTTCTTCAGGTTTTACCACTATTGAAATTTCAAATTACATTTGAATAAATCAATTTGAGTGAACCTGGGGTCTTCAACAAAAAAAAGAAGAAAGGCTAAAGAACAAATTCCGTCTCACTGTTCATACACAATGTTAAAATACAATATGTCTTTAAAGCTAAGGAAAGCATCTAAAAACACATGAGTAACATATAAGAAAGCAGTGGGGAAGAAAACCGGGGTACCTTTTCCTCATTCCTAGCCTGTTGACTGGACAATGTAGGAGCAGCAGAACGGTTAGCTCACACTGCTCTGTATTCCTTTTAATATGTTTCTTGTCAGCATATTTGCTTACAAAAATGCTGCTGTATGCCTTACTGGCTCCTATAGATGCTACTTCTTCTTTCAGATCTATTTCTACTGTAAAGGATATTGCAAGAAACTGATATCATGTCAAATACTAACACTTTGCAATAAATCCCGTTTCATTGGACACATAGCTGCATTAATTTTTGTTTTTATAGTATATCTACCTAGCTTTGGAATATTTTGGCACCCAGTAGATATTACACATTTAATCTTCGCTGCTGTAAAACAAATTGTCAACATCACCTGACTAAGATGCAGTATTGCCCTAAAGATGAACAGTCCCTCTAGAGATGTTTTAGGTATTACACACACACCTTATTGAAGATGTTAAAGATCCCATCACTCATCTGTAACACATATATTTTTTGCAGAAAACCACACAACACTCAAATAAAAAGCTGTAGAAATGTATTCTAAGTATTTGGCTAAGTATTTGAGAAAAAAGAAGATGGATACAAATAGTACATCAGTTGGGCACTTGCTCACTAAATCTAGCATCTGGGTCCCAAAATCCCATAAAGATGAAATTCAAACTGCATGCACATGTGAGGAATTCACCATCCCAACACCTGGAGATATTAACAATCTAAGCACTTTCAAAAAGTCCTCTCCAAATCTATAAGCCTCTTAACAACTTGCACCAAGAAAAAGGGTTTGCCCCATACCTTTTATTTCTGGACTTTATTAACAACTTCTAATACATATCAAGCAATACCAGAATGGCACATTGAAAGAATCAGCTTACTGTTAAACAAAAACAACCCATTATTCTCCTTGCACATCTCCTGTATTAGTGCTAAATCTGAAGTGTATTCATTTAACAATTTTTCCAGATAATATTGTGTTCATAACTTTTACATTTCTGAGGTGGGAAACAAGAACATTTAGCAAAAACTATTTACATCAAGAAAACAAATCTGCCACGTCTCATAGATCATTCAGAATTAAAGCACAACAATTATCATGTAAACCCAATGATCCTTTTTAATTTATAATTTTCCTACAGTCATATTTAAAATTTCAGCCTAATCTAAAGGGATTGTCCAGACAAAATAATTGTAGGCTCTGACATGGCTAAGGAACTTTAACCACTTGCTGATCGCTCACATTGAGCGTACTGCGGCAAAGTGGCTCGTTATTGTCCAGCGACATAGACCTACGTCGCTGGACTCCTCCCCTTGTGGGCGGCACGCGTGGCACCGGAGGCTCGCTCCTGCTGTATTTAGACACACCGGGAGTCTGGTGATCGCCGCCGCTCTTCCCCGATCATCGGGGATCGAGTGGAGGGGATCCGCCCGCTTGTGTAAACAAAGCGCGCGAATCTCCTATGTGACAGGCAGGGACAGATTACAGGACTCAGCATAGCTGAACCTGCAATCTGTGCCTGTGTCACACAGTCAAAAGCGCAGAGGTGATCAAATACCACCAAAAGAAAGCTATGTTTATGGGGAAAAAAGGACGTAGATTTCGTTTGGGTACGTTGTTGCATGACCGCGCAATTTTCAGTTAAAGTCGCACAGTGCCAAGTTGCAAAAAGTGGCCTGGACGTAAAGCAGGAAAATCCTCCGGTCCTAAAGTGGTTAACCGCTACTGATAAACTGAACAAACCAGACATATGATCGATAAAAAAGATCCCTAACACCTCTCCTTTACACACATGTATCCTAATTCTAAAATACAAGGATACTCTACAATTACTGATTTTTTTTTGACCATTTATAGGATTGTGAATGGAGCATTTACCTAGTTGCTTTTGATGAAGAACCCTTACAATGAAAAAAGGAATCCCTAAATATTTTAGTACTGTTTGGCTTTCTATATGTCAGACAAAAAATGGTTCTGGGATAACATAAAACAAATTTGTTTATGACAGAGTGCAAAACTTCCTGTCCATTTGAACCTTTGACAGTTCACATTTTTGGGGGAAAGAGACCCCTCTAATTAGCAATACATAGGTAAATACTTTTGTTTCCATATTAAAAAATCATTATACAGTAAACGTGTGCTTTTCTAATGCTGTGTTCTCCCTATTGGCAAACACACGACAAGTGTATACTTACTTTTTATTGCCCCACTGATCTTTTTACATACCAATAGTGAAAAAAATACCTGGTACCTGAGGGAGAGAGCACAAACCCTGTGTAAGCTTTACATTTGCAAACTGGGGCTTACAAAGAGCTAAAGAAACTCTCCCTGCTTCCATGTGATAGTAATAGGTGCCTGAACATGCTCCAAAAACTCAGCTGAGTTCGTGGAGCATGGTTGGGCTCAATTTGATCAACACCCAGAGTCCCACAGGTAAAGAATTTTTACATAGGCTTGGAGTGGTGACATTGATACCAACAAATGCACAGTGGCTATGTTTGGGTAAGTGGCTATGGGTAGCACAGTGACTAAGTGGTTAGCACTTCCTTCTAGCGGCACTAGGGTCATTGCTTTGGAACCCAACCATGGCACTACCTGCCTGGAGTTTGCATGTTCTCCCTGTGCCTGCGTGTGTTTCCTTCAGATACACCAGTTTCCTCCCACACTCTAAAAACATGCTAGAAGGTTAATTGGCTCCTGTCTAAATTGAGGGTAGTATATGTATGAATGTGAGTTAGGGACCTTAGATTGTAAGCTCCTTGAGGGCAGGGACTTATGTGAATGCATAATATATGTGTAAAACAGCTCTCCAATGCTGGCTGTGGTAGGGGGCAGGGTGGTGTGTGTTTCACACAGCTTTCTTTTTTTTTCTTTTGTACGAAGTTTATTGGAAGTGTACAAAATGTACACTTTATTCACAGAAATGTACAGCAGTGGAATGCGCTGCATTGCTGTACATGGCCATGAGATTTGGCGCGATGTGCCGTGCTAAAATGCAGCATGTCTGAATTTTAATGCAACACGCTGCAGCATAGCGCTAGGCTGAGTTGCAGTGTGGATGGGACACATAGGAAACAATTATTATAAAGCTAAAGTTGGCAAATTAAAGGCATCCAGAACTGGTGACTAATTAGCTGTGCTTTTTTTTTTTTTTTTTTTTGACAGTCTAGATTTGTGATAACAATACAAATTCTGCAGGGAAAAAAAACAAAAAAAAATCGCACTAGCTGGCTAAACAAGCTGGTACTTTCTTTCTTTATTAATACTTCCCAAAAAAAAAGCCCCCAGTATAAGTCGACTCAACTGCTAAATGAACTACACTACCTGCTCACTGTATTGGAAATAAAAAGATTCTTTGTAATGTAGAGTTTCTAATTTGGGTGAACTGTTTGTTCGCCTGAACTTCCATCCTCCTTCAGGCTTTTGTCAATACACAGAATGTAATTGGATTTAACAAGGAAGAATATTTCAAATTCAGCATAAGTAAATTAAGCTTATAGTAAAGAAGAATTATTGCAAATGTCAGAACTAATTGCTTCATTCTCATAATTGCATACATTCTATTGACTTCTGTGTGGCATGCTTATATTGTTAGATGTATTAAATAGAAAAGTAAAACAATATGAGCTTACATTTTACTGCATTCAGTATTTATTAGATGTATTAAACTTAATACATACAGTATGCATTCAAGGTGGACTTTTATACAGTTCATTGTGACATTTTTAAAACTGTGCACACAGATTATTGACGCAGAAACATATCTGGAGCAGAGTTGCTAACTGACAAAACTGTTTCTTTTTTACTAAAATTTACTGAAAGAGCACATTTTTTTTACTGACAACCTCACAAATTACTGAAACTCTTATTACAAACAAAAACTGCTTCAAACAATGTAAACCGTATGTGAAAAATGAACTAATGTTAAAAACACCCACAAGGAGTAAATTACCTTATTTTATGGACAAAAAAAAACCTCAACCAATTAGCATGTAACAAGGTAGGCATAGATTATTGACATTGTTGGCAACATTTAAGAATTGTTAGGAGACACGCCTTAAAGTGTTAAGACAAAAAAAAAATGCAAAGCATGCAAACTGCTAGACATTGTCAGAGTATGACCAGAAAGTGGGTGTGGTCAATAGACTTTGCTTCAATTCATGGTGTATGACTTGTAGTGTCCCTATTTTCCCCAAACACACAAAAACCAAGTTGTGGGAATCAAAAGGCTTCCTGCATACAATGTAGACAGAAAAAAACTTGTACAAATCTTTTTACCAAAGTAACACAATTTCAAAACATACAGAACAATAAATCACATGAGATGTCCCGTTGGGTTAATAAAAAAAATTACAATGAAAGCGGAAAATACCAAAGAAGTAAGTACATTTGTGTAGAAGACCAAGACTGGCAACAAGTGTAAGGAACCAGATTCCTGCCAACTATATCAGCTAGAATAATTTGGGACCTAGACATGTGGCCGGGTAAAGGCAAAAGGTCCAAAAAAATTCGGGATCTGGGGAGATGGAGATATGTTGGGGGGAAAAAAAGATAAAGAGAAGCACGATACAGGCCCCCGTCTTCCTCAGATTGGAAAGTACAGATGAACTTTGTCAGGGAAGCTATCCTCAAAGATACCAAATTACTTATGAAATGACTGCCTCCTGTTAGTGAATAACAAAGATTGCAATGTGTCTAGATGCCATCAGATTTGGTGTTTAAAAAGCAATCAATTGAATATTGTGAAGCGAATAATCGCGCAATATCGTTTTTATTGGTATAAAGATTAAAAACAGAAAATGTAAACTCACATTTGTCTGTGCCTGTAAGCGGAACCCACTTAAGAAGCCTGGACGGTTGGAAACACCACTCCACAACAGCGTGCGTTCCACCTGCGGTCCAGTACTGAGGTCCAGTACAGCGACATCATTTCTGGTTTCTTCACGTCCGACCCGACCATGACGAGTCGGCCGAGTTGGACTTTATACCAATAAAAATGATATTGCACAATTATTCGCTTTACATTTTATATTCTGGGGAATATCTGGCATTCAATACCCTGCTGTGGATCTGGTATCCATACCTCCCAATACTAAGCCCAGGGGGCAACCATAACGGTTTGGAAAATCTTGATTGGAAGTTCTGCAAGCTGGTCTTGGGAAATAAGGAAGGCTATCTAAAGCAAATTGGGTCCTTGTGGCCCTCAGCTATCTGGTAAGTGGCCCTTTCGCATAAAGGTGGCGGAGTACTATTCAAAAGCACTTATTACCTTTGATAGGAAGACTACAGAACACTTATTCCACGCGGGGATTGGAAGAACATAAGAGAATATGGACAAATTTGATATATATATATATATTTTTAAAAATGTATATAATAATATGGTATATAAGTGGTATCCAATTGAGCACAGTATATAACACTAACACACAATATTTTAGGGGATCATGATTGTTTATTTTGTTCACAACAGCACCTCATAAGATTATCCTCAAATATACAAGTGATTAAGGACTAGTCAAAAGGCAGGAGCAGATTCTTGGAAGTGTAGCCAAAATGCCCAAGTATGCATAAATGTGGAGGGAATATCTAATGCTATATGGATTAGTTAAGCCTAGGATACTTAGATCCCCAGACAAAAGCAATGTATGCCATTTTATAAGAAGTAAAAAAGGCGGGGGTTACATTGATTGGGATCTCCTGCATTAGGTATAGTAACTGTTGCAGTATGCTCATTTTAACAACCACAGCTCTATCGAACCATGAAAAAAGATGTTTATTCCAAGCCTGCAGACTGTTTTGAATGAATTGCAGAGCCGGTAGAAAATTCAGTGAATAATGGTTGGAGAGTCTTGCAGCGAGCCTATTTCCTGGATATGGGATGGCCTTGGAAGTGAAGCTTGGCAAAATGTTACTAAAGCTGAAGCGAGAGTAACATTTAGAAAATACAATTTGGAAAAGTTAATCTGAAAATTGGACAATGTTTTAAAGCGAAAAAAATCCTTAAGTATGATCGATATAGTCACGTAAGTTTCGGAAAGTAAGAGAAGGATGTCATCCACAAAAGCAGCCAATTTTTACATATGACCAGCGATTAACAAGCCTGAGGTATCAGTGTTTGTTCTAAGATGATATAAGAGAAGTTCCAGGGTTAGCACAAACAGGACTGGTGAGAGGGGGCAACGCTGCCTGGTGCCATTGGATATAGAGAAGGCATTTGAGAGGTGGCCATTGACTCTTGCAGTAGATGTAGAGTACAGGAAAATAATTAAATGCAGTGTTCGGTTTTGGAGACCCATGGTCTTTAAAACTGCTTCCATACAATCTCAGGCCACTCTATTGAATGCCTTCTCTTTTGTTTCGTGTAGTTAACCACTTATGCGTAAAGTTTTAAACTATGTGTTCCCGCACTATCATTTTAAATGGTGAGTAAAATAACTGCTGCAAACATCAAATTAGCTAAACCGTGACTAAAAGATGATAAATGAAAACAGTGTTGGTGTTGCCCTGAGGAAGTCATGTGTGCGTAACGCAACATGTAGGGCATGAATGGAGTGGAGGCATACCGTAAGTGACTCAATTTTATGAGCTTGGCGCTTGTAGATTGCATGTACAGTACTGATTTGTAAAAAGTGAGTAATACAGCTGTTTTTAACGTATTAAACACTCATAAAATGTTATTATACCATGGAGAGTTTTCCTTTACATTTATAACTTAACGGGGCACATCAGAAGTATAATCGAGGAAACAAAAGTTACCATAGAATCCCCCAATTGCATAAAAAATCCCACAAATGCATGGAAATGCAATTGTTGGATTTTTTATGCAATTATTGGATTTTTATAGACTTTTTATCAATATTTTAATATATACATATAATGTTGTACATACAAGTTACTATATATTTTTTTGTTTGTGTTTTCATTTTGTCTCCAATAGCCCTGAAGAAGGGAGGGGTCTCTGTTCCCTGAAATGCGTTGGCTTTAACGTGTTCTGCTACCAATAAAACGACGATCTTTTGATCTAAGTGGGATTCTTATTGCTGATTTTGGGCGCTCCTTTAACCAACTACCACTAGAAACTTTGGAAACAACCACTAGGCTGTATTCTAAGGTAGCAGCCCAGATCCCCTAACAAGGGTCCACTGCCTTTTTTCATCCAGTCGGGCCAGATTGATTGGGAGTTAGTTTCCCCAAGTGGCCCTCTCTCACCTACCACGCACCCACAGACCCTCTATAAGGCAGGTCAGTGCAGGGCAGCCATCAACTTTTCAAAAAAACTGTTACTAATGGGGACAGAGCAACCACAGGCTTTACCCTTTATGTGCAGTATAATTAACTTTTCTTATAATATGACACAACCTACACTAGATATGCTGACATCCATAGCTCCAATTTGTTCTTTATGGTTCCTTAGATCCTTTGACACATTATTCTTCAATGTTAGATCAGGATTTTTTTACAGCTATAAATAAGGAAATTGCTTCACCGGGTTTAGAACTCAAATTTGTTAAATTAGTTTTATATCTTATCCTAATTTTACATTACACAATAATAACGCCAAAACTATGTCTAAGGTGCTTTCTGTATTATTCATCCATATTCGATGCCCTCAGGCTAATGTTTTGAGTGTGGACCCTTTTTTATATGCCCTCATGACCACAAGTCAAAAAAGTAAATTAGTGATTAGGAAATATGAAAGCTGCCATTACTGCCCACATTCTGAAAGTGCTACCTGTTTATTATGATCATCAAGTGACATCAATGCTTTCTCAGGTACTGACCTGAAGTAAATATTTAGGTCATTAAAGTCATAGAATGTCCTCATCCCACCTCAATGCTTGTTCTAGGTCAGAGACTCACAGTAAGGAAGATTTAGGGTCACTGTGACAGCCGAACAACTACCATTTTCAAAAACAGAGGTCAGCAATGGCAACCTCTGCATTTCTCTCATAACAGGTTTATATAACGTATCCAAAGTAACATATCTCTAACCACTTCAGCTCCAAAAGATTTTACCCCCTTCATGACCAGGCCATTTTTTTGCTATTTAGCACTACGCTACTTTAACTGTCAATTGCTTAGTCATGCAACGCTGTACCAAAACCAAACTTATATAACTTTTTTCATAGAGCTTTCTTTTGCTTGTGTTTGATCACCACTGGGTTTTAAACTTTTTTGGGATATAAACGAAAAAATACCGAATATGCTGAAAAAAAACTCCAATATGTTTTACTTTCTGATAAAAACATATCCAATTAAAAAAAAAAAGCAAATGTATTCAAATTTTGGCCAAAATGTATTCTGTTACATGTTTTTTTAAAAAAAGAAAAAAAATCCCAATAAGTGTAAATTGATTGGATGGCGTGAAAGTTATAGTGCCTATAAACTATGGTATATATACTGGAATTTTTATTCAAGTGATCAGTGATAATACTATACACTAGGGATAGACCAATATGTTTTTTTCAGGGCCGATACCGATACCAATATTTTGGTCACAAGGTATCAGTATCGGCCAATATGGGCCGATATTTTGTACATTTAAAATTTTGAAAAATAAAGAAATTTTTTGACACAAATCTGGTGCTGAACATGTTAATTTTTGTTTAATGCTTAATGGCTGGCTTTCTGGCACCCTGTGGTGGGTGGTAGGCTATCTGGCACCCTGTGGTGGGTGGCTGGCTGTCTGGCACCCTGTGGTTGGTGGCTGGCTTGCTGGCACCCTGTGGTGGATGGCTGGCTGACTGGCACCCTGTGGTGGGTGGCTGGCTGGCACCCTGTGGGGTGGGTGGCTGGCTGGCACCCAGTGGTGGATGGTTGGCTGGTTGGCACCCTGTGGTAGGTGGGTGGCTGGCACAGGGGCTGTGGGTGGCTTGCTGTTACAGTGCCTGTGGGCGGCTGGCTGGTACATTGCCTGTGGCTGGCTGGTACAGGGCCTGTGGGTGGCTGGCTGTCTGGCACCCTGTCTGTGGGTGGCTGGCTTTCTGGCACCCTGTGGTGGATGGCTGGCTGTCTGGCACCCTGTGGTAAGTGGCTGGCTGTCTGGCACCCTGTGGTGGGTGGGTGGCTGGCTGCCTGTCTGGCACCCTGTGGTGGGTGGCTGGTTGGCACCGGGCCTGTGGGGGGCTGGCTGGTACAGGGGCTGTGGGTGGCTGGTACAGTGCCTGTGGCTGGCTGGCTCGCTGGTACAGTGCTTGTGGCTGGCTGGCTGGTACAGGGCCTGTGGATGTGGGTGGCTGGCTGGCAACAGGCTGCTGTGGGTGGGTGCATGGCTGTGATACACTCCCGCAAGACTAGTTCCGACTCCAGACAAGACTGTCCAAAGCAAGGGAGGTGGCCTAAGAAGGCAGAATGACATCTCAAAATATTAGCAATATTGGCCAGTTCCAGGGCCAATACCGATATATCAGGGAAAGTGCATATCGGCCGCCGATATATCGGCCTTGCAGATAATCGGTCTATCCCTACTATACACTGTCACTGTACTAATGATACTGGCTGAGAAGGGGTTAACATCTAGGGTGATCAAGGGGTTAAATATGTGCCTAACTATATGTGTGCACTGATCTCTAAGTTTCTCATCCCTGCTTTGCAGGAATGAGAAACACAATGCTTGTTCCCTGTGTATAGAGCTCTGTGTTAAATGTCAACATGTCCCAACCATGAATCACTGGCCAGGACTTGCTGACAGGCTCCGGCTGTGTACATGCGCATGCACATCCAAAACCTGGAAGTAGGCAGCGACTTACGGGTACATAATTTTGCATATAGTGGCCGCATAGCCGCAATACATTGTGGGCAGGTGGTTGCTAAGCGCTTAAGTGGTTATAAAACCTAAATATTTTTTTACTTTGATGCATTCCCTGCATTAAGGTAAAAAAAAACATTCCAATACCTGTATTGCCCCCCCCCCTTTATTCTTAGCTGAGCCCTTACTCAATCCAGTTCTGTGTATGGCTTTCAAAGCCTTTGACTCCCACTGTTGTCAGTCAAATCCTATGATGAGGGGATGGGGGGGCCGGGCCAAGCCACACTGTCTGTGTCTATAGATGCAGGCAGTGCAGCTCAGGATTGAGGTTTCAGGTGTGTCCCAAAAGGAAGCGGCTTCCTATGGTGGCACACCAAGAACAGGAGGAGTCTGGAGCTGTGACAGGGGTCCCCAAAAGAGGAGTATTGGGGCCAATCTGTGCACAATTTGATTGCACAGAACAGGTAAGTATACCATGTTTGTTATTTTAAAAATAAAAAACAGCCTTTGCAATCACTTTAAAGTAGGCTTGGTACCATATAACCTCTTATATCACTGGTAGACAGCCTTTAAGATTCTATACTGTACGTGTAGCTAGTGGAAGGGACAAAGATCATTAAAAAAAAAAAAAAAAATCACAAACTGTTTTGAGATGACCTAAAAGGTATGTTCTGATAGGTGCTATGCACTAACTTTGTATATTATCACTACTGCTATCACCAGCTTAATACAAGTCTGTAGATGGCAAGTTGGCAACAGAAATCCTACTGCTCTGGAATCTTCCATCATGCCATTTATTAGAAAAAAGTCACATAGACCCTTCTGAGTATCTCCCTTTGACTTGTTTCACTTCAAACGGAGAATAATTATAGATACATTTGGATTTCTTTTTATGCATATTGGTTGGAAAAAGACAAGACCTATATAGACATGGCACTTAATGAAGACCTGAAGCAGAGAACATACATATCGCAATAATAGTATATGATATAAACCAAAATTCACAAAGATTTGTTTAAAAAACAGTGCAGAGAGCAAAGTTTATGAACAAAGATTATGTACCCATAATGACTACTTCATTTTATTTGTTTCCTTTGGGTTTTTTGCCTTATTGCATGAACCCAATAATTTAAAGATTTCTAACCAGTGTAGTTGTCTACCTGAGTTATTAGGAAATAGAAAATGCATGCATTCTAAAAAATGAAGAATGGCGATAAATGCAAACGCATGACAGAAGCAAGTGTGGTTTAATATACAATAGTTACAAGCATCATTTTTAACAGCCTTATTAAATTCCCAAGTAATCTGCAAGCTATGTACCGTTCAATTGATTTGTGGATATCACTTGAGCAAAGAACAGCTATCAGAGCTAAATCCTTAAAAACATCTGCTTTTATCTACTGCTGCCAAACAGTGCTTGAACTTGAGCTAATTCCATTCTGCCTGAAGCCTATCTAGATAGTCTTTTGACTCTGGACACAGCAATCTCTAACCTCTGTAATGTCTGTCATGAGATCTATGTCCTGCCTGATGCCATTATACGTTTACTTTGCACTCCTTTGTGCTTCTAGTCATTTTCACTTTTATTCAGTAGAACACTGACAATATACAATCTGGGTAAACCTAAAGCAACCAGCCAGCATGTAACTTTCACTGCTCTACCTCCAATAAACTGAAATCTGAATGGTTTCTTTTGGTTACTGCAGTTAGTATATCATAATTTCTCTTAATACTGACATAGTTACCTTTCCCTTTACTCCTCTGCTTTAGGGCAGGTTCACACTGAAACGCTGTGTGATGCAAAATTAATGGTCTGAAATGCACCACATTGTGCACAAATGAATTCTGCATTTTTACACAGAACAACATGCATTGTGCTGTGGCATTTTGCAGCATATATGCATTTTAGAGATGTGCTAGGGTGTCGTTTGCAGTAAAAGACAACACAGCACCCCAATGCACAGGTGTGCATGTACCCCTATAATTAATTATTCATGTTTTAAAGCATTACTCCAAATGTAACCCATAGAAGGGAGCAGGGGCTTTTAATCAGATTTAATTAAGTCCATATTTCAATAATACTTCTACTTGGCAAGATTTACCTGGCAAGTTGGTACCCATCTTAAATCTCTCTTGTGCAGCAATTGTAATAAAAATATACAGCAAGGTTTTGAAGTTGTGAGTTATTCAATTTTCTGGAACTAGGATCTGAGATTGTAATTCATTTCTATTAAGAGACTGGGTGAAGGACAACACATATGTCCGTGTTACATCTGCTTGAATTGTTGGGGTCTGTTCACACCATAACACTGTGGTAAAATGCAGTAAAGTATAAAACACCAAGCACTTTGTGGTGCTAGTGATTGTGAATGGCAACCTAACACATCCACAAAATGCACCTATGCAAGTTAAGAAGCTGATTTTCCTGCATTGAGGTTCATTCCAAATTATTTACCTAAGGTAACGCAATGTGCCAAAATATACAATAAAGCTTGTTGCAGGGCATGTGTTATCACAATACACCATGGCAGAATTTGAGCATTCATCATCTGCTGTAAGCACATTCTTTTTTTTTTTTTTTTTTTTTTTATAACATTTTATTGAAGTTCAAAGCATTACAGCAGAAGTACATTATAACCAGAAAATTTTTTTTTTTCAGTGATATGATTACAAAGTACATGACTATCGGTCATGAAACAAAATATGCGAATTTGCACGAGAACTCCAGAGACAATATAACGACAATTTGTCGTGACCAAAATGATCAGCAACATCAAACAAGTAAGGCAATTTGTTATATATTTTTTTTTTTGGAGATAGGGAGGGGAGGAGGTAGGGTCAAAGGAGGGGGAAGGGGAGGGGGAGAGAGTTGGAAGCCAGACACATGCTTGTAGTCCAGATATGTACTGCATAGGAGGGGGCAATGCCCCCTAGATGCGCTCCTATGGGGAGCATAAGTATAAGGCAACGTTAAGTGATACCAGCGGGCACCGTCTCATCTGCTCTCTGTACCAATAAAACAGTAAAATGTGGCTAGAACAACACAGCTAGACAACAACTATAATAACATTATCCCCAACGAACAGTATGGTCTGCCTCGATGCCTCATAGTGATAGATTGATCCTGTACTTAAGATCGTTAGAGGAGAAGAGGCGTCAGGATGTGAAGAAAGGGAGACAATCTGTTCCTGTACATCCGTAAATGGTCAGCTGTCCAGACTAGGTCTGCCATGAGAGTCCCCTGCCGCTGCGGAGAAAAGATTCCATTTCCTGGTGAATCGTAGTGCGTTGGCAGAGGGGGTGTGCTGCAGGCCCGTAGATTCTCGTTCTCGCAGAGTCAGTAGGTCAGCATAAAGGTCTTTGATTGTGGGAGGAGAGGGCTCCAACCACCGCTTAAGGATCAGCCTGCGAGCTATCATGAGGCAGGAGAGTATCCAGGGCTTGTTATTGGAGAAGAGACTCTGGGAGTTTTTGGTTTTATGAAAGCCAGGCAATGAGGGGTCACCAAACAGTAGGAGGTAAATGTCTTTTGGTAGCCGTAGACCCGTAGTTTTCGATATATACCTAAGAACCTTGTCCCAAAAGGAGGCGATTGGGGGGCACATCCAAAGTTTATGGAGCAAGGAAGGAAATTGGCATCTACACAGCGTGCAAAAGTGATGGGAAACATCTGTAGACCACCGTATATGGGGGAAATAAGCTCTATGCATAATTTTAGGTTGCTGTTCCCGCCAGAACTCGTTTGTGATGTAGCGGCGGGTGGTGAGATATCCGAACAATATGCGTTGGTTTGCTGTATCAGAGTGGAGTATAGTATTCCATGACTTCGCCACTTGGTTCGAGACGTTTTGGGAGAATGCAATAAGAACGGGTTTGTATAGATGGGAAATCTTATGTTTACCCTGCTGTAGCCACGTATCCAGTAGCGAGGTGGCAAAGCGTTTTTGGGGTGTTCGGCAGATTGAGTCCACGAAACTAAGGCATTGTCTATAGTATAAGTAGTGACCCTTCGGCAGATTAAAGCGAGTGGAAAAGGTGTCGAAAGGGAGAGGCATACCCGAACATTCATCAAACAATTGAGCAAATCTAGTAATCCCTCGCTCAGTCCAATCCCCATAAGCTGAGCACTGCTGGGCCTGCGGGAACATGGGATGATTACAGATAGGCAAACACCTGGAGAGTCGCTGAGGCAACTTACAACGTCTCCTCAGGTCCCTCCAAGCCATCACAGTATCCCTGAGCAACAAGTTGCCGCGCAGCGACACCGGAAGATCCGCCGTTCCACAGTGCAGCAGCGCCGCCAGGTTCCAGGGAGCGGCTAGTTCTGAATCTAAGGCATAATTAGTATATCTGGATTCACGGCTCAACCAGTCCATACAGTTCCTCACAAGGCAGACCACATTATACAAACGAGTATCAGGTAGATCCACGCCCCCTTCCCGTTTATTTAAGTGCAATTTGGCCAACGATATTCTAGAGCGTTTCCCGTTCCATATGAAAGAGGAGACAGCTTTGCTCAGCCTGGTGACATCCGCATGTTTCAGGAGAAGTGGTAAAGTTTGGAGGGGATAAAGGAGTTTGGGGAAGGTGGTCATTTTGTATAGGTGACACCGACCGATAAAGGAGAGGGGTAAATTCGCCCACGTCTTAAGTTCTGCGCACATTTTATCGACAACCGGTGTAAAATTTAGACGGTATAGGGATGAGGAGAATCGTCCTATTTTAATGCCCAGGTAGGTGATATGACTGGAGTTAACCCGAAGGAGGGAAAAGGAAGCCCATTGCGGAGTACTAGTTGTATTAAGTTGGAGGATTTCACTTTTGGTGAAGTTTATACGCAGACCGGAGCACAATCTATATTCTGCGAACATGTCCTGAATAAGTGGGAGATCGTGCCCAGGGTCCGCGGTAAATATGAGAACGTCGTCCGCAAACATTGCCGTACGGAGTTCCTCTCCACCCACTTTGATCCCCCGGAGCCCAGGGTGGTGCATCAGGTATCTGGACAATGGTTCCATAGCCAGATTAAATAGCAGGGGTGACAGAGGGCACCCCTGTCTGGTACCCTTGTACAATTTAAAAGGTTGTGATATTTGACCCGCTATGACCACCTGAGCCTCGGGGGATGCATACATAGTTCTTATCGTGTGTAGAAAAGCGCCGGAAAAGCCAAAGCGTAACAGTACTCTGTCTAACCATTGTATATTGACATTATCGAAGGCCTTTTCGGCGTCTAAAGTGATGATTGCAGCTGTGTTGGCAGGGTTTGTTTTGGTTACTTCTAGGGCAGTTATGACCTTTCTAATGTTGGCAGCTGCTGAACGTCCTCTGACAAATCCTGCTTGGGCTGGGTGTATAAGGGATGGAAGTATAGATGCTAATCTATCCGCAACAATTTTGGAGAGCAACTTCGAGTCAACATTCAATAACGAGATGGGCCTATATGCACCCGGGTCCTGTGGGTCCTTTCCAGTTTTATAAATCAGTTTAATGTGTGCCTGGTAGCCGGTCGGCATATATGGATGGCCTGACATAATGTGGTTAAAAACGCGTTGTAGAGTGGGAGCCAGGTGGTTTATGGTCAATTTATAAAACTCTGGGGTGTACCCGTCAGGGCCAGGGGATTTCCCTGGTGTCAATCCTTGCACGGTTTTACGCACTTCCTCAATGGTTATAGGAGAGTTAAGGGCGTCCAATTGAGTCGGGGATATCGTTGGGAGTTCCACAGATGACAACCACCGCGTAGCAGTGGCGTCATCGCACGGTTCAAATCCGTACAGTGATTTATAAAAGTCCGCAAAGACCGTGTTGACTTCGGTGGGAGACTCTACAAGCCGACCATCCGCACCCCTGAGGGAACGCACAAGTGTAGGTGCAAAGGGTCCGCGGCATAAAGAGGCCATCAGCTTCCCGGGTTTATTCCCAAAGGTGTGGAACTTCCAGTCTAGGTGAGACCTGTAGAGCCTCTCCCTATTGTCAGCCCATGCATCAAAGTTTGCCTTTGCCTTGCGCCACCTATCCCTGTTATGCTGGGAGTTGTCCATATTAAGATCGGCCTGCGCTTTTCTAAGGGAGTCGCTGGCATCTGTGTATGCCTTGGCCACCTTCTTTTTGTATGCTGCTGCGTACGCTATGACTCGCCCTCTCAGGACTGCTTTGCCCGATTCCCATAGAAGTGTCGGGGAGGTGGAAGGAGTGTCATTAATGTCAACAAAATCAGCCCATACTTCCCCCAGAAGGGTGGCAATCCCGGGGTCTTTGGCCAAGTAGGAGGGAAATCTCCAGTGTTTGAAGGATGGGGTGGAAACATGTATGGAGATATCAATGGATATGGGAGCGTGGTCTGAAATAGCGATATCGTGGATTTTCGGTGAGCTAGTGTACGGGAGCAATTTGGTATTAGCGAATGCGTAGTCTATCCTCGTGAGAGTGTTGTGGGGATGGGAGTAAAACGTGAATTCTCTGCCGGTAGGGTTCGACAAACGCCACGTGTCAGTAAGGTGTAGACTGTCTGCCATGTTAAGCAATAATGGGGAATGGTAAGTGGTCTTAGAAAACTTGGACCCCGTGGCCCGTGACCTGTCCTCAGAGGGTTGCATGAGTTGGTTAAAGTCACCGGTCACTAGTAATGGCAAGTGGAGGAAAGGCGCCAGGGTACTAGTCAATGTTTGGAAGAAGGAGGCCGAGGGGGCGGTGGGCGCGTACACGCCCGCCACCACCCACTCCTGTACCCCATCCTTGAGATGCAGTAAGGCAATGCGTCCTTCCCCGTCAATGTGTTTGGCGTGAATCGTGGCTTTGTAATCCTTGTGGACTAAAATCAAAACCCCCGATTTCCCTTTCACTGCAGGTGAACCAAGAACCTGTCCCACCCAGAGCTTTTGCATTCTGTGGAAGTCTTTCTCCTCTAAATGAGACTCCTGCAGTATAGCAATGTCCGCCCGCAGACGTTTCAGGTGTCTGAGGACGGCCATGCGTTTGTGTGGTGACCTAAGTCCTTTGACGTTCCACGAGACAATGGTCATGGGGGATCATAAAAACTGGATTGAGCCGTGAAGCCTACGAGAGCAGTATGAGAACCGAGACGGTGCCTAGTAGAAAGCAGCTTATGGGTAACAAAAAATAGCAGGTAGCCCGGTAAGGGCAGCATATCTGGCAGGGCAAAGGAGAGGGGCAGGGCAACTAGAAGCCCACCAGGGGCCAGGGTCAGGAGAAGGGAAAAGGGGGAAAAACATCTTAGTAACTTCGCTTTTTTCCTCATGCAATAGAGCACGTGGACGGACAGCGTTACCGGGTTTCAACTGGCTGTGTCCGAATTAGGTAATGAGATCGTTTTAAACGTCGACTCCACACGACCCAAAGGAGACACCAGTACCAGAAACCAGAGATAAGGCCGTGGCCCAGAGCACAACAACACCATGAACACAGTAACAGATAACCGGTGAAAATAGTAAACCATAACTCAAAATAACATCATCAGAAGGCATGTAAACAGAATCAGTGAGCACATAACCCACGCTATTACCTGTACCTTCAAGGCAGTGAGATTGCTAAGAATCAATTAAGGTGGCAGCCGGGCCGCCGAGGTCCGGGATAGAGTTCTATGTATCTTAGGGCCTCAGGAGCAGATAGACACTCAGTCACTGCCTAGATGCGGAAAATGGTATATGACACTGGAGCGTGGTGACACCAGACCAGAGGTCTCCTCCTGGAGAGAAAGAGAAAAGAGCGACCCGCACCAGCCGGTGCAAGGGGCCACTCAACGATTCCTGTGTCCGGACGATGGTCCGTTGGTGCGTTGCCGCTTCGTTGGATCCTTCCGTGGACTCCGTTGCTCTCTCGCCCCCTGAGGGCGCTGGGGAGACGGGGTCGCTGGTGGCTCCACCTGAATATTGAAGTGTCGGTCAAGAAAGTGCATTGCTTCCTCAGGGTGTGTGAAAGACTTTTGTTCCCCTGATAAATCGGTTAAGCGTAAAGTAGCGGGATAAGCTAAGTTGAACTTGATAGCTTTGCGGTAAAGAGCTTGGCATATTGGCTGAAAGGCCTTTCTGCGTCTGGTAACCTCTTGTGAGTAATCCGCGAAGACCAACAGCTTGTGGCCATCAATTTGGAACGATTTAGAGTTCCTAAACGACTTGAGGATGTTTTGTCGGTCCATGTAATTTAAGTACCGCACTATGACAGGGCGGGGTGTTTTTCTGTCATTTGATGGGGCCCCCAGACGATGGGCTCGCTCAGCAGTGCACGTTGCATGGATCCCCAGTGCCAGGGGGATGCGGGTAGTGGTTAGGTCCATTAACGTTTCTGCACCATATGATTCCGGGAGGCCTATGATCCGGAGGTTATTCCTCCGAGATCGGTTCTCTAGATCGTCCAGCTTGTCCAAAAGGTAGCGCTGAGTCTGCCTGGCCTGCTGGTCCATTGAGAAGGAGCCTTGGAGCTCATCCTCTACATCCGACAGTCTATGCTCCAGCTCCTGCAGCCTGCGTGTGTGGTCTCCCAGTTCCCTCTGCAGCTGAGCCATCCCCAGGGCTATCGCCTTATCCACTTCCTCTGTGATGGTGGGCGAGAGCAGGTTGGCCACTGCCTGGGCCAGAGATGCAATTTGGGCCTCAGGCATGGGTGGGGGGGACTGACCTTGATGAGCTGACTGAGTCAGAGGAGCGGCGTCCGCCATGATGGTTTCCATGTAGGCCGCAGACGAAGCCGCGGGCTCGATTTGCGGCGGTGCGGCGGAGCCGTTCGGACGGAGGAATTTGTCCATCCCGCAAGGTCTTCCGATAGCGTGGGGTCGGGTCGCGGGGTCGGATGGCTCGCGCGGACTGAAGAAGACGGTTTTGTAAGCTGATCTGCCCGGAGCCGATGTCCCACACAGCCTCTCACATGGGCGCCGGAACCGGAAGTTGTAAGCACATTCTAATGAAACACGTCTGCTTTTTCAGTATTGTGCTTTGAAAATGTGCAGTATCCCTAGTAACTATGTAACACTTTAGCTCCTAAATCACTAACAAGTATTTTGCTTTTGTCTGTGTTACCACATACTTGCATGAAAAAATATTCTGTTTTCTTTGCATTTCTTCCTTTGTGTGAAGTACCTGATGATCCTGCCAGTCCCCACTGCTTTCCTATTTCAAACTGACCACACCAGGCACGGAAGCACATTCTATAATTGGGAGCACAGCCTGCCTGTCCTTCAATGGCCAGACTTGTGTTGACACGCCTCCCAGAACAGCTAGGTATCTCTTCACTAGGATGATGAACGAATGGCGTTAAGCGCCAAAAGTACCTGCGCTTATTGGATAGAAGTGCAAATGTGCAAAATTGAAATATATGTTTGTGAACAATTCAATTGGTGATAAATATGTGAACTACATAGGTGGATAAAAATATAAACATATGTAATTATATAAAAGTATATAGAAGTGCACAATGTAATGGTGTAAACCAAAATTAGGGAGCTGCGACTCAATCGTAAAAACATATAAAATGATAGATGATACACCAAAGGTGTACTAAGCTACGCTCACCTTAAAGGTGCAAATGTGCAATAAATGTTAAAAATCATCAACTATTTACAAACCAGTGACTACAAAGGTTAATAACACAGATAAAAAATTTTAAATCGTAATAAATAATCCTGAAAAAGGTGCATAGTAAAGTGCATCAAAAGTCAGTGAATAAATATGAATTCATGGTTATAGTCCCAATAAACGGATAAAATAGTGCATCCCTTGGAGATTGCACTATTTTATCCATTTATTGGGACTATAACCATGAATTCATAAAAGGAAAAATAAAGGTATATATATATATATATATATATATATATATATATATATATATATAATATTATCAAAAGTACTAGGCCGCATGCCTTTACACACACATAAACTTTAATGAACACCTTTGGGATGATTGCCCTCTAATGCTCCTGGCTGCCTTGCCAGGGTGCCTTGACAGGGCCTGTAGCTTACGCATGTATTTGGAAATGTGTGCAGACTAAACCCCTGTTTTTAATGCATACTGCTAGACAGGTCAATTTGGTTGCTCGCAGGCTTGTTAGTTAGTAGAGCTTGGATTTTTTCATGGCCTTTTTTTGACATATGTTGCCCTCCAATGCTCCTTGCTGCAAAGGCCAGTTATAGGTGGGGGCAGTGGCTGACTTTTGTACTGTGGATATATTGGTTAGGCAACGCACTGACACCTTTGGGACATTAGTGTTATATGCTGGGTGTTCAGTGTGCCCTTGTACCTTTAAGGAGGGGTGGGCTCCCTCCAACCCATCTGCCCTCTATCTATCCATCAGAATGCATGTGCTTCCACTGTGGAGCCTCTTAAAAGTTAGAGGTAGGCACTACAGGTAACAGGGTTCCTTGACAGGGCCTGTAGCTTACGCATGTATTTGCAAATGTGTGCAGACTAAACCCCTGTTTTTAACGCATTATGTTAGACAGGTCAATTTGGTTGGTCAAAGGCTTGTCTGTAAGTAGAGCTTGGAATTTTCCTTGGATTTTTCCTTGGCCTTTTTTTGACCTTTGGGATGAATTAGAGGGGAGACTGCAAACCAGGCCTTCTCGACCATATTAGTGCCTGACCTCACAAATGCGCTTCTGGAAGAATGGTGAAAAATTCCCATAGACACACTCCTAAACCTTGTGTACAGCTTTCCCAGAAGAGTTGAAGCTGTTATAGCTGCAAAGGGTGGGCCAACTCAATATTGAACCCTACGGACTAAGACTTGGATGCCATTAAAGTTAATGTGCATGTAAAAGCAGGCATCCCAATACTTTTGGTAATATAGTGTATATATAGGGTCAGGACTCTTTCCCGCTCTGTATACAGTTTTCTCAACTTTGGGCAAAAATGTAATTTTAATGGTGTGTTATTCAAGAATTACCTTACTCCTCAGCCTTGCTTGCAAATACAATTTCCCAACCCATAATGGGGTGTAATCACTCAAATTAAGTTATGCTGACTCTGATGACTCTGGTGTTAATTTACTAAATGCAAAGAGGCTGTTCACTTTGCAAAGGAAACACGATACATTTTGATCCGTGTGTAGTCTTCCCTGTTCCACAGAAGCAAGTCGCTAGACCGACTTCTGTTGAATGGTTCTGCTGGAAAGCCAACATTTAATCAGCACATGCAGCCAATGGGCTGCAGCGCTGATCAGTGTATTCGGACAGTGGGACGTCCCTCAGCTAGAATGCAATAAGGATGGAGAAATCAGTTCAGTTTTTTTGATTAGACAGCTGGCTGAAGGAAATAAAATGGAACCATGTATGGACAGCTTTTGTAAATGAAATAAAGCTGTGCTGACTTCAGTCATCCATCAACTATTTTTGCTTAGTTTTAACTCAAAGCTTGATTTCAATCCAAACTGTTGCAGTTTCCATTCCTCCAGTGTACTTTGTCTCTGAGTCTGCAAAGGAAAATGAAATACATGCACAGAGAGTGATACTTGAAGAGAAACATTTCCTCTATACTGGGACTGATTTATGGAAACTGGAAGAAAGAAAAATGGCAACAGCATTCAATCAGGTTTAATATGTAGTTTCCCTAGAACAAGCTAGAGCATGACAAATTAAATCTGATGGGTTGCCATAAGAAATACTACAATTTATCTTTTTGGCAATTTTTACACAGTAGCCCCTGGGGACCAGGGCTTGGAAACAGTTTCATATGCCCCTGAGATGTTGCCTGTACTTGTTACTTTAACTTGTGTTGTGTTAAGTCCACAATTAAAAGACTAAAAAATGTATGCGTATCAACAGTTTATTACCCTTTATATAAACCATGGGTTCTCAAAACACCATGAAATACAAGAGAAAACATTCTATTCCACTACTTGTACCCTACTGGTGTAATTTGTACAGAATTACCTAACAAAAAGGGATAAAGTGTTCTAGCGCTATGTGGGAATCCTTATATATTATCTAAAAGATTATTATTTCTAACAATATCACAATGTTGCCCGGAATAATCCCAAATAGTTTAAAACATTGGTGTGCTTTGGTATCCTGATGTTCTACTGTTCTTTCAAAAGCGTATGATTTTACCTTCTGGTGATAGCCCTTAGTGGATACTAGCAGAATGATACGCATTTAATAATGCATTCTTTTGATAATTATGGTACTTAAACAGTATTTGAAGTACTGTAACAGAGCGGGCGGAATTTCTCTCTGACAATCCTCTTGAAACACGCTGCTGAGGTTCTGTCAGCTCGGGTTTACTGTTTGATTAGTCACAGATTGGTTGATGAGTACCTAGGGGGGATCCGGGATGCTAAGGAAAAGTTTGAATATGCAAATGATTAAATAGCCACAGAGAAGGTTGACATTCATAAGGATATTTAAACTTCACTCTGTTCAGGGATGATGCTTGAATTTTTTATTTTATTTTTAAACTAGGACAAACAGATAATATGACTTGAAGTGATGGGGCTTAAAAATATGTAAATTACATAAATAATGAAACATCTAGGTTAACTATTCATCTATACCGCAATGCATGTTTTATCTACAAATCAGACTGAACAACAACCAGGTTACGTTTTTTTCTCATTTAGCTTTTTTTTATATTCTTTATATTCTTAAGTTTTCCTGCATCTGCACATGTAACATTCAAAGTACACCCAAAAACGTTTGTGTTCTACCAATATGAAGCTGCTCTTGCAGCCAGAGCATTTGTACTATACCTACAGAATCGACAAGGGAGTTATCTGTCCCATGCCTTCATGGACTTCCTCTGGTTTCCCCATCCAATACAGAAAAACACAGGTACTTTTCCTCTGACAACATGGGCCAGATTTTGTAAAAACAAAACCTTACAGAATTTACAATGTACTCATGATGCATGCATGCACAGGCTGAAGTGTCAATACCTGAAATTTACTAAGAAGTTATATTTACTATGTAAGGTACATTATAGCTAAGCTTTGGCTTAGCTGGTGAATGTACACAAATACAAATAGGTTGGTGTCATGCCTATTGGCAGCACATAGCCACATCCCAAAAATAATACAACACAAAAAGCACAAAAGTCCCACAGGGATTATCTAGGGCATAGGCCAACCAGAAGAATAAGGTAAAGTGAACGTAATAGACAATATATAAAAATTCCAACAATTTTATTAAAAATTTCACATAGGTAAAAGAGTGAGGAATAGCCTCACCCAAATGTTGAAACAAAATAGACGCAATGTCAAACATAGAGATATATGCTCATGGCTTAGAACATATAGTTGGTCTCCTACTGTGAGAGATCAAAATAGTCGTGGTTCATTCATCCCGACATGTATCAAAATCTGAGATGATTTCTTCTTCAGGGGGAGATCAGAGCACAAATTATTCTTCTACAAATGCAATATACATGTATTAGTGTTATACATAGAGTAGAACATATACATCCACAGACATCCCTCAATGTTTTTGAAACATGCAGACAGGCCATCATACTCACAACGTGAAAATGTGTCAGTATTTGGATATGACAGGTCGCCCAGGGCTTGTGTGGCTGTCCTCTCTGGAAGAGGAGGAGGAAAGCACTAAGGTTCCAAAGTATAACATGTACCAAACAATAGTTGGCAGATGGCAGTTAGCTCCTAGTGCTTCCCGAGGGCTCCAAGCACTCCACCGGACACCATATGCACCTCAGACCCCACAAACCGCCGCAGCTTGGTTGGGGTCTCACCATCTTCTTCTGACCCTGGACCTACGACAAGGCCCCAGGTTCCCATGGGTGACCCTCTCTTTCCCCAGAGAGTGAAGCAGGAACAAGAACAAGCTCTTACACAAGCTCTTACAAGAGCTTAGTGATTATCCAAGGGAGTATGAAGGACATAGCAATCCCTTGTAGCATATTCCCCCAATGAGAGACAGGACTCTAGATTAAGGATGAAGTATATCTCAACTTTATTGAACAAGAAACAGACTTTTATTCAGTTTATCCCCACAAGGTTACCGCCCAGGTGGACCTTGTTGAAAACAGGCCCTGACATTCACAATCCAATGAAAACAGAGTTTTATACTCCCATACAGTGTACGCAAATATATACACTGTGGGACAATCTCCCCCTCCTCCTTAGCAGCCAATCCACATATACATCTTATAATAAGCTTATCTTAAGGCAGGCAGAACAATGTGAGATCATTAACATTTAACAATGAGACAGGCACACTCCACATTCCCTCCCAATACACAAACAATAGGGAAGTCTGCCAATGACAGTCTGTGTGTCGCTCTCACAGCCAAGCACATGGAATACACTGTGTAAGGTGGTATTAAATCTTGGTTGACATATTACTAACCCATCTGAAGCAATTCAAACCATTAAGTATCTGCTCCTCACCTCCAGTGATGGTGAATACCGTCACACCCCTCCTTCTGGGGCGGTTTACGTGAGCAATTCTTATATGCATATTAGCAGACATGCAGCAACATTATCTAGCTGCTACAGACTGGGTGCCAACTGCCAACTATTGTTTGGTGCATGGCTTACTTTGGAACCTTTAGTGCTTTCCTCCCCCTCTTCCAGAGAGGACAGCCACAAAAGCCCTGGGCGACCTGTCATATCCAAATACTGACACATTTTTGCATTGTGAGTATGACGGCCTGCCTGCATGTTTCAAAAACATTGATGGATGTCTGTGGATTTATATGTTCTACTTTATGTATAACACTAATACATGTGTATTGAATTTGTAGAAGAATAATGTGTTCTCTGATCTTCCTCTGAATAAGAAATCATCTCAGATTTCAAGACATGTCGGGATGTCTATACAAATCACAACTCGTTTGATCTCTTACAGTATGAGACCAACTATATGTTCTAGACCATGAGCATATCTCTCTGTGTTTGACATTGTGCCCATTTTGTTTCAACATTTGGGTGAGGCTATTTCTCACTCTTTTGCCTTTGTGAAATTTTTATTAAAATTGTTGGAATTTTTATATATTGTCTCTTACTTTCATATGACCTTATTCTTCTGGTTGTCCTATGCCCTAGATCATCTCTGTGGGAGTTTTGTGCTTTTTGTGTTGTAACTGGTGACTGTATACCAATGGGTCTATGTGCAGCAGCCCCCTCAGCCCCTTAACCCCCTCCTAACACTTACCTGAGGTCCCTCTCTGTACAGCTATGTCCACAATTGTCTCAGCCGACCTATATTCTCATTCCCAATTGGCTGAGACAGCAGTGGTGCCAGTGGCTCTCGCTACTGTCAATCAAAGTCAGCTAGCCAATCAGTGAATAAAAGGGCCGGGCTCCATGTCTGAATGGACACAGGGAGCTGTGACTCAGCTCGGGTGCCCCATAGCAAGCTGCTTGCTGTGGGGACACTGAACAGGAGGGAAGGGCTGGGCTCATAGAAGAGGGACCCGAGAAGAGGAGGATCCAGGCTGCTCTGTGCAAAACCACTGCACAAAGGAGGTAAGTATAACATGATTGTTTTTTTATAGGGAAAAAACAAGACTTTACAATCACTTTAAGTAAAATGTCGATGTGACATTCAGGATCACATTTTTTGAATGTTTACGATAACCTAGATAGGGTAATTCATCATGGTTACTATGCCTGCATACATCTACATGCATAAAGGCCCACAATGCAAGTGTACCATAACAATTTACAGTAAGCCTGCTTTTGTACATTTGGTATAGTAAATAAGCACAAATACATGTATGTGTGTTTTACCTTTTTTGTATGACTAAACAGGCATGTTCAGTCATTAACTCTGGGGCAAGGAAAGAATAGCAAAAATTCTATAAGATGTATTAAGCAGGGGTTCAAACTGGCACCCCTCTAGCTTTTTCAGAACTATAAGTCCCATCATGTCTCTGCCTGTGGGAGTCATGCTTGTAACTGTCAGCCTTGCCAAGCTTCATGGAACTTGTAGTTCTACAACAGGTGGAGGGCTGCCAGTTTATCACCTGTGTGTTAAAGGGTAACAACCCTTTAGTGGGGAAAAAATATCAAATAAAAAAAATAATATAGTGTATACAATTATGACACAAATCATATTGTAATTGAATGTTATTAAAAATGACCTTTTATTTTTAATCTGCAGCTGCTGTCATATTCTGAAAATGCAATGCAATAAGGCTACCTGGATTTGTACTGTACACAGAATGTGTACTGACCACACCCCAGAAACATAATTTCCTGCTTGTGTGATTGGCTCACCAATTTTGCCTAAGATACAAGTCAGATTTCAGACATCCCCTTCAAAAAATGTCATTTTTGGTGAGATACTCCCAATAGGAACATGTCTAAAGGGATGCAGGCCCAGCAGCATTCCTCCTTAGTGCTCTGCAGGTGCACAGCTGATTGATATCTATGAAACCACTCCCATTAGATTATTTTTCTAACAGGGGCACAGATAAACACAGAGGGAATTCTTCAGAATAACAAAAGGTAAGAATCTGCAACAAAGTTTGTTATAATCCTTGCAATATACATAGATCACCCAGAGGGGAATGTTTTTTCTCAACAAAAGCGGAGTTATGCTTTAACAGTATAAGCTATATAACAGGGGAAAATTCAATGATCTCAAAGAAAAGAGAACAGGGTGCTCATATTACTCCACAAACTGTCTATTTTCTGGACATTATCCAATTACTGCATATCTGCAATGGCCCCTAGAACTTGGTTTTTAATGTGTTTGTGACTCTTTTCTAAACAAGCCTATAGGGCATGTAACTTTAAAAGTCTGACAATACTGATACTGTACATATAGACTGTGAAATGAACAACTTCACATAACTTGTCAACTCATTCAGGCTTTTGACATATCTATTGTGCCTAGCAACCAGATTTTACACACTTCACAATGCTGATTCTTAAGACCAATCTGTTTTAAGTTATCTGTAAAGGATTTAAACATGCCTGTAGGGCTCTTCCATACAACTAAGTAAAATTTGCACATTTCTCAAAAGGCACAATGCAATTTTTAAACGCTAAGTTGACCATGTCAGTGTCTTGACTTGCTATACTACATTTGCCAGAGAACAGCATTGAGACTTTTTACATGGGCATGATAGGAAAGATAACTGTTCTCTCCTTTCTCAGGCTGCATTCACACCTGAGCGTAGCGTCTTTGAGCATTTTTATGAGTGCTTTTGGTGCGTTTTTATGATCGACTTTGACACATTTTCATGCACGTTTATGTGCGTTTTATGCAGCGTCTTTGCTCATGGGTGTTGTTTTACTAGCCAATAGATAAAATATCATCTGTTCCATCATTTGGTGCTATGTTATTCATCAGTTTCCTTGGTCAGAAGAACGCGCCAAGTCATGCGACAAAAGGCGCAAAATCTCATAAAAACTTGCAAATCGCACGTTTCTATGTACTTCTATGGAATTAAAATGCACCAAAACTTTCAAAATCTGCCCCATTTGAGCTACAAAAAAAAGCCCCAGGAACTGTTTTGAGCTTCAGGTGTTTGACTTCAGGCAACTTGGAGTGGAGTTGTGAACCATGATTTCCTTTCCTCCAGTGTTTTGTAGCTTCAGGCTATAAAATGCTCAGGTGTGAATGGGGCCTCAATGCATAATAAAACACACCCTGAGGAAGATTACCGTATTTATCTGTGTATAACACACACTTTTTCCTCCTAAATATGGAGGGCAAAGCAGCCAATATATAAAAAAAACACCCAGGCAGCACCAAGAGGCAGAGGTGGGCAGACCGGGCCGAGGAGAAGGAAGGATGAGCGGTCGCTGTCATAGGAAGTCCCACCTCCGATGATAGACACCACAGTGGCCGGGATGTGTGACGTCTATCATAGGCGCAGGGACTTCAAATGACAGGGGCCGCTCATCCTCCCACTCTGTCCCGCCCCTGCTCTGTGCAATTGCGCTGGCGAGGCTGCAATAGAGGACACTGCATTGGCGAGGCTGCAATAGAGGGCACTGCGCTGGTGAGGCTGCAATAGAGGACACTGCGCTGGCAAGGCTGCCTTGCTGGACACTGTGCTGGTGAGGCTACATTGCTGGACACTACACTGGCGAGGCTGCATTGCTGGACACTGCGCTGGTGAGGCTGCATTTATTGATGCTGCGCTGGCAAGGCTGCATTTATGGACACTGCACTAACTAGGCTGCATTCATGGGCCCTGGTGAGGCTGCATTTGATTAAAAAAAAATGGTCTGAGTTCAAAGCTGTTTATTTCAAATTTAAACTTCTTTCCTGAAATTTCCCTCCTAAAATCGAAGCGCGTGTTATACGCCAGTGCGTGTTATACGCCAATAAATACAGTAAATAAAAAGAGCAATAAAAACTGTCCATGATATCCATAGAAACCAATTACATTCAAAAGTTGATGATTTTAAACTGAAAGAACAACATAAAATTGACAACTTTTTAAAACCATACTGCTGAGTTTCATGTCACTATCATGGTAAAATGTATAAATTTATACTTAAAACTTTTTTTTATGAATCGAGTTAATAAAACATTAACAGTCTATGAGTAACTCTAAACTTCCCATGCCTTCTGAATGAATCCCTTAGTAAGGGTTTATGAGTAAACGAGTTATCTAACACTTTGATATTTCTACTCATGAATAAAAGAGGTACACAGTGAGCACAGAAAAGACTCTCCTGGCTGAGAGGGTCTTTAAACACATTTGGATTTTTCATGTTTGGATTGGAAAACTAAGAAAATACAAGACTGGCAATGAAACATTAAAAAATAACAAAGACATGCATCAAAAACCAAAGGATGTATAAGGAACTGGAGAGAAAATGCTATGCCTGTTAAAGTGAAGCACTCATTTTTTTTTTGAGTTCTGGATAGAGTGGAGAAGGGCTGCCTTAAGAACATAGGAGAAAGGGCACATGACATGATGAGCTGGAAGGCAGGAGAAGGGTTAAGAATGGGTGAGGAATGGATTAAAGATATGCTGTAGGGAGGATGTGGTCATAGCTTAGGGAAACCTCAAGGAGGTACAGACAGCATGGTAACCAATTTGGACCACCTGCCCAACCTCTTGGTAAATGAGTGGATATTGCTATAACTGAAAGTGAATAATTTGGGGAACTGAAGTGGAAAAAGTATGGTGAACTTGTAGGGAATATTGTACTTTTGTCACAGCATTGGCAGATACTTGATGGTGCCAAAAAGTAAGATTGTTGGTAATGTTTGGACGAGTGGTTTAACCTTAATGGTGACAAATATGTATTTAGCCCAAAACAATAAAATAGTACCACTTGAATGAACCCTAAAACTGTGTCAGCTGGATCAGCATGTGAATAGACTGGTACAAGACAGGCCAGATGGACTTTTCAGGATCTAGTAGGCTAAAGGAAAATGGTGACCTTCTGCACACAGACACCCACTCCCTGTTGCATAATTGTGAATGAGATGGATAAAAGATGACTTTAGCTCCTGTTCTCCACATATAGTAAACTCCTCAGACATGTTTTGCCCTTTTTGGGGCTTAATCATAGAGGTCACTATAATTAAGCCCAGGAAATGTCGAAATGTGTCTGTGGAGTTCTCTACATTCCCTCTGCATTTTACCTTTCTCATTCACATTTATATAACAGGGAGTCAGTGTCTGCTTGCAGATGATCACACTATTTTTTTGAAGTGCAATGTATATGTATGATTATGTGGTGTACATGAAGAAAGTACTTACTAAGGTTTATTCCAGTTGAATAATGGGCTATTCATAAGTATGATGTGTCACCACAGGTAGAACTATGGACACCAGTAAATTGCTACTATGCCATATCTCAATAATTACTAGAAAGAAATTTGCAAAGAGAAGATGAACTTTTCAGGCACAAATGGTAACCACTTGACGACTGCTTACAGTACATTTATGTCATTAATATGACATTAAATACCATTGTTATGGTAACAGCTAACTGCCATAACCCCAGTATTTTTTTGTACTGTGGGCAGTTCTGCATCTAAATAAAAGTGCTCCCCATGGAAGATTTGCCAGAGGGGTACCGCTCCCATCGCTTCCCAGTCATCTCCGGGCTTACCGGACCTGTCAGTTAGCCCGGAGCTGATCAGATTGGTAGCTGGGCAGAAAGCCAAGTGAGGGCAAGATATCCCCCAGTTGGCTCTATGCCCTTGAAGGACCAGGGCGACGTCTGACGTCAATTCTGCCTTTGGGCCTTAAAGAAATTATTTTTTTTTCCCTTAAAGGCAAAATTAAATTTTTTATTTATTTTTTTGCTTTTAAAGGTAAATGAGAGATATGAGGTCTTTTTTAGCCCAGATCTCTCAATAAAGAGCCTATTTCAATTACAAGGGATGTTTACATTCCTTGTAAAAGGAATGGAAGTGATAAAAAAAGGGACAGTTTAAAATAAAATAATAAAAAGTAAAATTAATAATAAAAAAAAAGTAAAGTGCTCCATCCCTCCGTGCTCATGTGCAGAAGCGAACGCATACATAAATTGCTTCTGCATATGTAACCGGTGTTTGCTCCACACATGTGAGGTATTGTCGCGATCATTAGAGTGAGAGCAATAATTCTAGTACTAGACCTCCTTTGTAACTCTAAACAGGTAACCTGTAAAAATTTTTAAACATAGCCCATGGAGATTTTTAAGTTCCGTAGTTTGTCCCTATTCAACGAGCGTGAGCAATTTTAATGCATGACATGTTAGTTATCTATTTACTCAGCATAACATCATCTTTCATATTATACAAAACAATTAGGTTAACTTTACTGTTTTGTTTTTGTTTTGAAAAAAAAAAGTGTATTTAAAAAAAAAAACACATGAAGCCATTCATAGGAGGACGGCAGACATAGACGGTGCCCACAGCCACACATCTACCCAAAGGAGGTCCTCACCAGTACCCATTGCCACAGCCACTGTCCTGAATGTCAACATCAATTATACAAAGTACTCAGCATTACTAACAATTGGACAATGTTAATATATTATACAGCCAATTTTATCACATCAGAAAAAGTGTGATTTACCTTTATGCTAATTCAATTATAAGTTTTTTAAACGGGGCAGCCATAGCTACTCTAAGAAACATCTAAGCAATCCAAATGGATGGCTCAAAGACTCATAGTTCCCGTCATGTCCAGCATGGACAGTGATGGAGAACCTAGATGTATTAAATCAAAGGAAAGGTTTATAAGACAAATTTAATTTAGACCGGGGGGGTTTTGTGGCATTAGGTCTTTCTATACATAGTGTTTCCTTCTGAAAGATTCTCTTGTCCCAGCGGCCACATCTAGGATCTTTAGGGATAACTTGCAATATTATAAATGACACAAATGATGTGTCAAAGCAATGATATAAATGGAGGTGTTAACTCACTGGGGTGATCATCTTGCCTTCGGAAGAGTAGTAGATGCGGTGATTGAGCCAACCATTCCTTTGATTTAATATATCTAATCATCAGATAGATTCCATTTGTGTCATATGTAAATGTCACTCTGTATTTGGGTAACTAACCAACCTGATGAGTGCTAGTGGTACTGTATATATTTGTGTATAATAATATTTGTATATACACTTCAGATACTATCTCATTTTAAAAATAGTTGTTTTTCCTTTTTTGTATTATTTTGCCAAAATAAAGATGTACACATTTTTTTAACCTTAGCATTTGTGCCTGAAAAGTTCATCTTCTCTTTGCAAATTTCTTTCCAGTTGAATAACAGTGTAAAAATGACTGGCGTGTACCCATGTAGCTGGTTGTAGATGGCTGGGGGCCAGTATGGGTTTACAGTAGAACGTGTTATTCGGTGCCATTGTCAAGGACCTGGCTTTAATGGTTGCATCAGCATTCTTGTATGCTTTGTAAACAATTGGTGGTTTATTTACTAAAGCTGGGGAGTGCAAAATCAGTCTCACTTCTGCAGAGAAACCTTTGGCAATAAAACCTCGAAGCTGATTGGTTTCCATGCAGAAGTGAGACTGATTTAGCACTCCCAAGCATTAGTAAATAAACCCTTTGGTGTCTAAATCATGTTATTGTTACAACCCCCTTTCCAAAATAGTTGAGTCATTGTTTAAAATCTAAAATAAAAGATAATATTCAGCCCACAATCTACAATGATAAATTACTAAAATAACTGCAGCTGAACACTGAAATGTCAAACCAAAACCTCCAATAAAATGTCATACAAAATAGTGCAGCACATGATAAAATGATTTGAACTAATAACATATAAAAAGTGGAACATCCGGAGTGTTCAAATTTCATAAGCATAAGTCCATATATAATGCAATTTGTGGCTGGTTAAAGGAGGAAAGGAAGCCTCATCTGGAAAGAGATGAAATCAAACTCCATGCACTTACTCCCATGAGGATACAGCCTATCCACCAAGGCAAACACTGCCTCTCACCTCAACAACTCAACCACTAGAGGTCACAAAGCCTGTACAAATATCCAAGGACCAATCCAATCCCAGAGAAGGATCCCAGTATAATCTCCACAGATGGAGGTTTAAAATCTTGTCAGTTTATTGGATTTTTAAACTGATTTTCAGATTCCATCACTACCTGTAGATCGTCTCCCAGCATTCATTTCCTATTTCCTATAGGTCATCTCCATTCTTTTTGGCAACCATGGGAACCACATCCTCCAAACTAAAGAGGAAATGGACCTTCAAGCTTGTTATAAGCACTCAGTTCAAAAGCATGCAACTAGGATGGTATGGGGGTGTATTAGGGTCTATGGAATGTGCAGCTTGCACATATGGAAAGACACTATCAATGTTGAAAGATATATCCAGGATTAAGAGTCTCATATGCTCCCATCAAATGGGAAGGGCATATTTCAGCAGGTCAATGCTAAACAGCATACTGTGTTTATGACAACAGTATGGCTTTGTTGTAGAAAAGTCCAGGTGCTTAACTGGCCTGCCTGCGGTCCAGACCTTTCCCCAACTGAAAATATTTAGCATGTCTTGAAAAGAAAGATACGACAAAGAAGACCCAGGACTGTTGATCAGTTAGAATCCTATATCAGGCTAGCATGGGACAACATTCCTTTCCAAGAAGGGGGAATGTACATCATGGTAACAAATGTCCCTTTCCAAACTTTTTTGAGACAAATTGCTTCCATCAATTTCAAAATGACCCTATTGTTTTCAGAAATGGTATGTGTTCTCAGTTTAAACATTTGATGTTTTTATTTTCAATTGTGAATAAAATGTGGATGTATATTTTACATCTCAAATTGCATTCCAACTTTTTTGGAATTGGGGTTGTATTATTTTATTGTTTAATAAAAGTTGTGGCAATAATACTCCAACATAAATACATTGTGTCATATTGTATTATTTATGAGGCTTATTGTGTTTGGCTTTGATGATCAATATTACTCCACCCCCTCAGCCCTACCAGGGTCAGGAATTGAAACATCCCCCAGGTTGTAATTGCTGTTTGTGTCAGCCTCTTAATTTGTGTTTCTTACCAACATCTCTAGGATAGAACATGCAGGGAAATAAAAGATGTTACACTTTGTCATAGGCACAGGAGAATATGGGAAATTTTCCATTAGGGACACTTTTTGCTGTGACATTTGTCAATGGGATCTTTCCCCAGAAAGCGAAAGAAAATTTCTCCATCAAGGTGACAGACAGCAATAGAAACAAAATATCTATTTATCTAGCTTACTTTTTTACCTTGTTTTCATTCATATACCTATTTATTATTTAAAATGACCTTTGAAATCAAAAGTGTTTTTCGCATACAAAAAAGAAGAGAAGGCAAATTTCTGATGGATTCTGGGTAAATATGTTCAGGTACAGCACAGCATCTGGTAGCTACAACAGTAATGATAAACTGTTGGTGGTGTTTAATATCAACATTTTAATATGGAAATTTGAGTAAGAGGTTACAAATAGCGTCCTTGTAAATGTGCAATTTCTTTATGACTTATTTGCAGACAATGCAAGGCATTAAAAAGAATTATGCTCAGGGTTGAGCAAAAGGTCAGGAATTACATTTTTCTCTTTTCTGCCAGCAGCCTTGAACTGTATAATACTCAGGCAGCAGGCCTGGTTTTCATAAGGGATCTGCTCTCGAAAAACCTTGCCTTCATGACTGTGCTAGATGAGGCTGCTGAAATGCAACCAAGCAACTTTACAGGACAAGATACCATACATAATGAGACAGCCTGCCAGGCTCCTGCTCTAATGCTCAAGGTAAATATGCAGTTTATGCAAAGGCTCTGTAAACATGCTTTGCTAGCAGAACATTGGCAACCTGTGCTAAAGACACAGTTAATCATTAGATGTCTAGTGAAACAGTCATCTAATCTGAAAACAGTTCTTTAGGAGCCTTTCTGTAATTAAAAGAAACACTACATTTTTGTTTAAAATGTATATAACTGTACAGCGTTTTGTAATTTAAAGGCAAAACCCCCATTTGATTACATTTAGTAAGTGAACTCATGTTTAAAAAAATTGTGCATTTACTAGATTTTGCATTGGATCCTAAAGAGCATTGCAACTTTGATCAGTGAATTATATGTGTGCAGCTGATTGGTGTGATGACACGCTACATTCTACTGGACTACAGGAGGAGGTCTTACAATCAGTATGACAGTTTAGTAAAGTGTGACCTTCGCAACCCCCACTGGTGTCAGTAGTTTTTTATTTGTTTTATTTTATTTTTTTTATTAAACTTTTAATGTATTTTTTAAAGATTATTTTTTATTTTTTTTCCATTATTGTTTTTGTTAAATAGACCTCTGGTGTTCCACCTTTGAGAGAGAGAAAGGAGGACACAGCCCTAAATCTCTTTTTCTGCACCCTCAGCTGCACAGAATGAATGGACAGGAATAACTCTGTACAGAGCTTTCCGTTCATTTACAAACTGAAAGATAGCAAACATGAACAGAATCAGTGATCAATATTGATCACTGACTCTGTCTATTGAGACCAAGAAGGGACTGGTAAATGAGAGGGGAGAGGGGAGAGGGGAGGAGAGGCTGGGAGGGAACACAGGGCCTGGGAGTAGCATAAAGAAGCTGTATAGGTGGGGTGGCATGGTGGCATATAGAGGAACCAATCCCCTATGTTTCTCCTGTGGCTGCTGAATGCCTGTAGAAGGGAAAGGAGGAGAAGTGGGCATTCACCAGCTGCAGGAGTAACCTGGAGTTGATTGGTTCCTCTAAATGCTGCCCCACTGCCCCTCCTATCCAGATATACAGGAGAGCCACATGGGCCCCCTAATTGATGGAGCTGGGTTGCAATTTTAACCCCTGTACTTACATCCCTGACTTATGTTATTAATAGTAGCCTGATATGATCAATTATGCACCAGCAGTTTAAAAAGTTTTGTTATACAGCTCTATTATTTCTTAGATCAAGTTTACACTGTCTTATCAACTGACTTAAAGAGCAGCTCTAAGCACCAAGAAAAATAAAACATTAGTCTGGTAATTCAATTCAGGACATGATACAAGTTTGTTATGTCAGGAAGTCCAGTTACACCACCTTAAAGTTGCATTCTGGTCAAATTGGAAATGTTAGCCTTGAAATGAATACACAGTCCACATGCTCAGGGCTTCAATTTTCGACCCAATAATAAGATAATGTACCCGTCTTCCTCTTTGGATCTGGGAACCCCTTTTGATTTCCCAGACTTACCCACTAGAGGCTTCTTGCTGACTCACATTTATAAAAAACATAATGTATTGAATTGTTTGTGCTAAGTTTAGTGGAGTCACTTCCTTTTCAGGTCTATGGAATTAAAGTGTTAGCTGTAATTTATCACTCAGATTTACAATGGGGTTTTCTTTCTTTCTTTTTTTTTTTTTTAAGGTGTTTTTTTTAACTAAAACTTACAAAACAGATGTAATTAATCACAGTATATGATGGCAATATAGTCAGCTACTCAGACCGCAATGTCAACGGAACATAGCAAGGAATTAAATATACAACAAGTACTGGTGAGTTACATCCCTGAGTAGCAATAAAACAAGTGGTACAATGGGTATGGACAAAGGGTGCCAATGAACAAAATAAAGACAAGGAACCAAAAAAAAAAAAAAACACACTCACACAGGCAACACACAAAAAACACACAGAAAAAAACATTGTCCAGGCAGAAGTGTTCACATATTATCCAACGTGTTTAAGATAATAATTGTGGAGAGGCCAGATCCACCTACTAATGTAATTTTCTTTGGCTATTTCTTGAAATTGCAATTTGAGACTGAAGTCAAGTTTGTGAGTACAGTTATTCATTATTTCTAAGTAATTTTAAATCCCAGAGTACCTTAGTCAGAGACCTTCTCTGTGGGGAGGCATATTTACTATGTGTTAACTTCTTAAAGCCCAACTCAACTTCAATTTATTTCAGGCAATTACATTCCAATTGCATCACATTAAAAAGGTATGCAAATACTTACAGCTTAATTTATTTATAATGTAGCCACAGCCTGATTACAAAAGTCTGTCCACTGCCAGCATGCTGCAGAAAATGACTTGCTTTCTGTATGGAAGAAATAAATGGTCTGTCTGTATAGGTATGACACACTCCCTGTGGAGTCAGACCTTTTCTCTGCAATCAGAAAAGCTCATGCTTCCCGCTGATTGGAGAGCTCAACACAGAACACTGCTTCAACGCAGAAAGCAAGGGTCTTTTTCTGCACCATGCTGACAGGATAAAGGGTTTTTCTACTCTGTAGGTAGTGTGTCAGACCTCTCCCTGCACCTGAAATGCATTTGACTTGTTCAAACTGAAAGTTTAGTTGGGCATTAAGCTGCCATTATAGGTGGTGCCACAGCTAGCAGGTCTCTATAAATTGCAATAGGCACAGTGGGGAACCTGTTTTGTATCTGTACTGTATACTGCTACTCCAAAATCTTAGCAGTTTACTCAGCCAGTTTTGTGTTGCTTAATAAAACACTATTAGTGAGTCTTTAAAATATAAAAACAAATACAATTAATGTATTGCAAAGCAAAAATAGAAAAAATAGAAAGGGCAGGAATCAACAACATTTCAATGATCTCCATCTGCTTGACTAATCAAAGTTACGGTATTTGTACATTCCATTCTAGTCAAGCAATGAATCATTAGACAGGGAATGCTAATATAGTATCATCATAACAGAATGCAAACATCAAAAATTATGCTCTGCCAATAGGAAGCAAGCTGTTTCAAATGAAAAAGAAAAGCACAATTTATATATACTGTACATGTTGTAATACTTGCACTACCATATGTACTGTAGTTCTATTTGTATGTACACAAATACTTATGCTATTGCAATTCTTATGTAACAAAACTTGTAAAAAATGAAAATTTTCATGTGACTTTTCTCCTTTCGTAAATGAATAGGGAGGTTCCAGTTTACTTCATGACTATTTTACAATAAGTACCACTTTGTGATCTTTATGTTATAAAAATACCCTTTGTAAAAACTAAACTTTTTTCTTAAAGTGGTTCTAAAGGCTGAAGGTTTTTTGACTTGCATGTCTTCTATGCATGAAGGTAAAGATCTTTTGTGTTCAGCCCCTGAGCCCCCCTAGTACTTACCTGAGCCTGATCCTGATCAGATGATGTGCACAAGAGCAGCTGCTCTCCCGAGTCTCTCCCTCCCTATTGACACAGCAGCAGGAGCAATTGGCTCCTGCTGCTTTCAATCATAGCCAGTGAGATGGGAGTGGGGGGTAGGGCTGAGCCCCGTTCTGTGTGCAAATTATCCCTAATTTTGTGTCTGGTACATCCACCAAGATCTGACTGATTATAATAAAGACAACATTTTAAAACAATCCAATTCAACAATCCAATCATTTATATAATAACATTTATTTTCTGCATGGCCACAAATCTGCTTTAAGGAAATACAGAGAAACAAAATGAACCGCTCACAATCCACACACACACATTCACCTCCATCATTCAGCATAAGCCATTCTGTAGCAAAAAAAAATCCCTCACCAAAACCATTGGACCGATAAATACATAGTTAGTCAGGTAAAAAAACACTCAAGCCCATTAAGTCAGTGATTAGTGATGGGCGAATGGTTTGGACCGAGCATTGGTATGGCCTTGAACAGTGTACACGTGAGTGTTCACTCACCCGTCGAGCACCCCACAATGCACTGCATGCTGCACAGTGCATTCTAAGCCCTGATTGGCTGAAGCAATGCAATTGACCGCTGGTTATTTTCCCTATCAGGGCACAGTGAATAGCTGGTTGATAAGAAGTGGGCTGGGAAGCAGGCCACCGTGTCCTTAACAACGAATGAGCCATCAGTTGCCTGCAGACTTTTTTGCTGATAGATAGCTGAATGAATAAAAACATCAATACAAAAATGTAATACAAAAGTGTGGTCTCCGTCCCCCCAATGGTATAGATTTTAAAGAGAACCCCAGCCAAAATGTAAAAAAAATGCTGTGGGACCCAGCAAAATCGATCACAGCCCACTATCTGAGCATGCATTCTGCATTGAACCATACCAGGCCACATGCCCTCAACATAGAGAGTGTTTTGCCCCCCTGAACTGAATCAGGGGGTGTTTGGTCCATCACTAATAATGATTTATGGCTATGGGCAAGAACCAGCCTAAAGGATAACAATACCTTGTTCTTCAAATGCTATCACAGATTTCAGATCAATGAGTGCCTTTGACCTCATGGGCTGTTAAGTTATGGGCCTGTGTGGCTTTATTTATTAGATCACAAAGGGGAAGTTGCCTCCCTGTAGGCTTGTCTAACAAGGCCTAAGGAGAAAAAGCAGCAAATGTTTAGTACCTCACAACATGGTGGAGAGAGTCCAGCTTAGGCTTCAGATTCTGGTCCTGGTCACATACTGATTTGGGAACTAAAGTATTGACTAATAATAGCTTGGAGAGAGTGAAAGGGCCTGCCTATATTGGCATAAGAGCCTTTAGATTGTATTCTGTCAATTTGGAGTGATGTTCCATATATGAAAAAATACATTTATAGTGTCCATTATGTCTATGGTTGATATAGCATAAAAATGGATTTACATTGGTGGTCAATGACCCAGGATCCATGATAGTACCAATTCACCTGTGTGCAAACGTCATCATCAAAAATAAAATAAAAATAACTGTAGCTTATGGGTTACACAGCGAGATTTAAAAACAATTAGCTGTATACAACATGAAATAACACAATTGTGGCTGCTTGCGCTTAACTTGCAGCAGCTGTGTAGGTTAGCCCAAAAAAACTTCAGTTATTTCACACATAGAGAATGACCACAGACATTCTGTAACTGATAAGAAGCAATTTACAGTTACAATGTAAAAGACCTTAAAATCGCTTTAAAGCTTGGCCTTCACTGACCACTGAGGCTGGGAGAGTAAAGGGTAAGGAGGTTAGCGAAATGATTTTGATTGACAAGTAAGCAGAGATACTTTACTGTAAATAGTTTGTTTTTCTTCTTTGAAAATTCTGGTCTTTTCTGCTGTTTTTGAAAATGAGAAATGTTATTCTACATTACAAAAAAGCTGTGAAACTGTCCCTCCTTGTAAGCTCTAACAAGCAGCAAGTCTTTCTCTCATTAGTTTGCTAGGAAACATAAAATAGTAAGTGACTTGGCAGCACTTTATAAAAAAAAAAAAAAGCATGATAATAAAAAATGAACAGCAATCACAAACAACATAGATTTTAATGCTCAAAGCAAGGTGAGTGCCTGTTTCATTTGAACAAAACATAAAATGTAATGAACTAACTCAAGGCCATTTAAAGATTATGCAGGAGAAATAAAAGCATAACCATTAACTTCGCAAGACAGTTGTTTAAGCAAGGCCTTGCTGTACAGACTTTGCCAAACTAATTTCTTCAAAGCAGGAAAAAAGACAATATACCAAATTTTGTTGCATATTTGCAAATGAGACTACAGATAAACTACATGTTTACTTGAGGCACGTCCAACTTAGAAATATTGCATCTTGATTGAAATAAGTAGTTCTATAGCTGGCATTTGAAACCAATTAGCATTCTTGAATCAAGACCAATCAAAGTAAAGAGTAAAGGATAAAAGCTATTTTACAAACTGTAGAACCAGGAAATGCAATCTATGGAACAAGACCTCACCTAGTGCCACAGATTTACATTTTTGGATCACACAAGAATACTTCCTGTACAGATATTCGTTCATACCTGCACATAGGAATTGTGCCGAGAATGTACCCTGAGCAGCAAGAATGTACCCTGAGCTGCGAGAATGTACCCTGAGCTGCAAGCAATGTACCCTGAGCTGTGATAATGTACCCTGGGCTGTGAGAATGTACCCTGGGCTGTGAGAATGTGAGCTGTGAAAATGTACCCTGAGCTGTGAGAATGTGACCTGAACTGCGAGAATGTACACTGAGCTGCGAGAATGTACACTGAGCTGTGAGAATGTACCCTGGGCTGTGAGAATGTACCCTGAGCTGCAAGAATGTACCCTGAGCTGCGAGAATGTACCCTGAGCTGTGAGAATGTACCCTGAGCTGTGAGAATGTACACTGAGCTGTGAGAATGTACACTGAGCTGTGAGAATGTACCCTGAGCTGTGAGAATGTACACTGAGCTGTGAGAATGTACACTGAGCTGCGAGAATGTACCCTAAGCTGTGAGAATGTACCCTGAGCTGTGAGAATGTACACTGAGCTGTGAGAATGTACACTGAGCTGCGAGAATGTACCCTGAGCTGTGAGAATGTACCCTCAGCTGTGAGAATGTACCCTGAGCTGTGAGAATGTACCCTGAGCTGTGAGAATGTACACTGAGCTGTGAGAATGTACCCTGAGCTGTGAGAATGTACACTGAGCTGCGAGAATGTACACTGAGCTCTGAGAATGTACACTGAGCTGCGAGAATGTACCCTGAGCTGTGAGAATGTACCCTCAGCTGTGAGAATGTACCCTGAGCTGTGAGAATGTACCTTGAGCTGTGAGAATGTACCCTGAGCTGTGAGAATGTACACTGAGCTGTGAGAATGTACCCTGAACTGCGAGAATGTACACTGAGCTGTGAGAATGTACCTTGAGCTGTGAGAATGTACACTGAGCTGCGAGAATGTACCCTGAGCTGTGAGAATGTACCCCGAGCTGCAAGAATGTACCCTCAGCTGCAAGAATGTACCCTGAGCTGCGAGAATGTACCCTGAACTGTGATAATGTACCCTGAGCTGTAAGAATGTACCCTGAGCTGTGAGAATGTACCCCGAGCTGCCAGAATGTACCCTGAGCTTTGAGAATGTACCCTCAGCTGCGAGAATGTACCCTGAGCTGCGAGAATGTACCCTCAGCTGCGAGAATGTACCCTCAGCTGCGAGAATGTACCCTGAGCTGCGAGAATGTACCCTGAGCTGCGAGAATGTACCCTGAGCTGCGAGAATGTACCTTGAGCTGTGAGAATGTGCCCTGAGCTGCGAGAATGTACCCTGAGCTGTGAGAATGTACCTTGAGCTGTGAGAATGTGCCCTGAGCTTTGAGAATGTACCCTGAGCTGTGAGAATGTACCCTGAGCTGCGAGCTCAGGGTACATTCTACAAAAACTATGAGCAGGCAGCTAAGTTTATTTTTTTTGCAGAGTAAATATAGCATGGGAAAAATAGCCTGTCTGAGGTTTGTTGTTTTTACCTCTGTGTAGGCTTCGACTTTAGTATTGACTAGATAGAAACCTTTCAAATAAATATTAAAGAAACACACCTTGCATTTACAAGTGTTTACCATAAGTTAACCACTTAAGCCCCGGAGGATTTGGCTGCTAAAAGACCAGGGGGTATTTTGCGATTCGGCACTGCGTGACTTTAACGGACAATGGCACGGTCGTGCGACGCTGTACCTAAACAAATTTGACGTCCTTTTTTTCCCACAAACAGAGCTTTCTTTTGGTGGTAGTTGATCACCTGTGCGATTTTTTGATCACGCGCTATAAACAAAAAAAGAGCGTCAATTTTGCAAAAATAACAATATTTTTCACATTTTTTTATATGAAATTCCCCAAAAAAAAAGTAAAAATCAAAATTTTTTAACATTTTCGGCCAATTTGTTTTATGCTACATATGTTTGGTAAAAAAAAATTCAAAAAGCGTATTTTGATTGGTTTGCGCAAAAGTTATCGCGTTTACTAACAAAGGGAAAGATTTTTGTCAATTTTGTTGTTTTTTTTTTAACGCGTAATGGCGGCGATCTGCGATTTTTTTGCGGTACTGCGACATTGCGGCGGACAGATCGGACCCCTGACTGACATTTTTGACACTTTTGGGGTTACCAGTGACATTTCTACAGTAATCAGTGCTATATATATGCACTGTTACTGTAAAATTACACTGGCAGTGAAGGGGTTAACTTTATTTGAGAGGGAGGGGCTGTGTGTGTCCCTAGGGGTGTGATTCTAACTGTGATTGGCTGTGGCTTGAGGTGTAGGGACACTGATCAATGGTCCTACATAGTAGAACTGTATGATCAGTGTCTACACAGGGAGAACTGACAGGCAGCTTGTTTACACAAGCTGCCTGCCTTTCTCCCTCTCCCCCGACGATCGCAGAGTGACCGGCGGACATCGGGTCCGCCAGTCACACACGCGGGGGGGGGGTGCATGACCGCGCGGGAGCGCGCCGCTGGCGGCGCTCGCTCGCTCCCCAGACCCTCCCAGGCTGGTGACGTATATATACGTCACTTTGCCTGTGAGGGGCTGACCGCCGCAGTATATTTACTTGCGGTGGTCGGCAAGTGGTTAAAAGGGTTGTAAACCCCTGTTTTTTTTTTATAAAAATAACAAACATGCCTACACACACCTGGTCTGTACTTACCTGCAATTGTTTTGCACAGAGCAGCCCCGATCCTCTTCTTCTGGGGTGCCCCGTTGGCACTCCAGGCCTCTCCTCTTCCTCGGGTGCCCCCCCACAGAAAGTCGCTTTCCATTGGGAAACCTGTGCTGGCTCGCTCCAATGGCTTCTGCTACTATCAATCTGTCCAATAAGGAGAGAGACAGCGACTGGAGCCACTGTGCTTGTGCACATCATTAGATCGAATCATGTTCAGGTAAGAAAAAGGGGGGGGCTAAGGGGGGAGCTGCAGCACAGAAGGAAAACCTTGAGGCTTTACAATAACACCTTCTGTCCCTTCATTATCACTATGTTCGCTCACTCAACTGTTTCTATGGAGGCAGAAATGGTTGTCACTAGGCTGCTGTCCTTGTTTGAACTACAAATATACAGTATACTCCTAATAGTAGTTTACAGAAGATAGCTTGGAAGGAAGACATTGTGGGTTCTGATTTACAAGGAACCTATCTTTGACAATATCAACAGGTACAATACTTGCTGAAAATGTTGCTGACCTGAAAAATTTAAATTAAAGCAGAGTTCTACCCAAAAGTGGAAGTTCTGCTTTAAGGACTCCTCACCCCCTTACATGCAACATTTTTGGCATGTCATTTTCTTTTTTTTGGCTGGTGGAGTGGGTACCTAGTTTTGACAGGTACCCAGCTCCCATTTCTGCTCGGGCCACCTAAGCAACCCGAGCGGAAGTTCTCATCTCCCCCTCCCTCTCTGCAATCTTCTGGGCCATGACACAGGTCCCAGAAGATTACCTGACTATTGAGGAGGCGCAGCACGATTTGCGCATGTGCAGTGTGCACCCGGCTGTGAAGCCGCAAGTTGTCACAGTCTGGGTGCCCACACTTGTGATGCCAGACTCGGGGAGAGGCAAGGGAGAGAACCCAGTGTTTGGGCAGCCGCATCACTGGATCCTGGGACAGGTGAGTGTGTGTTTATTAAAAGTCAGCAGATACACTTTTTGTAGCTTCTTACTTTTAATAAATACAAAATGACTGGAACTCCGCTTTAATGCAGACACCAAATTTAATGACTGGTATAGTATATGTTTCCGTTTATATTCTTAGATTGTAAGATCCAACGAACAGGGCCCTCTAAATCCTTTTGTATTAAAGTGTATTGTATTTATACTGTCTACCCTCAAGTTGTAAAGTGCTGCGTAAACTGTCCGCGCTATATAAATCCTATACAATAATGATAATAATATGCCCTTTAATCTTTGTCTTTATTTATAGGAATGCACAGACTTGCATGTCAGCGTGGTCTTTCTACATAAAGTTTAGATAAATCTATTTCCCATGAGCCCCAGGACTCTCAGTCCACTAGAGGTTTTACATGTTTTATTCACAGCTACCTGTGAGTATGTTTTCTTCTTCCTCCACCATGATTTGTATTCCGGTTAAGTGACAAGGGGAATATTGTTCAGCAACAGCTTCCTTTCAAAAAAATTGCTATTCCTAGTATTGAGATGCAATGGTTATTAAAGAAAAATCATATCATCCCAATGCATGAGATGAATCTCATATTTCCTACTTGTACTCACAGATCCATAGTCACAGCCAACATTAAAATTCAGATGATGGTGTTTAAATGGATTCCTTGGTTGCCTGAACTGGGCTTAGACATTTCTAGACAGACTGCAAAGCATACTGCAAGTCTTAAAATCCAATTTCCCTGCTGACACAACCAAATGTCGACTTATCTTACAATTTACAAATTGCCATTTTTATAATTAATCATTCATAAAAAAAAAAAAAAAAAAAAAAAAAAAAACAATTTACTGAAATTATGGCAGATCAATTTATCAAATGTGATGTTTGTGAGAGAATGAAAATATAAAAATTAATTTATTAAAGATAGTAGTTTGCAAACGTTTGGGTAACCATTGAAAAAAAAAGAAAAAAAAGCAAGCAACATTGTCTCTATTTGTCAATCCAATAAACTGTAATAGGTTTTTCTATTCAATTTATGTGCACACACTGTCACACACTGTAAAGAAGTTAGACACTGACAGCCTATTCACACCACATGTATTGCCATAACAAGCTGAAATCCATTATTTTCAATAGGCACGGTTCACACTAATGTGTTGTGTTGGTGTGCCTTTTTTTTTTTTTTTTAATTTAAATGGGATATGCTGCTTTTAAATGAAGTTCAATCCACTGCTATGCATTTCAGCACATCATAGCATGCTGCAATGCACGTTGATGAAAGAATAAACATTTACTTTGACACCTGCTGGGGAAAAAAACCTGCATATCAATGCGAACATTGATGGTTGTGACATTTAGCAGGCTTTTTTAACCGGCATTATCAGGCTTTTAGCAATCTTCAGAACTGCTGCTAAAAGCTTGTTTCAAGCTACAGCCAGACTGGAGCTGGTTGATTTTTTTGTGTAATTACCTGCTAAATGTGGTAATTTGCAAATTAATGTTTGTTTTTTAAGACAAAATGCCTGTGTACATGAATCCTGAAATTAAAGTGATTGTAAATGATTGCCTTGTAAAAATGTAATTTAAATTGAAAACAAAATGCAAACCTTACGCGTATAGATATAAAAAAAAAACATTATAAATACACTTTTACCCCTTTTTATAAGTGATCAAATTCTCTCTGCTCCCTCTGTTCTCAGCTGCATAAGAGCTGGTGGGAGGAGAACCAACAGTACACTGAGCTTCCCAGTGAATGGCTGTGCAGGGGAAGGGGGTGTGTCAGGACAAGGACTGTGATTGGAAGAGCAGCTAGAGAACTGACCAAGATGTGTGGTCCTGCTTAGTGTGGTTAGTTTTTTAATTGGATAGCAGAGGGACTGGCAGGATCACCAGAGATTCCACAAAGGAAGAAATGCAAAGAGAACAGGATACTGTTTCATAAAAGTACATGGTACAGCAGGCCCATATCAGAAATAGGAAATGCTAAGGTAACAAACACTTTAATTCACTCCTTGACCAATTTTGCCAGAGCGATAGTTTTTCTCACTAAGTGAGAAGAGGCGAGATATAGTGATAGATAGCAGTGGCTATCTGATAATGTTCTTGTTTTTCACCAATATACACTATATTACCAAAAATATTGGGACCCCTGCCTTTACACACACATGAATCTAAGGGCATCCCAGTCTTAGTCCGTAGGGTTTAATATTGAGTTGGCCCACCCTTTGCAGCTATAGCAGCTTTAACTCTTCTGGAAAGGCTGTCCACAAGGTTTAGGAGTGTGTCTATGGGAATGTTTGACCATTCTTCCAGAATTAGAATTATTTTTTCTTTTAAACTTAATGCGTTAGCCCACCAACATGTTTAAGATTTATGGGCAGTGTCATTGTGGTTACATTTATGCTATGTTAACATTTAGGGAGATGGCGTAGAAAGGAGTTATTGCAGTAAGAGTGGACATATTTTCTAGATCCTCCACAAGGTAGACCCCACACGTGCAACTCACCAGGTAGTGTACGGGGCACTATAGTTAGTTATTCTGCATACAGTTAGTGCCATTTGAATGCAAGTAGGTAGTGACCATCAGCCAGTGTACTGTGTACAACATATCATATTATAAGAAAGTCTATAATTATTATGCCAGCACTTGCCTGAACCTTAACAATACAAGCCATATAAGCAGTGGTGTATTTAGGTTTTGTGCTGCCCTAGGCCTAACTATGCTTGGGCACCCCCAAATTTAAATATGACCCACCCCTTCCTGTACAGGCCACACCCCTTCCTGTTACCCGCCCTGTCATCTGTAAACCACAGACCATAACGACAGTCTATCAGTGCCCTTCAGTACAGCCTCATCAGTTCCCATAAGTTCAGCCTCATCAGTTCCCATAAGTTCAGCCTCATAAGTTCAGCCTCATCAGTTCCCATAAGTTCAGCCTCATCAGTTCCCATAAGTTCAGCCTCATCAGTTCCCATAAGTTCAGCCTCATCAGTTCCCATAAGTTCAGCCTCATTAGTTTCCATCAGTGGCCATCAATGCAAAATATCAGTGCCCATCAGGACAGCATATCAGTGCGGCCTCGTGCCCATCAGTGCAGCATATCAGTTGCCCATCAGTGCTGCCTCGTGCCCATTAGTGCAGCATATCAGTTGCCCATCAGTGCAGCATATCAGTTGCCCATCAGTGCAGCATATCGGTGCCACCTCATCAGTGCAGCCTTATGTCACTGGATTAGTAAGGATTACTCCTTTCTTTTAGGATATTTGGATTTGTGTTTGCTGCCACTGATTGTAATCATAGGATTATTTCACTTATTTGTATAATGAATAGGACGTCCATAGTCATTATACAAATAAGTGAAATAATCAGTGGCAGCAAACACAAGTATATCCAAGTACAAGTATATCCAAATATCTTATAAGCCGGCGGGGACCCTTTTCGTGTGGGAGTTGGGAGGAGGCTATTTTTTTTTTCGTGCGGGTTGCAGCTTTTTTGCTGCCCCCCTGCAAAGTGCTGCCCTAGGCCTGGGCCTTGTTGGCCTAGGCCAAGATACAGCACTGCATATAAGTCATAATCTTACCTTAAACAAGAATGTATGTGGAATCTGTGTCCTGAAAGTTAAATATCCCAGCTTGTAGATAAGGAACACTGGTGCTAAGTACACCTATCTGATATTTTTTTACAATGTACAGACCCATGGGGGAAGGGGGTGGTGCATAGAAGTAACAGAATCTTTGGACGGAAGATCAGAAGACAAACTGGCTCTTTTCTGTCTGACGTGGGATGATCTTTAAAATGTATCAATAGGCTTTTGCAGCTCCAAAATGTACTCCTACTATTATATTTGAGGATGCAACAAGCTGCATGTGCATTTTAAGTGTAAAGAACTTTGAAACCTCTGTTAAATAACTGTGAAAAGGAAAATAGGAGCATTGCCAAGTATTGTCACTCAGGTTTCAGAAGTCAAGATGAAAGTTGTTAAACATTGGACTATTTGCCATGAGCTACAATTCCTGGCTTAATTATCTGTGATAAATATATACACCTCACACTGAACAATGTGCCATAGCTATTTTAATGCAACTGTAAATCAAAGCTACGTGGTTAAGAAAGCGTAGCACTTAAACATAAATTGCAGTGTTCAGGTGTAGAAATCTTCCCTCCGCGTGCTTTGACAAACAGCTCGGAAATCTGCCAGGGATGAGAAGTGCTAACAACAATGATTACAGAGAAGTACCTGCTTGTTACAACAGCATGTAAATAGCAGTTTGGATCTGCAACATACAGTCTCTAAGAAGTGGCATAATACCTTTTATGATAAAAACATTAGGGATTGATGGGATCAAATGATAGGGCATGAGACTATACAATCATCTTATGCAATATTTGCTGTGCTGTGCCATTTCATTTTATACATCTACCCCTCATGCATTTATTAATCAGATGAGAATGCCATGACCTCACCAGCAGCCCAAATGGTACTTATACGTGTGAACCATTATATGATACATTACGATTGGTTGATTACTCTCTAAAGTTGTTATATTAACACTCGCCATAAAAGTATAATTTTGTAGGTCCTATTTGCAGTTACATGGTTGCCACTCAATCTGTACTCTTCCCTTCCTTCAAGCTATGCCCTCCAATGATGCCAGGACCATAAACCAGAGTGAAGGGAGGAGGGGAGTAACTTTAGGGAAATAAGAAAGAGACTGTACTTACTGAGTTGTGCCTGAGCTTATTAACTAGTCAGACGCATGCGCACTTGAAAAAGCTGTACGTTTCCCAGCTTTTCATGTGCAGTGGTGCTGCTTCAGGGTTCTGGTAATGTTGGGAAGATCAGCCCCCAAGACAGGAGATCAATTCAGATTCAAAGGTAATGGATTTCCAAATAAGTTATTTACACATAAGTCATTCAACTCTTTCAAAAGTTTTTGATTTAACTAGGTATAAGGCTTCATGTAGAAAAAAGGGCATATAGAAGAGAATGCCCAGAAGCACCATAACGTATTGAGTATAGAGGTATAAATTTGTGATTTTTTAAAAAAAATGCACTCACAATGTTTCTAATGTAAAACATCAAATTTATTAGATCCAGGAACAAAAATGCTATAAAAGACAAAAGACCTTCCACCAAGCCACCCAAAAGTAGACTTCATAGTCACTAAAAACATGCACACCTTATGCGCCAGCTGCAGACAGTCACCATAGCAAAATCACATGAAAAAAATTAAACAATGCATTAATGGAAACAGTAATGGAGCATAATGGGGTGCAGTAATTGAGCAGATTATCATAAAGAGATGGCAACTAGCATGAGGCTGAGTTCACACTGGCATAAAAAGCAGGCGTTTGAGGGGCGTTAAAAACGCCCCTCAAATGCCTCTACAAATGATACAATGGACAGTACACAGTGCTGTTCACATTATAAAAACATGAAGCGTGAGCATTGTATTGCTTCAAAATTGAAGCCTTACGTCAAGCCAGGAGGCGTTTGAAGCCTTTCAATGCCTCTCATTGAAGTCTATAGTAATGAACCGCAACCACACTGGCATACAGTTGTAGCGCATTTACAGAATGGTTGTGGCACGTTAGTACAATGAGAATTTTAACTAGTTGTTGAGGAGCGGGCCCTGGAAGCAAGGCTTCCCAAATCTCACCTGAAAGAAAAAAAAATGTGAGGAGGGGGGCGCTCGCTCATTTCCCCCACCCTTCCTTATATGCCAGTCTGCATGCTCGGATAAGGTTCTAGTATGGGTTTTGGAGGGCCCCATGCTGTTTTTTTTTTTTTTTGGGCTTAGGGTTTCTCTTCAAGATCCATACTAGATTTAAAGGTCATGGTATGGACTGGGGGAACCCCACCTTGTTTTTTTTTTAGCCAAATTTTTTTTATTTAAGCTTTCAGCGGTTGTTAAGGGCGCGGCAGCCTGCTTCCTTGCCCGCTCCTCAGCAACCAGCTATTTTAGGTGTTTGTGATGCAGTTTTAACAAGAGCATTTGTCAACTGCACCACAAATGTACGTAGGGCATTTGGGGGAGCATTTTTATGCTCATTAAAAGATTATCAACTGCACCTATTAACATGCAATAACGCTATAGGAGCTTTTGATAAGCGTCAGTATATTAAGAAAGTGTGAATGAGCCCTTAGTGTAGTTATATTCCCTGCGTTGTTTGTTTACCTTATCTTGTAATGATGGGCTCACATGATGTGGCTACAGTTTGTAGTGTCATAGCCGATCGATTCCCCTATGTCCATGTATTCATTCACCTAGCTTGTCCCTAATCACTAAAGCAACAGGTAACTTCTTGTTACAGGTCTTTAGGCGTCCAATTTATGTCTCATCTTTACCTCTACCCCTGCTTTACCCCACCCCCCCAAAGGTTGGTGGAATATAAAGTTTCTTCACAGAAAGTGTCAGTTCTCAGACTACAGACAGGGGTCATGCATTAACCTGTGCACGGCCACACTGCATGCCTCATTTTTCAAGACAAACAAACTGCTGAAACAGGAATTCAAATATTTACTCCTTCATACACTGTGTGCACAGGGCAGCAAATGACACCCTGAAAACATACAACATCATTACAACACAAAACTACATCAATGCACATATAATGCAGCTGAAAAGCGCAAGATGCAGGTAGGAAGACTTATAATACCTTTAAATAAGATTTTTACCAATCAGCATGCTGTCAATGAACATATTTTAGAGAGCTTATTAAGGCCACATTGTCATTTTTGTCTGGAGAACCACTTTAATATTTTATGTATATCAGGTAAAACATAATTTCAATTTCACAGATCTCCAAACTTAAAAGCTAAAGGATGGATTTGCTTGAAAAAAACCCCATGAAATTATAGGTCCCCCCCAAGGAAATATATGTTTTTGTAAGGCACAGTATGAGTTAGAACAATTGTTTAGGGTCCACTAGTCTGGAACAAATGGAAAGAAGGGAATCTGTTTTTTGCTGCCTAACCAGCTCAGTTTTCTCCAGAGTCCTGGCTGGGCCGAATCTTTTGCCCTGTTCTGTGTCACAGCTAAATTAAAAGCAACTGGTGCACCAAAGGGTCATTGCTTTCTGTTTCCCAGAAGACACAACACTGTGATGTTAAGAGATGACCTAAGCATATTTAAAACACCAGAGAATGGGCATTTTATGTGAATGGTTTTTATTTGTGAAAAATGTTCCTCGCAAAACACCGTAAAATCATGTTATTGGTTGCAGTGTGATAATGTCACTATATCTCAGTCACCTCTTACATGGATAATGCAGGTAAATATTTTGGCTTATTAAAGTGCACCTCCACAATATAGCACATTGCATTGCCCCTAATTTCTCAGATGAAAAAAATGGACACCTTTAACGTTTTTATATCTAGGCAAAGATTTACCCTTGCCACATCTGCGCTCATGCACATTAAGAAGAATGAATGAGAAAATGTCCAAGGCCTGTGCATTTACAGATGCTTACAATGGTCAACATCAACAAAAAAAATACTACAAAAAGAAAATTACTAAAACAAATTTGTGTTTTATATCAATTTTACATTATACTTGCATTTGATAATAAGCAATGATTTAGAGGCACACACATAAAATATGCATCACATCAAACCATCAAGAAAAAAAAGGACCTTTCACACTACCTACATACCACCCTATTTTAAAATATTAAAACAAATCAATAAAATCACCAAATATTAGGCAATCCATAGAAACTATGTAAAAGTAAACACAACTCCGGGTTGGAAGACAATAGGTTCTTTCATGATGGACGCTTTCAACTTTTCCTAAAACACCAGTGTTCTGGCGTTTTGCCCTTTATTTTCAGCTGGTGTCCTTGCCAGTAACTCACTTCTAGGGTGACAATATGTAACATAGGGTAAGATATTCTATAGTTCTAAGAGATGACCTGAGCAGGCTAATAACACTGCTAACTGATAACAGTACAACACAAGCAAAATGCACAGGGGAAGTTACAGGCTCACTGGTTTTCTGGCAGAATGAACAGGTGTGTTATGCACTTATCAAACGCATATAACAAATTGCTTTCAATAAAACAGTATATTTACCAGATCAAAAGGGGCAATTGAGTCAAGTTTATTGTTAGGGTGTTCGTATGTGCTAAATTCTCTTTATACATTTTTTCAGTACAGAAGCCTCCTCCTACTTTATTACTATAATATGGAATATACTGTATTAAGGTAATCCTCTTTCTAGACTGCTTACTGCACACAATTCATCTGACTAAATGGAAGAAACCATTGCCTGCTAAGTGGTATTGTTTCTTCTTCGGGCACATCAATACAATTTTTCTTTGGCTGGAGAGATTGTTAGCTTCCAGGCTTGTTCGGTCACATCTGGAAGTTCTCTCTGGTTATTTAAGATTATTGGAAAGAGATTTTAAGACTAATTTAAAAGGTTTCCTCTCTCTCACTCCCATTTGACCCTTGGGTTTTTCTTTCTAGTTATCACTTGTACACGTGATAAATCTAAAAAAACGATCATACCAAACATGGTAAATGCTGCAAAAAGTCTGATTCCTAAGTACTTAAAATCAACTTATCTTACCACTATACAGGAATTGTATAAATACAGCATTTTGCTACTAGTTATGTTTCTTATCTACAGTTGTCCACAGCCTTTTATTGTTTACACAGCTCTGTTATTTTATGTGTTTTTATCCAACTGTTTGTCAGCTTTGTACTCATTCTCCACAATTCATCTCTAATACGTAATAGGATAATATATACAATGATACTATATACCAGGAACACACAGGGAATGTGTGAGATATACAGTATAACCTGGGAGTATGAGGTGAAAAAATGAGATGAAACAATATGCTAAAAGAACCTGAACCTGAGATACATAATTGTGAAAATATAATTTAGTTAATACTAGATATTTGGTCATAGCAGACTGACTAATTTTGTTTGCAGGGTTGTTCAGATCTTCGTTCTTCTATTATGTGTTTTCATCCATTTACAAATTAGTTATCATGCTTTTTTGAGCTTTTGGCTCAAGAGCTCTTTTTCTCCCCAGGGATGTCTTGAATAGCCATTGTTCATTTTTACGATTTTATATAAATATGACAAGCTGCCCTAATCTAACACTTTGCAAGTTTTGAGTTGTGCTGTATATTTGTTAGTTTTATAATGTGCAATTTAAGTTGAAGAAATATTGCGGGGGTTCGGGGCAGCTGAAAATTACCTTATTCAGGGCTGTGAAGACTCAACACAGTACAACAAACCTGCTGATGATAATCAAGTACTTAACAATTATGAAGCACATTCACAAGAGTAGTTTAACACTATCTCAAACAAGATGCATTTTACATTCTATCTACTGCTTTATTATGATTCTATAATGAAGATTCTCAATACAAGCAATCACACAAAGAGTGTACATCAGAGTGCCCGAGAATCAATATTGCAGATTATGAGTTGCATTAGTATTTACAAGGTAGGACAACAATTAAAATAAAAAAAAAATAATAAAAGAAAATAAATCTGTCGCAGAAAACTATAATAATCCAAAACGTTAGCATTAGAGATGATTTACTGAATAAGTAGTGGTTGCTTACTTTGAATATGGAATTATATGTGAGGGAGATTTAAAAAAATTGAATTCTTGTTAGCACATGATGGGGTATTTAAAATGAACACAGTTTCTTTGTACCCACTAAAATTAACTTTGCAAAATAAACAGCTCCAAAACCTTTAGCAAATCAATCCCACTATGTTTGACAATGTACCATTGCCTTGAGTATTAGCTAGTTTGCATTAAATCTAAAGTTTTTTTTTTTTATTTTGGACAGAATTGGATAGGGTTCGGCTCTATGTCAGCTTTTCTGCTGTATGAGACCCTTTTAGAGAGATTTGCCCTATTCACTTCAAGAAGTGAATAGCGGAAGTGAACAGGTGGTAAAGGAACAGGACAAGAAGTGAAGGATGTCATGAAAAAGGGGACACAGGCAAATTTAAAGACTTTGGAGAGGTTCTAATCCCCCCCCCCCCACAGATCTAAAGCAAAAAAAAAATGTTTTTCCTGAAGTTCAATTCAAATTACCCTCCATCTTAGTTATACCAATTATTAATATAATATAAAAAGGATTTTTTAAAGGGTTACTGCAAACAAAAGTAGATCTCTGTTTTTCTGTACCTCTCCTGTTTCCAAAGACAAGGCCCACACTTTTAGACTTAACTGCCATTAACAAGAAAATCAACCAGAATAAAATTATATTATAATAACATCATTATTCACCTAAAATATTCACTGCTTAACATGCTAAAGTAAACACTTACGAACACAAATTCACTACACATAACCTTTCCTATTTATCTGAGTAAAACAGGAGCAAATTACAAACAAGATACCAAGGGCATCACATTACTGTAAATCCCTTCTTGTTCAAAAGACCTGGAAAAACCACAGATAGCCTCATAAAACTTTCTACATACTCCTATGTTCAGTCAAGGTCACTCAAGTAACTATATAATATGAGATTAAGTAACCATGACAACTTCCAATTACATGGATAAGGTGTAACATTACTGCAGATCATGCGTGAAAGAAGGAGCATGGATAGCTTTTGGACTTTATTATATAAAAAGGTATTTCATACATTATAGTAGTGGACTTAAAATGAGCCCTGGTAGTTTTTGATTGTAATGCTATCATACCAAGATCTATATCACTGTAAAGTCACTATCACAAGACATACAGTATGATCAGTTGCTAGATATAACAAGTTGGTCTGGCCAGTGTTGTGTAGCTGCCTACAACAATAATTCACCCGTTTAAATTTCTAAATCTCTGTTGCAAATGCAGAAACAGTGAAAAGCAAAGGACTTTTTTAAATTGCTCAAAAAACCTTGCTGTGTTTGCAGTATGGTGAAAAAAATATATAAATTGTAGTGCACAATAACATAATGATATTCAAGTGTGTCAATGTGTCTTATTTTGTTAATTATTAATATGCTCTTCAATAGTGTACAATAGTATCAAAGCGCAAGGTCCATATGTGTAATAGGGATATCAGTAGAAGGTCTTAAAGGGCTCAGCTTGATAGTCGCATAAAGCTGTACAAAAAAAAAAAAATATATATATATATATATATATATATATATATCTCAAACCGGTAGTATATATGAGGAGATCATAAACTTATATTAGTAAAGTAAGTGAGCCCAGACCAAGATACCAGAAAAACAAATAAACTGTGTATGGCTGTACATCAGCCAATCCGGATAGAGATATAGGTGAAACATTTATGAGAAAGGTGAAACCAAACAGACAAGTAACTCCCATAAACCACCAGAAAAGGGTGCTGGAAAAACAGGTAACAGAAGTAATGTGACTATCACCAATTGTTGTGAAGAAAAATCCCACAGACAAAAGTGCTGTATAGTGTGACTGAAAATACGTGCTCAGATAGGTGAATCTTGACAAGTGAGTGGATAAAACAAAGGTACCTACGCAAAGCCAGGGTAGGGACGGCTCTCAGCATCACAGTGCTGTTCAGTATGATGGGAGTTCACCGGGCAGACATGTGTTGCCCAAGACGGTCTCCCCTAAATGAACGCTGATGGAGTCACGTGTGAGGACGCCGACGCCAAGTATGACGCCGTGAACCGCACGGAAGAATGTGACGCCGAAGCGCCGCGGCCGCAACCGAACCCCTCGCCCCCACCCCGACCAATAGGTAGGAGTGGGGGAGGAGGGCGGAAGCGGACGGGGTGCATCGCAGTTACCGGAAGAGGACCATCCGGGAGATATAGGGACCCAGTGACAATGAACTATGAATAAAAGGGTTGGAATTGTATCTGGAATAAATATACAATACCAATTAGCATGTACTAATTGCATATAATGAGCATAATGCCAAATAAACCTGGATAAACATGCTTGAAATCCAAAAATGTAACCGCTGGTTACACATCTCCATCCCTGAATCCATATTATGTTAAAGGGAAGGGGCAGGAAAAAAGGGGGGAAGGGGGGAACAAATTAAATGAGACTCTTGCCATTGAGTCTCCATCCCTGTATATGCTTAGAATATAGAACACATAGTGTTTAGAAAATGTTTGGGACTTTATATGTGGCCAGTTTACAAATAATGATGTAAATAATAATTCATATACACATGCTGGTAAGCACAAAACAAGTATAGAATCAATTGACATCACGTATTTATTAATATGTAGAAATGGCAGTTAACATCATTGTACAGATACAATACAACAGCAGTAAACAGGCATAAAAGGTATGTATACATAAAATCTAATAAACCCATACACAATATTAAGGTCAATGAAAGGAGTTATCCAAATAATAATAATTAAGATGAATGAAGAAGAAGTATATGTATGATGGAGCTTGTAAATAAATTGTTTTGCCTCATAAGCTTGACGCATTTCGTGAAATAACTTTTCACTTCCTCAGGAGCAGGCACGAACATAATATCTAAAAAACACATATACATAGATGATATAGCATCCAATGAAAGGATATATTTTGTAATTATTGCGTAAGAGTGTTCTATATTCTAAGTGTACAATACATGTTAATACTGTATTCAGATGTTTATTTGAAGTTCAGCTTTAGGCTAGCCATATACACTAAAGCTGATCTCAACCTTTACTGTCAGGTTAAATATTCAGAGAATACGAATACAAAGCTGCCTATGAATAGTTAAGCTTTTTTTGGTTGTACTCAGTTTTGTTCTGGGTGTGGGAAGGGAAGCTCTCGTTCCATTACCGGAACACTGCGCTGTACACTGCATGTAGCTGAGGCCACATACAGTTTATAAATTCGATCCGAGCAGGTGCAATTGTTAGCATAAAAAATAGTTCATATGGGTCAGTTTGGCCCAAATGAACAAGTTAAAGTGACAGTGAGATGGAGACTTGATTTAACTGATACAAATGTTTAATAGATTAATAGAGTCTAAGAATCAGTAAAAATAAAATAAATCTTAAATACCATCTCATATCACCCTACCAAATGTCACTAGAGGAGGAGGTACAAGTACAAGCAGACACTTACTGAACCACCCTACACCATGTAAAAAAACACAGGACAGCCAAAAATATCAAGCATGGTCAACAAATATTTTCTCTTAGATGGCTAGGCTGATCTGTTCAACCATTTGATCTATACTGTTAAGTGGTATATTAGATAAAATAAATGTTTTTCATTTGTAAACCTTTTTTTTAAATAACAAACATCTTATACTTTCCTGGTCTGAGCAATGGTTTTGCCCAGAGCAGGCCGGATCCTCCTTTCTCGAGTCCCCCAATGCTCCTGGCTCCTCCTCATGGGGCTATGGGGCCACTTGTTCTGGCTCGGTCCTGAGCCATGCTCTGTCTGCCCATTGACATACAGAGAGGGTCTGGCCCCACCTCCTTCTGTCTGCTCACTGGCAGTGATTGACAGTAGCAGGAACCAATGTTCAATGAGGAGAGAGAGAAATGAGAGAGCCACTGCCTATGGGCACAACACTTGATTGAGACTGAACTCAAATAAGTAGAAGGAGGGGCTGGGGGGAGCTGGAAACTGAAGGTTTTTTACTTTAATGTAGAGAATGTATTAATGCAAAATACCTTCTGTCTTTAGAACCAATTTATTATGTAAGGTAATCTCCCTATTCTTTACAACTAAGAAAGCTAGGGAGCTGCCATCTTAGCCTCTGTTTAGAGGTGAGATGTCACAAAGACATCTCATCTTGCACACATAGTGGTTGTCTGCTAGATGTGTCAATGCCTAAAACCTTAGATGACTTTTCTCATTAACAATGCAGACTGTACAGATGCAGGTGCCTAAGCAATGACAAAGGAGCTGTCTGCTCCCCTGTCACTACCAGCACCTTTACCAACAGCACTGCTGAGCTCTTCCAAGAGCCACTCACCCACACAGAGGGCATTTGGGAGCTATAGTCTAGAACAGGGGTATCCAAAGTTTCTAAACAAAGTGCCAGTTTACTTTCCTTTAAACTTTAGGGGCCCAACTGTGTCCAGCAGGAATATAATTTTCTTTCTGGCATCAGTGAGAGTAAACATTGTCACATATTTAGTATTAGGGGGAGGAATAGTTTCTCCATTGTTGGTGTCAGTGCTAGAAATAGTCCCCCATTGCTGATGTCAGAGGGCAGAATAGTGTCTCATATCAGTGGGATGAATAGTGCCCCAAGGACCGGATAAACGCAATCAAAGGGACCCATCTGGCCCCAGGGCTGCAGATTGGAGACTTCTGGTCTAGAAGATACCTTTCCATTGCTGTCAGCTTGCAGTACCTAATGATCATGTCACAAGGCATAAAGATTTTTATTTCATAGCTAAGAAATTATTTATAAAAACATTTCCTTTTTATGCATTTAGTGCATATGATTATTAGGCTTTCACGCCTTTGAATCCAAGCTGGGACACTAGCCCAGTGCTTTAGTGGATTTCCTCCAGGTACCCTGCTTTCCTCCCACACTCCAAGTATGCTAGTAGGTGAGATGGTTCCTGTCTAAATCAGCCCTAGAGTGTGCGTGTGTGTATGAACATATGTGAGATTTGGACCTTGGATTATAAGTTTTAGGAGAGCAGGGACTGATGTGAATGTACAATGCTGTGTAAATTGTTGAACATGTAGGGCATGGCCCACCTAATAGGAAATGATTTACATGAATATTGATATAATCCTGTACTTACTCATTACCGTGTTTTAGAGTATTTTCTTTTTATTTGTTGTTTGTATATGTGTGTATTTTTAATATATGAATTGATAAAAAATAAAAATTTGGATTTTTTTTATAAATTTGGAAATATATTCTTTGAGTACGATACCAACAAAATCCCCCTTTCTCTAGCCCTCGAGCACCTGGTCCCTTGGTATGGACATATGGTAATACAAACCATTATGTCAAATGTTGAACATGTAACTAAATAGTTTACTGCTTTCTGGATGAACAGAGATAATGATGCTGATTCATTCTCCAGTGACATAGGAACTTACATTGCTGAATCAAGTACCTAGCAGTGAAGTGCAGAAAACGTAAATCACACGATTGGTTGAATAGAATTGACAGGTAATTCAGTAAGAATATATTTTTTTCAACTGTTATTTTAGCTGTTTTCCTATGTTTATGCTTTAAAAGTCTTTTGTACTTACTGTAAAGAAACATATTACAAAGGTAGGTGGTTTATCCTTCCTTCCTTATTTGCATTTCCCTATTTTATTTTTTTGGTAGAGAAGTGTGTTTTCTGTTAACAACTTAAGGAAACAACTACAAATACGTACTTTTTATCTATTACAGATTTTTTTTTTTCTTCTAGTTTGCTGAGGCATGCAGTTCACACCCATCAATTTTGGATTTATCTGCGGCTCAATTCATCTTGACATGAAAACCACTCAAAATCCAATATGTGGCTCTGCTTACCCACAAAACCAGCATCATCATAGAAAAGCATTTCTGATATAAAATAGTACAGTTTCTCTGATCTAATCGCATTGCTGTTGTAGCACAAAGATTTTTCCTCAAAACTGTGTCCTTGAATGTATTCCTGCACATAATGAGCTAGCCTTTATCAACAAGGCGACATCTGCATCTCTTGCTATCTTAGCTGGTTCCTGAAAAGTGAACCAAGATGCACTCGACTGCTAAACACTGAGACTGGCCTAAACACTTATAAAATAGGTAAATAAAGTTGAGAACGATACATTTGATTGCTTTAATAGTCAAGAAGTACATTTATTTTATGCAGAATGCTAAGGCTGGTTCACACTAACGCGGCACGACTTCGGGGGCGACCTGTGAAGTCGCGTGCACCGCGATTTCGGTGCAACTTGCACAGACTTCATATAATGAATGTCTATGCAAGTCGCTCCAGGTCCCCCTGGAGTAGTACATGGACCTTTTTCTAAGTCAGAGCAACTTGTGTCGCTCCTATTAGAAGGGTTCCTGTAGCACACAATGGACCCCGACGGACCGCGACTTGTCAGGCTGACAAGTCGCCTGACAAGTCGCGGTAGTGTGAATGGACACTAACATAGGTGTTGTAGTAAAAGCAGTATCATAGAAAGATTCTAAAAACAAACCTACAAGCCAGACCTAATCTAGATCATGTCCCAACAGTAAATGGTAAAACATTATTTTATACTTAAGCTGGCTATACATAGTTAGTTTTTTTTTTTATACTCAGAAAAAGGGCTGAATGAAAAAATAAATGAATAAAAAACAATACATTGATCAGCGGCTGTAGCTGATTGACTGCAGCCTCTGATCAACAAACGAGCATGTCCCTGAGAAAGAAGTCAATCAACTAATTGACTACTGTCATGCGCAATGGTCACACACTGATCAGAATTTGGCCAATCTTTGCTGAACCATCAATATTTCAACCAGTGTATAGCTACCTTTAGTGTGGGAGAGGAAAATATGAAGTAAAATGGAGTTTGAGTTTTTCCTATAGTTCAAGCTCGATATTTTGGGACTATGGGATTGATTTACTAAAGGCAAATAGACTGTTCACTTTTAAAGGGAATTTTCCCTAGAGTTTAATGAATGTGGTGAAATGTCACTTTGCAAAGAACAGCCAAAACATGCAAGTAAAATTAAAGAAACAGCATTTTTGCTTGACCATAATTGGATAATAAAAGTCAGCAGAGCTTCACCTCATTCGCTAAGCTCTGGGAAAAATTCCCTTGCAAAGTTTTACTTCCCTTGCAAAATGAATGGCTTATTTGTCTTTAGTAAATCAACCCTTGCAATTTCAAAATAATAATATAGCAGGTATAGAAGCTGAGGATAAATAGTAATGTTTTTTTTTTTTTTATCACTTCAGATTTTATTTAAAGATTTTCGGAGTACAACGATAATATGGCATATAAAATGACAACAATGGGTCATTTGGAACATTCGACCCAGCGTCTTAGGTAACAATTTTAAACTCACAACAAATATGCGATGATGCAGCAAGTACTAGGTATCATTAGTAGAAGGTTAGGGTGGAGGAAGGTAACATTTCAAGTGAAGGCAGCAAAAGATGTAACTTGTGCTTTCATGGTGTAACAGCTTTACATCTGAAAATCTGGGAAATAGTGGTGTTTCATTTAAAATAAATGATTTAAAATAAAAATAAACACTGTATTTGAATGTTGGACCTCAGGAAAATGGCTGCTGCTTAGGAAGTATAGTTGACTTAGTTTTAACTGAAACGGTAAGCAAAACAGAATTTTTTGGAAAATGTCCTTTTCCCCCTCCCCCTCCCCCCCTCTTCACAATGAAATTGTGAAATTATATATATATATATACATACACAGTATCTCAAAAAAGTGAGTACACCCCTCACATTTTTCATAGTGCTGATTTAACCACCCTTCCCCCTGCTCCATTTTTTTACTTACAGACCTGACACTGAGTCTGCAGCAATGTTTACCCAGTGGTGGCACATCTTCCACTTCCCACTGCCTGTGCATGTTCAGACTTCTATGGGGCCAGGTGACTATTCTGTCTCTCTCACCAAATCTCTCTTCAGAAGGAGCAGTGCCTTAAACTTGTCACAGGAGTACCTAGGCATACTCACATACCAGGAAGTGTACTGATATTTTTCAGAAAGAATTCCAGTTTAGGTATTGCTTAGGCACAATTAACATTTCTAAATTGTTCTTATGACATACCAGATCTTTACTTTTTGAGTTCAGTTGCACTTTAGTTTGTTTTTATATTAGGTTCCTGTAATCTCTGATACAACAACACTCGTAGATGATACAGCATTCTGATCTGCTCATAACTTAATTGCTTCGCACAGTGCTGTCAGTTTGACACTGGACACATGCTAGCAAGAAGAAGAATCACAGGAATTACCTATCAGTGTAAATCTGTTTCTTCTTTTGCAATCTGAAAGCGGAGAAAGGAAAGGTTACTAAGGAAGCAGACCTTTTTCCTATTGCAGAACTTCCCTATCAGCAGTGGCTGCTGGCACACTGGTGTCAGTCACCGGCATTGGGTGTTACTGGGTGGGCTACTTTAGCATTTATATGGTGAAATGCTCACATATGATGTCAGTAAATTGATGACAAAATCCACCGTGTTGCAGAGGATCAGAGGGGGTATATTTCTGACAGCCAAACTACTGAGGAAGGGCTGGATGACCTCGGGCATCATTTAGCCCAAAGGTTAGCAAGTGGCCATAATTTAAACTTCAGCAACAGACTGTAAGGACTACCGTTGCAGGAATGAAAAAAGATATTAAGCAGCAGAACTTGCAATTCATCCCAAGCCAAATAAGGCTTAACTGGTGAGACTGAAGTTCAACTATATGGAATATTTATGGAAAGACTGAAAAATTTTTTTTAGATGCAAGTTATTTAACTGCTACACAATTTATTATTTTTTTTTTGTTTAATTAAGCAAAAGATACAAAGATAAAACAGAACTGCAAAAGCCTGTTCAGTGCAAATAGAGCCTCTAATTTATTTGGGTGTGCAATGCTAAGGGAGTATTCACATTTCAGTCTGGCAGAATAAACAACTCCCAAAGCATCATTTGCTTCATTACAACAGGCAGTTTGTCAAATTAATAGAAGCATTTGCACGCCTAATATAAAATATTAATGTCTCATTTGTTCAACAATTTTTGAGAAATTAAAACTTTTTAAGTTAATCATATAATAAACCTTTTTAATTAAGACACTTAAAAAATAATGAATCCAATAGGGTTTCTTTGGATTCTTGCCAGCCTTATTGGTTTAATAAATGTAGACATACTTTGTTCTGCATTCAACTTCATGAATACTAAATATGTCAGCAAAAATAAGTGTAATGCTTTACTAAACTTACCGGTTTATCAAAAGGTCAACTACCGGTATTTCTATCTTTCTTGAACAGATTATTTTAAAAGCAAGTGCATGCTAAAAATAATAATATGCTGTGACTAGGTGTTCATCACCTGCCAGATTTAGAAAATTAAAGGGTAAATCAAGCAAAAATTCATTATTAGTCTTGTGTGCGATCAAACACCCATCAGCTTTGTAAAAATCTTTGCAATCTTTAAAGAAAAATGTTCACCTCCAAATATGCCCTATCCCCACTTCACCTAACCATCACTATATTCTTTCTTTGCTTTGTGTCTGGCAGGTTAACTATCTGACCTCTGGCCAGATGGATTTGTCATGTATACAATATTTTTGACTGGTATCAACAATACCTTTGTCAAGGCATTACAGCGGAGAAATGATGGACATTTCCAATTACTTTTTCAGGATATTCCCTTCAGCAACACCCTTTTTATATTCATTAAATTTTATAATAGTATGTAAAATATGATTTCAGATAAACCTAAACTGTATGTAACCCAGAATCTTTTTTTAATATATCTGGCATCATGTCTCACTGTATACATTTTTCTTAAAGCAACTCTTCAGTCATTTTTTTATCTTTCCATCTATTAAATTCTTTGTCTTTGTTGTTTTAATTTTGGATAGTAAAACATTTTTTTTCTGCCAGAAATACCTTATACAGCACACTTCCCCTTTCTTGTCTGGTAAAATGCCTAGACTAATGACATCATGCACAGCCCTCTCTCTCACTCTTGTAAGAGTTTACCAGCAAAGGAGGAGGGATGAGTCATAGGAGATCCAATGAGAGTTGCAGAGCTGGAGGGCCTGGATAAGTGCTGAGATAACAGGAGACTGCAGAGATCTATTCATCCAGAGAGGAGAAATCTGAAGGAAAGCAAAAGTGTGAGTATGTCTGTCTGTATATGCAGTATGTGTGTGTGTCTTATATATATATATATATATATATATATATATATATATATATATATAAAAGTATGTATGTGTGTCTCTGCACTCTGTGTGTCTGTGTAAATCCAGGAAGTGAACAGTCAGCAGCTTCAGCTGCCCACAGTTAAAATGGCCACAGGCAGACTTAGTGGAGGGAGAATTCTGCAGCATATTTTGCAAGTACAGATTCACAGTATATATACAATAACATGCAAAGTGGTTGGAGGGAAGCTTCAGAATGGAAAAGATGTTTTTTTTACAAATTATGTGAGCAGACTGCAGTACCTCTTTAAGCAAACTGTTTTTTTGTGAATCTTTTACCAGTAACAAAGCAGGCTAACAATGCAAGCAATGCCTTGTAAGTTTGTCATTTGCTCTCCTTCAGTTTGGTTTGCCCAACAAGTCTAACAGATAGACAGGCCAACAGCCAACTGATGGGAATAATGTTGACAGCCTGCAACAGGAGGTGTTGTTACCTGTAGGCTCATAGTAAGAAACTTTGCAAAAGATTCACAAAAACAAAAGAAAAAATCTGGAAAAAAGCTGAAGAAAATTGTATACACTGAGGCATCAAACATACTGAAAAATAGATTTAGGGTTTACATTTAACATCTAAAATTAATCATTAATCATACATTTTCTAATCACCACATGAAATATATAAGGAATGATCAAAAAGGTATATCTGTGAAAAGTGGGTGTTTCTGCACAGAGCAAGATAACTTAATTCAAATGTACATTTTTATATGATAATTAAAAGTTTTGTTAACATTACAATCATCTAACATTTTGCAGCGCCCTGTTGAAATTATATATATATATATATACATACACAGTATCTCAAAAAAGTGAGTACACCCCTCACATTTTTGTAAATATTTTATTATATCTTTTCATGTGACAACACTGAAGAAATGACACTTGGCTAAAATGTAAAGTAGTGAGTGTACAGCTTGTATAACATGGTAAATTTGCTGTCCCCTTAAAATAACTCAATACACAGCCATTTTTGCCATTATTTTCTAAACCGCTGGCAACAAAAGTGAGTACACCCCTAAGTGGAAATGTCCAAATTGGGCCCAATGTGTCAATAATTTTTGTGGCTACCATTATGTTCCAGCACTGCCTTGACCCTCTTGGGCATGGAGTTCACCAGAGCAACACAGGTTGTCACTGGAGTCCTCTTCCACTCCTCCATGATGACATCAAGGAGCTGGTGGATGTTAGAGACCTTGCGCTCCTCCACCTTCCGTTTGAGGATGCCCCACAGATGCTCAATAGGGTTTAGGTCTGGAGACATGCTTGCCAGTCCATCACCTTTAACTTCAGCTTCTTTAGCAAGGCAGTGTTCGTCTTGTAGGTGTTTGAGGTTGTTATCATGTTGGAATGCTGCCCTGCAGCCCAGTCTCTGAAGGGAGGAGATCATGCTCTGCATCAGTATGTCACAGTACATGTTGGCATTCATGGTTCAATGAACTGTAGCTCTCCAGTGCAGGCAGCCCCAGACCATGACACTCCCACCACCATGCTTGACTTTGTACTTACTCCTCACCTGGCTGCAGACACACACGCTTGGCACCATCTGAACCAAATAAGTTTGTCTTGGTCTCATCAGACCACAGGACATGGTTCCAGTAATCCATGTCCTTAGTCTCCTTAGTCTGCTTGTCTTCAGCAAACTGTTTGCGGGCTTTCTTGTGCATCATCTTTAGAAGAGACTTCCTTCTAGGATGACAGCCATGCAGACCAATCTGATGCAGTGTGGTCTGAGCACTGACAGGCTAACCAATTACCCCTTCAACCTCTGCAGCAATGCTGGCAGCATTTACAAAGTATGTCTATTTCCCAAAGACAACCTCTGGATATGACGCTGAGCATGCGCACTTAACTTCTTTGGTCAACCATGGCGAGGCCTGTTCTGAGTGGAACCTGTCCTGTTAAACCATTGTATGGTCTTGGCCAACGTGCTGCAGCTCAGTTTCAGGGTCTTGGCAATCTTCTTATATCCTAGGTCATTGTTATGTAGATCAACAATTCTTTATTTCAGATCCACAGAGAGTTCTTTGCCATGAGGTGCCATGTTGAACTTTCAGTGACCAGTATGAGAGAGTGAGAGTGATAACACCAAATTTAACACACCTGCTCCCCATTCACACCTGAGATCTTGTAAAACGAATGAGTCACATGACACCGGGGAGGGAAAATGGCTATTTGGGCCCAATTTGGACATTTTCACTTAGTGTTGTACTCACTTTTCTTGCCAGTGGTTAAGACCTTAATGGCTGTGTGTTGAATTATTTTGAGGGGACAAGCTGTTACATGAAAAGATATAATAAAATATTTACAAAAATTAGGGGTGTACTCACTTTTGTGAGATACATTTGCTGGAGACGGCACAGACGCGGTGAGAGGGGCACGGCTTTTACTGTTCCTGTCCGATATGTCCATGGCAATTTTATTTTATTTGGAATGTAAGCAGGATATTTGAAGGGTGAGGGGGTGTGCTGTGCTTTATTTTAATCAATAAATATATAAAAATAAATATATAAAACGGTATCACACTATTGCCCCCCCCCCCTCTATCTTTCTTACAATCTTTGATCCATATACACCCATGATGGCTATTTGGAATATATACTGAGGTATAGCAGCAAGATTATGACAGAGGTACCTGGTCCATGGGTGTCCACATACGGAATGGTCCAGTGGAGAGGAGTTGAAGATAACTTTTATACATATAATGCTCTATTATCATTAACATCCGGTGAGTGCTCACTGCCTTAGAGGGGAAGCACATGTGGTGTGGTGAAGGAAGATATTATCCATCTTATCAGCACTTTAAACACCAGGATGAGCACCAATGTGAAGAACTAGAGAATTTACATACATTAGTGTGATTAAATTTATGTGCAGTGCACATTTTTTTTATGATTTTTTATGATGAACTATAGAATTCATATGAATTAATGTGACGAACTCTATGCACAGTGCATTTTTTTTTTTTTTTTACCTGCAGACCCCACAGGGGTATTAAGAATAGTGTGTTTAAAGACACATTAGCTCTGCTGAATGTTATTGGTCAAATGTGCTCTGGAAGGACATTTGTATTAATGACATTTTGTTTTATGTTTTTCATATGAAACAGGTCTGGGCTATTCTTACTAAAAAGTGGAATACACAATGAGGGAAAATGTTTTAATAACCTGTCACAATATTTGCTTTAAATAAAGTAATTGCTGAAAAGCTCATAAAATGCGCTTGCTTATTTAACTACCTATCCCTTATTATTCTATGAGACATTCAGCAATATTGTGTGAAGAAGGGTAAAAAGTTTGTTGATAGAACAGTCCCAATGTGTTGTTTCATCACACATTCATACTTTACAAAAACTGAACGTAATAAATAAAGTAAACCTTTTATCTGGCATTGAAGCAACAGTGTATTCATACAAATGCGATTATGTAAATGGTGAATTCTGATTTGGTAAACAAAAAGGCTAATCTGCATATGCAGAGTGGTACTGTTTACTTAATATGCCACTGAAAAATGTGAATGTTAATTCCTTATTTTTAAGCAATGACAAATGTGATAAAGTACACACTTTAACCTTTGCATGGGTTTACACCTATTAAACACTCTAATTGAGTTTTGTGCATTTAAAATATTTAGACATTTACATCTATAGACCTTGAAATTATACCTAAGATTAGAAACTTGTAAAACTCCGAACTACATGTTGACACCTACAGTAACTTCTTTAAATCAACCACATTGGGGGGGGGGGGCTTGGCCGGATGTGATCGCGGCAGGACGTGCTTTGGTGGACCATCCTGATAATATCCCTGTTTGGGGTGTTTTTCCTGCCTCCTTGGGGTTCACTTACAGTGGGGGAGCCCTAGAGTGCCACGGGGATGCCCACTTCTGCCTCTAAACCGCAGCGCGGGAAGCATCCGGATCAGAGACAGACTCGCTCTGCTCGCGGCCTGGGACAAAGCTCCGCCTCCGCCATCTTGGATTCCTCCTCCGTCCTTCAGCATGCTTCGGGTGCAGGCGCGAAGATGGATGCGGCACAGCAGGGTGCGACTTCTCCTCCGGACACACAGGTACCTGTCTCCCTGCCTTCTCCCTCCCTGCTGGAGCAGGACCAGCGGGCCATTACGGCTCCCATCCTGGCGGCTATCGATAGCAGCAAAGCGGCCCTCATGGTCAAGATAGACCACCTGGCATCTGAATGCACATTGATCAGGCATGACCTGGACAAGATGAGGGGCCGCATAACATCTGCTGAGGAACGCATCTCTGGGGTGGAGGACAGTACCCACGCACATGCCACCCAGCTGTCGGACCTTCAGCACCTGGTCAAATCTCTGCAACATAGGGCTGATGATGCGGAGGACCGCCAACGCCGTAATAATGTGCGGGTGGTAGGACTTCCCGAGGGTGCGGAGGGGAACAAACCGGCCATCTTTGCTGAACAATTCTTTAAACAATTGCTGTCTCTTACAGACCTCCCCCTACCTATGTTGTGGAGCGGGCGCACCGTGACCCATGGGGGCTAGGCCCCCAGGTATCCCACTGCGGCCTTTCCTGGTTACGTTTCTGAACTATAGGGACCGCGACATGCTGTTGTCGGAGGCCAGGAAGCATCAGGATTTGCACTATGAGAATACCCAGATTATGCTCTTTCCTGACTTCTCGTCTGAAACCCAGAGGAAACGTTGTTCCCAGCTATGTTGGCCTTTCCCCGTCTACTCCCCTTCCCCTTTGGATGAATCCCAAACTCCCTCATTTTTACCATTTACCGGACCCTATGGTGTGGGCTACTGTTGGGGTTAAGACATTGGGGGACATCACCACGGAGGGGGCCCTGCTGTCCTTTGACAATTTGCGTACTCAACATGACTTACCTACTACCCACTTTTTTAGGTACCTGCAGTTGCGCCATGCCTTTGGGTGCCAGTTTACTGATTCCACTATTGAATCTGTCCCATCTTACCTGGGGTTGATGCTGTCCAATCCTGACCTTACTAAGACGTTGTCCACTGTTTACAAGGATCTCTTTAAGCTGACACCGCCGAGTATTGTTAAATGCAAAGAACGCTGGACTGCTGAAATTCCTGAGCTCCAGGGTGAGGACTGGGATGATCTATGGGTGGAACCCTTTAAACATCTGATTGCTGCCAGGGACAAACTTATCCAATTTAAATTTCTCCATAGGATTTACTATACTCCTGATCGCTTAGCTAAAATTTATCCCACCTCCTCCGCTGAATGCTGGCGATGTTCTGCCTCCCCGGCGGATGCAATGCATATTTTCTGTGATTGTGCGCTGATTAGGCGGTACTGGTCTGAGGTTGCTGCCTGTTTGGGGAGGCTGCTGATGACCCCGGTGCCGTTGACCCCAAGCGTCTGTCTCTTGGGTTTGGTGGACCCTCGGTGGCACTTAGAACACTTTTGACTATCCTATTGTTTTATGCCAAAAAAAACATATTGTTGCATTGGAAGAAGGTGGCCCCGCCTACCTTATTGTACTGGGAGGGGTTGGTGTATGCTGTCCTGCCGCTGTATAAGGCGGCCTATCAGTCCAGAGGCTGCCCCAAGAAGTTTGAGAAGGTGTGGAGGGCATGGGTGGAGTCTTCTGACACGGTGCGCTGAATGTCTTCTAAAACTTGTACTGGTGTTGTCCACCTAATTAAGTGATGCTTTTCTGTGTGAACTGGGGGCCGGGACGACTGGATGCTGGTTCCGGAGGTTCAGTCTTTCCGGGTCCTATCTTTATAACTTGGTTGTGCAGTATCTGTTCATTTGGGGTTGGGTTGCCTGGGTTGGGGGGGTTCACAGTTTTTACTTTTTCACTGTGTATGTGTGGTTTCCCCATGTTGGGGGGAGCCAGATTTTTATTTTTATTGTCGTTTGTTTTGCTTGTACAAAACTTAATAAAAATAAATTAATAAGAATTGTACTTTTTGACTTTCTTTTTTTATGTATTTATTAGATATATTTCTGGTCAGGTTTACATATAAACCCATGGCAAAAATAAAGCAAGGACCTGAACCAAATTGATTTTAAATAAGTAGCCTACTTTGCAGCAGTTGCTGAGTTTTATGTCAAACAGCTATCTTAAGTTGTTTAACACGAAATTTGTCTCTAAAATACCACACTGTAGTCTGTACTGGTTTATCATTTTGGTAATAATTTTATGGGACCTCTCCCTAGAATGTTAATAATTTTTTCACTAGGTACAAATACATTCAAAGGCTCTACAAAGAAAGTCAAAGTAGAAGTATTATTATTATACACAATTTATATAGCAACAGCGGTTTGCACAATACTTTACAATATAGAAATATTGTTTATTGAATTCTAGACAAAATGATTCTGGTACAGAAGAAGAAATTAACACAATTTGGTTATTTGCAACAGAAGCCTCATTTTGCCTTAGCTCAACTAATGTACATAACTATCACGTGAATATGTAAATAAAACAAATTGAAAGGACAGTGTGTGTAGCTGTGCTCTTTACCAGTACCTCCCTAATATAGCATACTCTTCCAGAGAATGTAACTAGCCATTACTTTGAAACCAGCAAAAAAATAGAATGATCCTAGAATGGTTATGTTAAGAAGTGCATAAAATATTATTTTTATTTTTAATACATACTTTTAATTTTAGTAGAGGCATGCTATTATGGGAATTATTCATGTCCTCCTCAACTATGAAGAATACATGTTCACACACTAATCTGCAAATGTTGTCTAGTTAAGTTAGCATGTTCACCCTGATTGCCCCCTCTCCCCAAATATTGCATATTGGTTTGATACTAGCCCATGATTACATTTCAACTGGTATGTTCTAGTTTAATCCCCTTCCAGAAACCAAAGATTTCAAAATCAAGCAACCGACTTGCCTTCAGAAAATCAACCTCAATGTATTCCAAGACCATAACTTTGCAATTACATTTCATAGCTGATTAAGCATCATTTATTTCAAGTAAGTTGTATACTTGTTTGCTTTATCCTTTGTGCTATCTCCTGCCAGTGTAATCAGTGTGTATTGACACGTGGGGCCAAAAAGTGACATGGCAAAATCCCCACGTAGAAGGTCTGTCTTTAACATCCATATCATATTCTGGACCATTCACATTCTGCTCATTAATATGCAATATTCTGGTACAATTTGATGCCGTGTGCACAGTTAGCAGCCTATTTGTCTATAGTAAATAAACCTCTTTAGAAGGTATGTAAGCTTCACATACAACAACATTTAAAACATAACCCAACAGACACCAAAGAATTTTGAGAAATGATTGCTTTTATTTTATTATTGTTTACTTGTGCTTACGCATCACATAACATTTTTTATAGTACATTTGCCTCAGTCACTGAAATATCAAACTTTATAATACATTGACACACTCATACGAATATACATTTAAGGCCAATCAAGGGAAAAGTCAATGGCCACATGCTATATTTTTTATTTTGTATGGAAACCTGATCTGCAAGAAAAAAAAGCCACCCTAACATATGAAAACACATTAAAACTAGAGGCTGCCTGCCAGAAAGTGATATAGCTTACTGTGCTACTGCTCTGATCATGTCATTATTGTGCACTATATTTGTTAAATCTGTTGAATGATTATTGCTGTTCCGTCTCACACAGATCCAAGATAGCATCTATTTAAAAGAAATCATTCTTGAGAAAAACATAGAGACTGTCATTTTTGACAATCTGTAAACATCAGATGCCTATACCTGTCATACTGAACCTCTGCCTTCAATTAATTCACTGACCTGGAACAAATATGAGGATCAGGACTTACAGTATAACTAAGAGCAAAGCTTTTTTTTTTTTTTTTTTTTTTTTTTTTTTTTTTGGATAGAGTGGAGTGGGAGAATAGGACTGTCTGTGTCCTGTTAGGGAGATTCAACCTTTTTATTTGTACTGTTTACCACTATCATCAAAATTGGAAGAGAAAGAAAATCCCAAAGTTTCAAGTGTCATCAAAGCAGGATTAGAGAGGAGATCTTCCAATGGTTACACTCGTTCTGGTGACCCTGGTAGCAACCAATAACTTCCCTTGCGGTATTTCCTTTTACTTCCTGTTGGGACTATAGACCAGAAATTGAAGGGAAATCTCCATAATACACCGATGACAAAACAAACTTGACAGGGGTTTGATCCCTCCCTTACTTTATCCAAAATATCTTTAGTTCTACTTTAACTATGACTTTTATTATCTGTATATGCATTTCATGGCAGCCTGAAGGTGTTCCTAGTAGCCAGGCAACACATATTTTCAGAAGGAGGTCAGCAATTGAAACTGGAAATGTTAATTTTAACAATTTAGTATAACAACTTGCTTAGCCCGAGAGGCCTGATGTCAAGCATGTGTAATTGCCCCCAGTCTGAACATTTATATGACTAAAGCTATTTCTTAAACATATTTAAAGGATTTCTCATTTGTGGGGAAAGGCCAGTAGATCTCATACAGCCTGCATCAAAAGGTGAAATAGTTATTACAATCATTCCCAGGAATATATTACCCTGCAATACATTCCAATTATACATGAATTTTTGCTACAGGCAAAATTATAACATACTGTGAAATTAGACAACCTGTTAACTATGTAACTTTCTGAGAAGGGTGTGTGAAAGACTTTGATAGAAAAAAATAAAATACATATATTGTAATTGTATATTGAAATACAGAGATCAAAACAAAATGACAAATGAGCTCAAGTTTACTGTGCATAAACCTGGAAGGACGGGTGTAGTCTCGTGTTAGGACTTTAAACTTTGAAACACGGATCTATATGCAGACCAGAGGAAAAGATGTGCACTTTACCTTGGTAAGAAAATGGAGGTTTAAGTGGATCTTTAGGCCGCTTTGTATTGTTAGGTGAGCCTATATAACTGATAGATTCATCAGTGTTTGCTATGTGTGTGGGAATATTAGCATCTGGGTCTCAAGTTGTGTATATTCCTCTTGAAATAGGTTGGGGTACGAGACAAGTCCAGCTGTGGATGAGGTTTAATAATAATTGATGATAAAAAGGACTAAAGTCAGGTGGAAGATTGTGGCCAATGCACAGCAAGTGTGTACAGTCTGGTTTGAGAATGAGGGGGGAAGAAAAGGGCGGAGCCTGTCTGCAGATCAGTATGGCTGCATGATATAGGAGCTCTGGCGGAGAAGAACTACAGCACAGTGGCGCAGCATCCATACACACCCAGACCCAACTCCCTTCAGCCCTCTGATGGTCAGGATCCACACAACCACGGTGGCTCACAGACTACTTCAAGGCGCTCAGCAACATGGTGACCTCAACAGATGGAGAGGGGAGTGAGATGGAGTCCACTCCCTCAACACAGCAACAGCCTCAGAGCACTCCAGGCTCTCAGATTCCTGCTGCTGCTGATCTAGCTACACAAAAGGAGGATAAAGGCTCCTAGAAGAGACCTAATTTCTCGCCTTCTACTTCCCCATTATCAATAGGGCCAGTGAGTAAAAAGCAACTGGCTACAGATGAAGACAGTCCTGTCAAAATGACACACATCTCCCCAGTCCCTAGCTGAATTCCCAGACACTGATCAACCTGCCTCAGAATTTACCATAAAGGAGATGCTATTATCCCTTAAAAATGACCTACAGTTGATGCAGTGGAGAGATCACTAGGTGAACACACAGATGCCTATAACAGCCTTTTAGAAGAAATTCAGGGGCACGATAATGACAATGGTTGAAATCCAAAGTTGCAGATCTTGAGGACCGATCCCAATGGAATACCCTGAAATTCCAGGGCATTACTTAATTTGACACAAATCCAGAGCTAATTCTGTACTTACAACACCTCCTTAAAGTCCTACTTTCTTTGGAAAACCCTACGGATTTCATCATTGACAGGGCCCACAGGCTGGCAAAACCCGCTTTATTCTCTGAAACTGACACTCAGCAACATGGTGACCTCAACAGATGGAGAGGGGAGTGAGATGGAGTCCACTCCCTCAACACAGCAACAGCCTCAGAGCACTCCAGGCTCTCAGATTCCTGCTGCTGCTGATCTAGCTACACAAAAGGAGGATAAAGGCTCCCAGAAGAGACCTAATGTCTCGCCTTCTACTTCCCCATTATCAAAAGGGCCAGTGAGTAAAAAGCAACTGGCTACAGATGAAGACAGTCCTGTCAAAATGACACACATCTCCCCAGTCCCTAGCTGAATTCCCAGACACTGATCAACCTGCCTCAGAATTTACCATAAAGGAGATGCTATTATCCCTTAAAAATGACCTACAGTTGATGCAGTTGAGAGATCACTAGGTGAACACACAGATGCCTATAACAGCCTTTTAGAAGAAATTCAGGGGCACGATAATGACAATGGTTGAAATCCAAAGTTGCAGATCTTGAGGACCGATCCCAATGGAATACCCTGAAATTCCAGGGCATTACTTAATTTGACACAAATCCAGAGCTAATTCTGTACTTACAACACCTCCTTAAAGTCCTACTTTCTTTGGAAAACCCTACGGATTTCATCCTTGACAAGGCCCACAGGCTGGCAAAACCCGCTTTATTCTCTGACACTGTTCCTAGAGACCTGATAGCCAGGATACACTTTTCACAATAAAGAAAAGGCTTTTGCAACTGCAAGAAAGTTGGGAAGACTTCCTGAATAAAAGGAAAAGAGGAGAGAAAAATAACTTGGGAGGGAGGAGGTGATGAGGGAATGGGTTAGAGGAGATGTCATCTCTTACTTCCCTCTCAGGTGATAAGATAGAAATATGTGACTCCGTCCGGAGGGCGGGAAAGTTATGGAGGGGGGCAGCCAATATGAAGGGGTTCTACAGGTCGAGAACTTGATGTAAGATTGTGTGTAATCCTAATAAAGGAGGTCAGATCTCAGGAAATGACAGCTCTAAGATTAGGTTGGTGAACTATGAAATTGGAAGTCTTCGGGCGTCGACTGAAAATGTGTTCAGCGGGCCCATTTTGTCCCAAATTTTGTAGGTGTGAATTAATTCTTTCATCTCAGCTATTTATGGATTGTAGACCAAGAAAGCATGGGGAGAACCCCATTGTAGTGGAATACATTATTTTGCAGCATTATTCATATGCATGGCTAGTGATTTTGTGTGGTAGGGGTGAGTGATGTAGGAGGAATTAGGCAGGAGTAACATCTAGCTTGTAGGTGGATACGAGTGAAGTTATGCTGCACACTTCCCTCCAAAAGGTTTGCATGCGTGGGCATGACCACCAGATATGCAATAGTGTGCCTTGTTCAGTTTGTGTAGGAGAGTGGGAGTGCAGTACCATCGCGTTTGAAGATTGTACATTTTCTCCTGGGTAAAAATGTATTGATCCCTTGTGGATGTTTAGATATATTTGTTCCCAGTTCTCTGGTGAAAGAGATATAGACAGATCTTTCTTCCAGGTTGTGCATGTCTTACTGCTGTTGGAGGACTATCTTAACCTTTATAAAAATTTGGATTGCAATAGAACAAAATCGGTACTTCTGTCAACATACTATCTGTCATGAAAAAGTCAAATAGCATCAGCAGCTTTTGGGTTGAGGGTATAACTGAATTTAGATGGGCAGATGTCTCTTTAAAAAAGATGGGCATTGAGACACTGAGCAATTTTAAATTCACTGCATTCCTAAAAAGTCTTTGCCACTAAGTGACAAAAGGTCCATGTAAAGAAAAAGTAAGGGAATTAAATTGGGCTTTAACACAGCAAACTTAGTCTTTTTCAATATAACTATTTCTAAATCATTCAAGCCTCTCCATAAGCCAATGTACTTTTTCTTAGCAGTTATCAGAAAAAGGACAAAATCAAAAGTACAGTAACACAATAAAGCCAATTGGAAGTTACTGGACTGAAACAAGACCACTGCCAAGTGGATTGCTTTTGGTTATTAAAGGTACTTTGTGCTTTGCTCCTTCTTCTGTTGTATTTTAAAGAAGACCCAATAATATTTTAGGCAATATATACCTGAAAGGTATTATTAAAATATGCCTTCATTAAATAGCTGTCATCTTCCTAATGCCAACATGTGTTAAAAGATACATAGTTTAATAAATTGTACAAGATTAAATCATCCTCAAAATTCGAAAGCTCCATTCACATGGGCGGACCCATTGGATCCACCTGTCAGTTTTTTAGGCAGAACCAATTGGACCATTCATTGCCCTCTATGGAGCGACGGGTGTCAACAGATTTATGTCCTTCGACACGTGCCGTCATCTGATCGGATTCGCTAAAAACAGAAGGATGGGGATCCGTTCCCCATCCGAATAGCAGATCAGATGGCCTTTGGGTGTAAACAGACAGGCAGTCCATTTACATCTGACCGCCTATAGAGGATAGTGGGCTGTGTCTACTCTGCATAAGTGGAGCAGACACGGACAAGCCATCATCCTGCTCAGTGGAGATCAGTGAATAGTCTTACCGCTGAGCAGGCAGAAAGGGGCCTTATAAAGTAATATCTATAATAGACACATGAACATCGGATGTAAATCTACAATTTAAATGAAACCAAAATGATGCATAATTTATTGTAAATTTATTGTAAATTACCTAAAGAGCCCCTGTCACCTGACCATTCAGTTCAACAACAATCTTCTAATATGTTTACCTGTGTATTTAATGTATTTATGTAGACATGTTTTTACCTTTAAAAGCCTCCTTCTGTATACAGTACATCCAAAACTCATATAGCACTTGTCCCAGTTCATATTCATTCCTTAGATTCTAAGCAGCATGGTTGGACAGGTCTCTTCCACCTTCAGCCCCCCACCCCCTAACCAAGGCTACTTGAATGGAAACAGATTTGGGATTGACAGCTCTGGTCTCTAGCAGATGGAATAATCTCTCTGGAGACCACTACACTATATGGAAATTTTGTTTATGGTGCCTTGTCATGGTCTATGAGTGCAAGAGTGGAATACTGCCCCCATTGGAGGAGAGACAAAGAGGTGACAAGACCTATCAAGACATGGAATGATGCCTGCATACATGTTGTATAAAAGCATTGTTGCTGAAAATTTCCTGGCAGTGAGTTTGCACTATGGCTGTTTGGTGAAAGGTAGCTTATACAGTATTTTACAAGTTTACAAGGGTTACTTGTATATTAACCTTCATTACTAGCAGCTCGCTATAATTACATAGATATATTTTTTTAGTGCTGAATATTATTTTTTTGTTTTGTACACAGATAAAAATAAAAAAAGATAATAAATCTGCGCTTTTCAGACGATCCCTGAAAACACAACTCTTCAGAGAAACCTATCTGGCAACCACCTAACAACTGTACTTTTATTTTCTCCATCAGTCCATCCCCCACAGTTATTACCTCTTATATCTCTTGACCCTCCCTCTTAGATTGTAAGCTCTAATGAGAATGGCCCCCTGATTTCTACTGTATTAAAGTGTATTGTATGTGTACTGTCTACCCTCAAGTTGTAAAGCCCTGCGTAAACTGTTGGCGCTATATAAATCCTATAGAATAATATTAATTATATATATATATATATATTTCTTTTTTTTTATACTTTTAATATATACTTTTAATAATATTTTCATGAGTTGGATGGACTTCACTATGGTAGTGTTTTTGTTTATCCATTTTCGAGTCAATATGGGACCATTGCCTATTTATGTTTGCTTTACTCCTGTGATGATCAGCTCTACTCACCTGCTTGCTTGAGTGCATTTGACCATTATAAATTATGGCACTGCCAAATTGGTTAAAGGCGTGTGTTGGAGGGTGTTGATGGTGGTGATCCCTTCTATGGTTTTCAGTTTCACTGCACTTTTCTGAAAGGATTGATGCACTATAATTTATTGGACTATATTTTATCTATACAGATTTTACAGATTTTCATGTACACATTGCCTGTTTTGCTGCATATGGTCACTGTTTTATTTATTAGTTTTATTTATTATATCACTTTAGCGCTGCTGCATTTTGTTTTCTACACAGCCTGCAGTGCTGTGTGTCAATCAGCTGCTGCTTTTACACATGCACAGTCCAGCCAATAGATCACACAGCATTGCAGCTCTGAGTGTATTTTCAGTTTTATGACTAAGTGATCAGCACTGCTTTGCTAAGGTATATGGTACACTGCTCTGTCCCCCACGTCACTTATCATTCATTTATAAAAGTGAAAGCATGTGTGGCATTGCAGTGCTAAGTGATCCATCTGCTGGGTTATGTATGTGTAAAAGCAGCTGGTGATAGACACACATCAGCACTGCTAGTTTATTTATACAGTAATAGTAATTGATCAGTTATAGCTGTGGTTCTGTGTAATGTATCTGTTGCTGCTTATACTTTGTACAGGGCATCAGCAGATAAATTACACAGAGCTGCAGCTCTTAGTGATCTTTTACTATTATGAATGAACAAGCATCACTGATTGTTCGTTCATAATGATGACAGATCACTATGCTTAGAGAGGGGACAGGGCTCTATGCTGGCTATACCTCCCCCCCCCTCTGGAATTCCTATATTTGGGCTTCAAAAAGGGGTAAAACTACAACCAGCACATAGAGGTGTGTTTTAGGGACAATAGATCCACCAATCAAAATGGGACCAAGTGCTATATTTACTTGGTGGCCTGCGGAGAATTTTTTTTTTTTTTTTTTTAATTACTAGTTCTTCTTTAAAAAGTTATTCATCAGAATATTTGAAATCTATATACCTATACACAATATATTTCTTATCCAGGTTTTTAAAGATGGAAATTAAAGATTCAAAGCTTGGGTAAAATAGGATACTAACAATTTTAAACCTGCATTTAACACTAACAGGAAGCCTTTATTGGCAAGTAACATAGTGTACTTACCGGTATTTCAATTACATGTGCTTCATTATTTTAGTGTGATAAAGGTGATTTTTATTTGCATTGCTTTAATTAACCTTTATAAACCTCAATAATTATCAGAACCTGACTGTTTGAGTCACAGAGAGATTCTCTGACCTCATCCAAGACTTACATGTAAGATGTTCACTTATTTGAAAATAATAAAAACACATTACACATTGTTTTTCTATGAGGTATCTCCTTTGTATACTGTTTTTATTTATAATTCTTCTCTTCAGCTAGTGGTAGACATGATGAAGAGAACAAACCAGGTTATGTAGACCTCAGATGTGCTCTTCAATATGATTAACAAATCTAACAGGATTTAAGGCACTGTCAAGGCTATTATTACGTACCTAACACACTGCAAGCTCCAGATGCTGTAACCATCCTGATTTAATCTAATCTAACCTAATCTAATCAAGACTGCCTAGGTATGTCCTGTTCATGAAATACAAATAGAAAGCAACTCTGGCTTTAAGTCCGGAGATATGTGATTCCAAGTGTTGTATTAAAAAATGTAATTCTATTCGGTAATTTCTGCTTAGTTCAGTAATATATCAGAACATGTTACTGAGATCAGTAATATATCAAAAGAGTAAATCAATCAAATCCACAAAAAAAAAAAAAAGTTACAAAATTCCTTTTATTTTTACAAAACAAGTCATGGAAAAAACAGCAGACTAGTAAAGTATATACAGAATTAAAAAAAAAAAAAAAAAAACACTTTTATTTATTTACATTTATAGAAACTGCTTTACAGTGCAAAGATTTGAATTTTTGTCCTTTCACTTCCAGAATTAAAAAAGCTGCCACACAGCACAGTTGAATGGATGACACCACTTTATCTGGTACTTTTTATGTTACTGCTGACGGAACTACGAAGGATCAGCAGCAGACTGATAAGGTGGTCTCTCTTCTCATTCTTCTCTCCTATTAGTCCGTGCCCTCTAGCAACTTACAATCTAAGGTCATAACCCACATTCATACATACAGGGGTCAATTTAGACAGGATTTTTTAACAGTTTTTTAACAGGAACAGTTTAACCTATGAGCATGTCTTTGGAGTTATTAAGGATAAAGTGCTGCATTAATGTATGTCTTTGAATATTTACATTGAGGTTTTCCTTTACGCAGCCTGTAAACACATAATCCATGGTGTCCAGAGCTGTTCATCTCTGCCAGGATCTACTATGCCCAAAAGTAAATATGGCCCTATATGGGGCTTCCTAAAGGATAAGTCCAAGCAAAACCTAACGCTAAACCTGCTCTGTGTCACATTCTAAACCTAATCTATCTAACACTGTAGAGCAAAAAGCACTGTACTGCAGCCAAACCTGTCCGGTCCCACGTTGAGCTGTCAGCGGCGTCTTCAGCATGGAGGCGGGTGCAGGAGAGGCATCCGACAAAGGAAGCCCTATAGTAAGTCTATGGGTGATGTCACTTTCCAGGCATTTTACAGCCGTTGTCGGTCCTTTCCTGCACAGAGCTTCCGCTGCTCGAAACAGATCGTCTGCAAAATAGGAAAGTACAGCGATTTTTGCTTTACAGTGTTAGATAGATTAGGGTTAGAATGGGGCACAGAGCAGGTTTAGCGTTAGTTAGGTTTTGCCTGGACTTATCAAAATGTATCTGCAGGTAAAGCTGTCCTGTTAAATTAGTCAGTCTCCTAAATTGAACAAAAGAATTCCTACCTCTTCCCACACTTAATAAAAAAAAAAAAAAAAAAAAACTGTGGAGAAGCTATAGAGATTCCAAAATGTATACATTCTTAACAAGCAGTAAATGAGCTTTCTAGATGCACTACGCTACACTGACCTCTCTAGATGCAGGCACAAGCCATCCCTACTGTTTATTCAAAGTTCACAAGAGATCTAATAAAGTTGTTCAAGTCAAGTGTGAAAACTCTGCTCCTCCATTCCTCTTCCTGTACTCCTGCTCTATGTCTATGTTAGGGATTAGAAGGCTGAAAGGTTTTCAAGTCACTGTTAGCAGGGGGAGCAGGGGAAGATGAGCTGCACTGTGGAAATTACAGTGAAAGTGTTTCTGCTGTGAGCATTAAGGATGCATTACTCCACTGTGCCTACAGCTACAAAGGCCTGCAAAAGCTTGCTTTAACCCTTTACCCTTGTTTATCTCTTAGTGACAATTGATGGGGTTATGCTCAAAAATAATATTCAGGACTCACTCTGCTTTTGGCTAAGACTCCTATTACGATTCTCTGTTTATGCAATGCAGTTTCTGAGAGTGACCAGAAGCTTGCTGGTAATTACCCTGAGGCATTTGGCTGTTGTTAATTAAAATGCATAAACAAATAAGCAAACAATTCAAGGAAAACAATAATATTTCTAAAGCTGGGCTATAGGAAAAAACATCAAATATACAGAGGCATATATTTAAATAAAATATTGATCTAGACACCCCTGCCAGACATTATAACTAAGTTGGAGACCTTACTTTTATTCACTGCTCAACCCTGCTAATTATACAAGAAGAAGAAGCAGCACACTGATGAAATCATCTCTCTACTCCCCCCTCCTAAAATTTCTTCCTGCATCCTTTAGTGCCATTAGGAGATGCTAGTTTTCATCCAATTTTAACACAGGTCCCTTTGTGAATTCCGTTGGAATTTTATTACATTGATTGCTCGGGTCCTGAAGAAGGGGGGAGGCTTTTTCACCCTGAAATGCATTGAGTATATTTTATGCTTTGAGCATGAGATGTTTCAAAACCAGGTGCTCCTTCATACTTATCAATGAACTGACCAGGTGGAGAGCACTCCCTTTGTTGCTTCCAGAGGGGTAGCAATCTAGGACCAGAATAAGATCCAGCCATACTATATTTTAATCAAGGATCTGTGTCTTTGAAGGAAAAAACACTTTACGGTAGACCCATCGGAAGCAATTTTCACTTCTATCACTCCAGCACTATGACACACACATCGCATTTCCCTCCAATAAACAATAAGGAAGTAAAGCGGTGCTCTATTGTGGTGCCTTGATGATCTTTTCATTTTGCTGAAAGTCTTCCTGACAGTGTTAGAAATCTAAAAAACCAAAATGTTCATGGGATTTAAAGATTATCTGATTCAGACCATATGAGAAAGCTCAGATTCGGCAGCTTTCATCTATGGTAAATGCTAAAATGACTTGATATTACTAGCATGAGCCTGATTTTTTATCATATACGGAGAGTTATAATACAAGTGTCAGGGGTATTATGCTAGTTAGATGTGTGCTGTTATAAGTCAGAAGCTGCGATGTTGCTGGTTTAAAAAGCATAGTACGAATAACATCAGCATCAGCATCTATATGTTTACCTGGTTTGCATACATTATACCTTAATTAATGTTTTTATCACCTTCCCAACTATCCCAACTATCAAATCATTTATCAGCAATCTGTTAGCTAAAGACATCCTAACTATCCAAACTTTCATATATCTCAGCTCAACATTGTCACAATTAGTTCCTTTGTAATGTTATGAAAAGCAATCTGCTCCCATTAAACTCTTCACAGGCTCATTAAAAAAGCATTTACAGATGGAATGTTTGTAATACATTATTTAAAGATGCCAAAGGTACTGAGGCTTACATGCTGCAACAATGAGATGCTAATGAAGGCACAACATAACATGCTAGGAGTGTTTTTAAGGGTAAAGAGCTTTTGATTTTTTTTTTTTTAAGTTCATGATAATTTTATTCTAACAATTTTCTTACATGCAAATGAAAAACACTAAGGATGTGGTTCACTCACTATCTTTTGCTTAATCCTATAAGTTAGCTATACAAAAACACAGCCCTCTGAATATGCATATTATTTTAACAATTATTCTCCTAGTCTTAATCTTGAACGCTCTGTAGCAGGATTGTCAACTCAGAAGCTGATCAATGTATTAACAGTTAATCACAGAAGTGTGGATTAACAATCATATGTGACTAAACCCACCCAATACAAAAAAAAAAAAAATATCCTATTCCACACCTTCATCTGGGACATCGGATACCATGTAGTAGCAACATAGAAAGTTCATGCAAAGATATAAATGTAAAAACTCCTCTGATCACACTTTTATGTGGATGGCTACGCTGACTCTACAGCGGTATACTTTATTCACAAAGTAGCCACCTTCCTCAGCGCACTTTTGAGAAAGATTACATTTTAAAGTATCAATGCATTCAGCACCAGCATGTAAAAGCACTGAGAATCTCTCATTCATTACAGCACCACCCATGCAGCATCACAGTAAAGTTTTCCTAAAAGAAAAAAAAGGAAAAATGGAGGCTGCCATTACTGATTTCCTTTTGAAAATAAAATGCTAATTCCCAGCAGATATGCTAACCCTCCATGGTTTTAATACATTCTAGGTGACTACCTTAGAACAATTATTCAAATCAGAACAGTCAGACTTAGGTTTACAAGGCTTACCTGCATGCTTGTTCTGGGTCAGTGCTTCAAAGTACTGAAGCAAGAGGATAAGAATAAAAGCTAGGCTACTAGAATTTAGAAATGGCAGCCTCTTTATTTGTGTCAGGACTCAGGAACAATGCATTGATTAACAACTTCCCACCCCTAGAATGTACCCTAACGTCCTCAGGTTTCAGTGTTTATACCAGGGTCGTGGCAACAGCTAAAATCATGACCCAATTTTCTTTTATTTTTTTTCAGCTGGTAATGCTGAATAATGTAAAAGTGTTTCTAGAGGCTATAGAGCTGCTGATTAACTTTTACATGTGGGAGAAGGAGGTCCTCTCTCCTGCCACTTTCCACTGCATTCCTGGGCTCTCCCATTTCCCCGGGGAGTCCAGGACTGAAGCTGGCGGTTCACTGATCATCTCTATGGTCTATGAAACTGGTACCTTGGTTTGATCAGATGCTTTTAAGAGCATAACACATCATAAACTCATACCTATATTTTACCCCAAAAAATGGGTAGTACATTGTGTTTATGTGCATTAAAATTCAACAAAGTGTATTTTTTCCAAAACAATTGTGTTTGAAAAACCACTGCGCAAATATCATGTGACATAAAATATTGCAACACCCACCAATTTTCTCTCTAGGGTCTCTGCTTAACATATATATACCTGTAAATATATCAATTTTATTAGGGTACAGCGTCGCACAACCCCACAATTGTCCGTTAAAGTAACGCAGTGCTGAATCGCAGTGCCGAAAAATGGCCTGGTTATTAAGGGGGAAAATCCTTCCGGTCCAGAAGTGGTTTAATATCCAAGGAGAAGAACAGAATTATTACTTTTCAATCTCTTCCAGTGGAATGAGGGATGATTCCATTTAAGAATAATAGAATGCTGCATTAGATATAACAATTAAAATATGGTAAATTGAGTAACATTAAACAAGTCCTGAGGAAGCGGAAAGAAATCCGGGAAACACATAGACTAATATGAGCTTATTTTTTTTTTTTTTGTCTCTGCATGATAAGCATTTGTTCACCCTTAAATATAAAGGTCATATCTCTTCACACATTTCGGGGATAATCATTTTTAAGCTTTGTATGCAATAAATGAAACAAAATTTTAACTGCTACTGTTGTGGTAACTGTGATTTCAACTGTGTCCCTACATGGGCATATTTAAAGTCCCATGTACTATAGTAGTAGGATTAGTACATACCAGGATGATGCCCCCTAGTAATATATTTTCCATGTATAATATTGGCCCCATATCTTTAACTTTTTGTAACATTAACCAATTCACCATATTAGGTATGATACATATTATGGTATTGCATTCAATGATATAAAAATGTAACCATATGCAGATACCAACTCTGAGGTCCATGCGATCCTAAAGCCAAAAGCTGGGGAGTAGGGAGTACTAACTCTTTTTGTATATCCCAGCTAGATCAGCTACAACTAATGATTTGTAACAAAACTAAAGTTTCACCCGTTCTTTAATTATTACTGTATGTAAAATGATTGTCATTATTAGTATTATTACTACTATTTCTTGTAGTCCTGTCAAAATAAAAAAACTGCAGGGCTGTGTGATAACTAACTTTAACCCTGCTTCTGGAAAAAAAAAGATTTTAACACCTAAAATAGCTTTTTCACATAGTCAGGTGCTAAAATCTGAAGTGAAAAATTTAATGACATAAAATGTATGCAATTTCTCTCCAGTGTTAGCTACACTTAAAACGTGTTTTCTCTTTTATGAATGAAACTTTGTTTCTAAATATTATAGCAATGCTTATAATATCACTTATAGCTTATAAAAATTATACTACAGATTGATGTATCAGGTGTTTATATTGGATTGTATGTATTAAATATGCATAACCATCTGGCAACTAAATGATCTACATTTTTAATTACACTAGGATTCAATTGCATACCCATAAAAAAGATGTTTCATCAAGAATGGTGGTTGCTGAGCCATGCCCACAAATTAAGGCATTGAAAACTCTCAGGACCTGCCATTCAAGTTTCTCCAAACAGTTGCAAGCAGGTGCTGTTAGTTCTTCTGTTTCATTAAATAGAAAATGATTAGTAACTCACTAAACTAGTCTCAAAATACCAACCTACTCATTCTCTTCATTCCTCCCAAGACCTCCTGCACTCTAGCTCCCTTGTCACCTCCTCCCATGATCACCTCCAGGACTTTTCCTGAGCCTCTCCTATTCTACAGAACTCCCTACCCCAATCTCTCCGATTATCTCCTACTCTGCTTTTAGACAATCCCTGAAAACCCTCCTCTTCAGAGAAGCCTATTCTGCCCCTATCTAACAACTGTACTTTTATTTTCTCTATCAGATCATCCCCCACAGTTATTTCCTTTTGTATCACTTTACCTTCCCTCTAAGATTGCAAGCTATACTGAGCACAGTGCCCTCTGATTCCACCTGAATTGAATTGTATTGTAACTGTACTGTCTGCCCTCATGTTGTAAAGTACTGTGCAAACTGTTGGTGCTATATACATCTTGTATAATAATAACATTAGTAATAATAATAGGCACCTAGCCTCACAGATTTTCCAGCAAACTTTAACATCTCTATTGGAAATAAAAGCATCTACAATTGTCAGAATTACTCATTATTACCCATATGAAAGCTCTTTATAGCTTGATTCTTGAATAATTGTTGCAAGCAATGCCAAAAGTGATTGTAAACCTAGCAAAACAATCCATTCAATTTAAAGAAGAAATGAAAGGCAAAACATTGTGTATAGATACTTTTTTTCCCCCTTTTTTATAAGTGATCACATTCCCTCTTTTCCCAGCTGAATACGAGTTAGTGGAGGAGAGACAGCTGCACACTCATCTTCCCAGTGAGAGTCAGGACAGTTCTGATCATTGAAGGAGAGCAGGCCCAGTTCTCAGCACAGCTAAAGAACTGACCACAGTGTGTTCTTTTGCCTAGTGGTCAGTTTTTAATAGGAAAGCAGAGTGACTGGCAGGAACACCAGGAATTTCACACAAAGGAAGTAATACAAAGAGAACAGGATACTTTTTCATATAAGTACATGGTACGGTAGGCACATTTCAGGAATATGAAATGTTGGGTTTACATACTCTTTAAATGGGGCATAGGAGGTACAGAACCCAGGTTAGGCTATAGTCATCTCTCTAATAAAATACAATGATCAGGTCAAAAAATCAGGTTGTATTTACTTCATCTAGGTAAATCCTGCTCTTAGTGATATGTGACTGTTTGATGATTATGCTCTCTCTACATAGGGCAAATAAGTCAGATAATTCTGACTCTAGGACTTATCACAAACTAAAGTTTAAAGTGCTGACAGCACTCTCAAAATAAATTTTGTTATGATAGATGTCAGAGAGATATCCTATTTAACATGTCCTATGTCACTCAGAAAGGTCATAGGCAAGATCTTGGGCCTGGAGTTGCCATATATTCAAATATACAATACCATTTATGCAATGGTCTACTCTCACTTTTGGATGTTTCATTTATTTTTTATGATTATTAAGCCTACAGGTGTCTCTGTTCAGTGTCTGCTGAGTACACAGTTTTGCCTAGACTGACTTTGATGATTACATAGTATATATACTGTAAAACTATACACCTAAATTGTAATAAAAACGATTCATAATACAATAGGTCACACACAATTCAAAACTTCCTTAAAGTTAAAAGTAAATATGTGGCCAGACTATTGGTATCAAGGAAAATGCATATGCTTAAAAAAACATCAAAAATTCTATTCAAACAATTCCCTGATTGCAAACTGCAGAAACTGAGTAGTAATTCAGTCTGAAATTTAAAGTCACTCTGTCTGCCTGACCTGCAGACCCCACTTGCTTACCTTACTAACTGTAACACTGAAAACATTTTTTTTTTATCTGAGTTTGCTCTCCTGCACATACTGCCTACCATCATACCTACTACATTCCTCTTCTACACGTAGTGTTTGCCATCATACCCTCTGCACACCTCTTCTACACGTAGTGTCTGCCATCATACCCTCTGCACTCCTCTTCTACACGTAGTGTCTGCCATCATACCCTCTGCACTCCTCTTCTACACGTAGTGTCTGCCATCATGCCCTCTGCACTCCTCTTCTGCATTTAGTGTCTGCCATCATAACCTCTGCACACCTCTTCTACATGTAGTGTCTGCCATCATAACCTCTGCACTCCTCTTCTACACGTAGTGTCTGCCATCATACCCTCTGCACTCCTCTTCTACACGTAGTGTCTGCCATCATACCCTCTGCACACCTCTTCTACACGTAGTGTCTGCCATCATACCCTCTGAACTCCTCTTCTACACGTAGTGTCTGCCATCATACCCTCTGCACTCCTCTTGCCATCATACCCTCTGCACACCTCTTCTACACGTAGTGTCTGCCATTAACCCTTTGAACTCCTCTTCTACACGTAGTGTCTGCCATCATACCCTCTGCACTCCTCTTCTACATGTAGTGTCTGCCATCATACCATCTGAACTCCTCTTCTACACGTAGTGTCTGCCATCATACCCTCTGCACTTCTCTTCTACATGTAGTGTTTGCCATGATACCCTCTGCACTCCTCTTCTACACATAGTGTCTGCCATCATACCCTCTGCACTCCTCTTCTACACGTAGTGTCTGCCATCATACCCTCTGCACTCCTCTTCTACACGTAGTGTCTGCCATCATACCCTCTGCACTCCTCTTCTACACGTAGTGTCTGCCATCATACCCTCTGCACTCCCCTTCTACACGTAGTGTCTGCCATCATACCCTCTGCACTCCTCTACTACACGTAGTGTCTGCCATCATACCCTCTGCACTCCTCTTCTACACGTAGTGTCTGCCCTCATACCATCTGCACTCCTCTTCTACACACACACTGCTTACTGTCATACCCAACATTTCTCTCTTGCACATACTTCTCCCTGTCACACATTCCTTTGCTCATCTCCAGCGCATACTGCCTATTAAGGGCTGATGTTGACGGGTATTGTTTTTCTGCATGTGTAAAGCATTTCAAAAGCAGGTAGGCAAAATCCAGTTGACTTTATTGAGTACTACACACGGCGGTTCAGAGGCTGCATTTACTTAACCTTGCTTGTATTAGCTATATTATAAAAAGGATTGTATGGAAATGTAGATATTACATTTATTCAGACATGGTGAAGAACAAATACTCTTGTCAGCAACCAGTATATGGGAAGAACTATTCCACAATATTGGCAATTATTTAAACATATTATTGGGATACAGTTGTATTAATGAGATGAATTCAATGACTGAACTGCAGTAGGTTAACGTAGACAAATAAAAAAAGGAAGCAGTCATCTCAATGGATGGTCTCCCTGAAGGGATTCATTCTTTAAAAGACATCCTGAGAGTGCTGGGTTTAAGGAAGAAAATTGGTCCAAATCCAAACCACGCTTACAGTATAGAGGAAACATAGAGTGTACAGAATGTAACCACATTTCCATCAGTATTGAAACAGAAATGCTAAGTGCTCTGTTAATTGTTTCAGCTGTAATTTTTAAGCAAAGCTTAGCTAAAACCTCCAACACATTGTGCTCACCTATCTGATAAATCAAAAGTATATTAGGGTGATGTCTCTATCTGACCACAAACTATACATTATTACTGTATGCCAGGTGCTAACATATCTTAAATAATATTTAAAGAGCTCCTCCCACTTTACTGTTTAAAAATCTTATCTTCAGCCATTCTAGTATTTGTTAATGATCCCCTGGACATGTTTCACAATCCCATACATTGTATAACATGCTAGCTGGTCAAATTGGTGACTGTTCTATGGCTGGCGTAATTATGACGTGAAATTCTGGCTGGTATAACAAAAATGCTAGTTAACTGGCTCCCATGTTATACTGTTTTTAAAATGGAACTAGGAAAAGTGATATCACTAAGATAATTTTTTAACTGACATTGTTTGGCATAGATTTACTGGAGTGGTGAGCAGAAGAATAGACCCTTCTCTGGTAAGGCAGTACAAGTTTAAGTCAGTATAGCCAAAAAAATAGGGGGAATGATTGGCCAGTACACCTAATGTGTGGCATTAGTGGTGAAGGACTGCATAGCAGCTCTTACAATTACTCTGAGACACATTTTTTTTTATTTGTATCAGAAAGTGCACATTTCCAAATCCCTCTACAACAGCGCAGTCAAGGCTTTGAGGCTGTCAGGCAGCTGAAATTACAAACTGACACCTGCAGGTTTTTATATAATATCTTATGACTTGGGTTTGTGGGGATCTGCAAGTCATAATTGAATCTTAAGAATTAGCAGGTGTATTCTCTAAGTGCTGACTGATAAAGCTGTCATTAGCTGCACTGGAATGGTTCATATGTTTCCCTTTTGCAAAGCTCACTCATAATCAGTACAAATAGAAGGGAAACTTATGTGATAGCATCCACAAAACAAATCATTCATTATGACCACTTTTCGCTCTTTTAAATATAAAGTCTACATCAAAAAGAAAGGTGCGGTGACTTTGACTATTTTTATTAAAGTATTATTGAACCGTAAAATTTAATTGCAAAATAGCACTGCTGACCAGAGCAATTTGATTGCCCATGGCTTGCTCTTCTTAACAAAGCTGCATTTCTTTCAGTTTTTGCCAGCTAAAGTTTGCTACTTCAAACTTCTGTTTTTTGTGTTGCTCCATTGCCTTGCAGAGGCCTGGGGGGCAGGTTCATACAGCAGTGTTACCATCATACAGATCCTACATGTGTATGTTGATGAGAGGATTTTTTCTAAGGCGGGGTATGCATGGGCAACGGCGCTACACAAGCAGCTTGAAGATTTTATCAATGGGAATGCATGTGCAATGGAACTAGCAGGGGTAGACCAATGGGATTTGTCAACAGCACTAAGAAATATGGGAATGAAGGGATCTGTGCGTTTTCAATACAAATTATTTTTTAATAGCAGTAGCTGTGACAGTAGCATTAATATACTGTGTAACAGAATTTAAAATACTTATACTTTTTTTTTATTTACTATTATTTCTATCTTCCTTTCTCACTGTACACTCCTGCATATCACTAATATACCTGAGATGACATGAACTTATCTTAATGTCCACTTAATTGCTAAAATTTGTGGCTATCTAAACCCCCATCAAGTAAAATCCCCAATCTCAATAAAAGACCAAACCAGAGGTTGTTGGATTGGGCCTTTCTTTTACTGAACAATGGTCTAAAGGTAAGCACAATGTCCTAGATGGTACACTCACTTACTGCCCAGCCCATCAATTTATTCATCCTCACCCAAACTACAAGACATGCTTCCTCATTCATTAAGTGTGACCCTGTTCAAGAAGGAACATAGAACTTCATACATGGCATCACCGGTCTACGCATACCCAAAACACCTCTCTTACTGTTATTCAATCACAATAAGCCTGGGCAGACATGTTCTGACAAATCCAGCACTCATATTCCTCAGCTTTGTCTTTTGGCAGCTCGAAAATATATTCTGAAACCATGGACTACCTTCCACCTCTGCAGTCAAAAAGAACCTTCACGACACTATAGAAAGAAACTACACACAGAAACGTTGTCAACCTACCGTTGATGAAGTCAACCTACCGTTGAATCATCAACCTACCAAAAGGTTCTTTATAAGATGGTGCTCTTTTATAGAGCATTCCAATTCCCCATTGGAAATTATGTCATTAATTACATCCTTTCTGATCAATTCCCCTGGATAAATTGCAAATCTCAACTCTAAAACATACATATTCTAATACATATACATATTATTTTATATACATATATATATATATATATATATGTATATGTATGTATATATATATATATATATATATATATATATATATATATATATATATATATATATCCCCTCCCTCTGTCTGACCTGTGTCTTCTCTGGGGCTATATATATATTTTTTTACATTTAGCTTGATATGTTGTATTGGATATTTTGCATTTCAAAGCCAGCAGCTGGAGTGCTTGTTCTCTTTTTAACAATGACAGGCATGCAAATATTGCACAACTTTGGAGCCAGATGAGATGCAACTGCAATTTGATGGTTAAGCTAAAATTGCATGTGCATCTATGTATCATATTGTACTATGTTTTATGTTACGTGGGTACTTATACATTAGACTGCAAGAGTAGTTATTTTTATACAAAATATTTCCCAATGAGCATATTTCTTTTCAGACTCTCTGGACTCTATGGGGTTTTTTTTTTTATATTTTAATATTTTTATCATTTGAATAAAATGTTTGATGATATTTATATATTTACAAGATGTGAGTTCTTTATTATAAATGTTAAATACATTGTAGTATTTTGTAGCAAATTGTGATTAGAGCCATGCATTATAGGTCAGTTTTGTGGGTATTTTTCAAGATGTTAATTTAAGCTTGTGAGCTCCCTTGCTTCCACATGATGATTGTTGTACTACTTAGCTCCTCTGCAAAAAAAAAAAAAACTGTTGTTTTTACCGAGATCAGTAGCTTAAGCTGTTTCACACAAAACACAGAACTGAATGAGGCAAAGACTTATCCCATTTCTCTCTTTTATTGGCTGCCTTTTGACAGGGTTCTGTATTGACAATGTGATTGAAACTAGAAAATCCATAATGCTCTGAGAATGCAATTATGTGGGATTACCCTAAAGAAAATATTTGTTTTTAAAACAGTTCAAAACATATTAAATGGTATCAACCTAGGGAAGATGCAGTTTAACTGCCAACTGCACATTGCTCTTCACCCACAGAGTAAGTGATGGGCAGCTTCACTAACCAACAATTAGGTGCACAAACAGGGAGTCAGGCTAGAATTAGTGTTTTACATTAAATATAACAGTTACATAATAGGATTGTTCCTGCAGTGCTTTAGAAGCTATCTATAGAAACATGCTAGTACCTACAACTGCCTGCTTAAATCCTTTAACCATTTTCAGTCACCTTGGTACCATAGCACAGTTACCTTTCAAAAAAGGTTAATTATTCATGATTCCTAAGTAACGTGGCGCAAATACAATTTTCAAGTACTTTGCACACATCATATGTAAGTCACCAGCAGCCCGAGACATGGATAGTAGCCTCTGTATCAATCTGTGTTCAGATTCAGGCAAAATCAGAACTGCCAGTTTAGATGGACATTGTTCTTAGCATTCTTGGCCATATGAACAGAAGTCTCTCAGCTGTGAACATTGGCACTCCATTAATCTTAGTAAACATTAAAATGTGCTCCATAAACAGTTTGCCTGGTACTCTTCTTAAATGCCATCCCTAAACACTTTGTAGCTGGAGAGTAAATCAGGTTTTGGCTCTAGCAGAGCAGTGATCCTAAGCTAAGACCAAAAGTTTATTTTCTTGCATAACCTCATAAAAAGTCAAGGTTTTCCATAAAGGAAAAACACCAGACACCTTGCCACATGATATAATGGAATCCATCTGGTCCTTGACTTAAGTTCGCTGTAACGGAAGACAATACGTCTTTTCAACTGTGAGTATATATTTCTTTACTAAAAGCTACATGTAGCTTCTAGCTGTACAGAGCTAGAAAATAGTTTGTGCACAGTGAGAAGGTGAGAAAGCCGCCACAGAAAGCTTTATGCCTGGAGAAATTTTCTGCAGGTGGAATACATTTTAAATTATGTAGGAATACAAAGATGCTAACTGAAAAATCTGATAGATCTAAATATATTTAAAAAGCAAACAGAAGCATCTACTTTCTGAATAGGATTTAGATATTCATTGGTAACATATGATTCTGTTATGCAAACTGTGGCACATTCCTGTTTATCAAACGTCCTCTATTTTATTGTAGTAAGACAAGCAGATTTTTAATTTCAACTGCCAAAGGAGAGCCAAGTTTTGAGCCTGTTAAAAAGCTGAGACAATGAACTGAAGCCAGTGGGTTGATATATATATATATATATATATATATATATATATATATATATATATATATATATATACAGGGCTTTTTTCTCAGAAAATAGGTGCTGGAACTTACCCTCCCCACCCACAACCCTGCCCCATGCCATGCCTTCCTCAGAGGTAAAAATTACACGGTCGTCAAATCGTGGGTGTAATCGAGACTTATATCTGCATATCGCAGAAGGCGCAAGGTTCAGAAAAGTGAAGCATACAGAGTACAGGACCCAGGAGTATGTATTGTGCAGTGCTGAGGAGTGCATATCATACAGGGTGCAGCAGCCATAAACATGTACAGTAAACAAAATTAAAAGGTACAGTATGTACCACACAGCACAACATAGAGACTATGATCAGGAGCATGTAATGTACACTGTACATACATAATCTGAGGTGTATGATACACACTCCTAACCACTACCTCCATATACTGTGATATATAATATATATATGTATTAATGAGCCCTGATCTCTTTATACCAGGCTGTATTTTATATCCTTTCCAACCACTGCACTCAAAATCCTACCCTCCCCCCATCTCTCTCACCTTTTCACAAATCCTCACCCCCCCCCCCAGCTCTCTCTTACCTGTTCACAAATCCTCCCCTCGCACCGCCCCCAGCTCTCTCCCCTGTTCACAAATCCTCCTCTCCCCAACACAAAAAGCTCTCACCGGTTCCCAAATTCTTGTCCTCCCCCACAACTCTTTCATGTCTCGCATAATGCACTTGGCACCTCTCTGCTAGCTGGCTTTTTTTTTTTTAAGTTTGTGACATTTCCTGCAGCACTGCCTATAAGGAATGTAGCATGGAGCCGAGGAAGTGTTTTACAGCACTGCTGTTGACTGGCTCTATGTTACACAGTGATGACTGGTGGTGGGCAGAGAAAGAAGCCACCTCCCCAAGCCCCATATCTACAAAAAATGTGAGCTCTTGCAGCGTCAGGACCCAGGACATCTATTCAGCATCATGTGCCCTGGGTGCAGTGCCGAATTTACCACATAGAAGATGGTGGAGGAAGCAAGTCCTTTGCCAACTTCTGTGTTACGTGGCAAATGGGGGAGGAGGACAGGGCTGCCAGAGGTTCCAGAAATCTGTTCTGGCATGTTCCAGAAATAAAAACAATACAGCCTATACAATTAAGACACAAATCATATTGTAATTGAATGTTATTAAAAATTACCTTTACTTTGAAATATATCCAAACTTGGTCGTGTTGGTCCCATTTCAAATCTACACCTGATTATATCCGATTTATGAAATCCAAACACTGAGACCTGGAATGTGTTCCTGTTAAGTACCTAACCTCTTGGCCACCCCTCACATGTTGCCCCTCCCCTTACCTTCATGCTACTTCAATATTTCCTTCTCATCCATCTACCTCTGCAACTCACCCAAAGTGGGCTCCTTGGGGTGCTTGAGTGGTTGCAGGTCCCAAGGCTGGGTTTGATGGAGGCTCTGCCCCCCCTGCCTCGACCTGCTCTACCCCGATGCCCTGAGATCTCACATCACAACTCCTTTTTGCGTCTCCATCGTCCAGTGATGTACACACAGGTCAATCCACTCATTTCCCCATCCCTTCCCAAGTTCCAGGGGGGTTGGGGAAGCTGGCTGCCCTGCCCACCCCACATCGCCCAATGTTATACCTTCTTAAAGAGTGACCCCATTGAGATATTTCCCTCTCCTACATACCCCCCCCCCATTTTACCCTCTTGATATAATGTTATATGTCCTTACCCCCTCATACTCATACGACCAACTTGATCTATCCAGTTACCCAATATGGGAGCTTCTTTTTATTTGGGTAACCACCCTCCTCCCCCCACCCCTCTCTCATACTCTATCCCCTCCTCATCCCTGCTGACTGAGTAGGGTTAATGGAAGCAATGTACTATACAGACAAAATGCTAATATTTGGTCATTATATTGTATTCTGCAGACTTACTCACGTAGGTACCCAGTTTATTTCTGGTTGATGTTTCTGAACCCTCCTGTCCTATTGTATTACTGGGAAACCAGATTAGGTTCTTATTATTGTTTGTTCCTTAGTATGCCTAAGATACAAGTCCGATTTCTGGCATCCCCTGCAACAAAAATGTCACTTTTGGTGAGATACTTCCAATAGGAAGACACCTAAAGGGATGCAGGCCCAGCAGATTTTCTCATTAGTGCTCTGCAACTGCCACAGCTGATAGATAATTATGAAACCACTCCCATTAGACCCACTCAGCACAGGAGAACAGAGGAATAAACATGGATTTCTTCAGAATAACAAAAGGTAGGAATCTGCAACAAAGTTTGTAATGTACACAGATCACCCACAGGGAAATGTTTTTTCTCAACAAAAGTGGAGCTAAGCTTTAAAGCAGATCAGTCAGTAATTGTAATAGCCTATCTGAATTCACTCCTGACATTCCACAAAATAAAACAACAGAATAAAATTAAAAGAGCCCTCATCATTACCAAGTAGGTTTTTGATTTCTTTTTAAGAGACCATGTCTAGGCTGACAGGTGGAGCTCAGAAGAATAAGTTGCTGCCGGGAGAAACAAGCATTTGCTGTCTCTCTTTTCCTGGATCATCAAGACTGTGTTACAATCTTGTGTTACAATTTTGTGAATGGGCTAAGTACCGAGAGCCAAGCTTATGTGGCGACATGACCCCTAGGGCCGTGTAAATGACAGGCAAGCCTAAGAGGAAATAGGCAAAAGTAGAGAGTTACATTCTATGATGGACTGGGCAGGAGTTTGTGGACAGCCCTGGAGCGTGGAGGGGGTAAGTAAACATTGGGATTTTTTTTATGCAAATGAGGATTGGAGGATTAAAAAAATATATCTCAAGTTCTACTTTAAAAACACACAAAAAGATTTCTGAGTTAATGCATACATAATTGCACTAATTGTTATTTTTAATGTCTACCCGTAGTTTAGCGTTAAACAAAGGATGATAGTAAGTACACATGCAAACTGCTTACTAATCCAAAACATGACAAACTATTTATCATTAGGAATCTTAATATAATCCACTGTTTAGATATCATTTTATTGACAATTGGATAATACAGCAGTTTTTTTAGTACAGTTTAATTTTTTCCATTTTCATATTGGGCATTAAGGCTTTTTTTGGGAAAAACAAAAGAAGAAAGTCAAATTGCAATAAAAAAAAAGAATTAACTCTGTGTCGGCAGCTGAATTCAGTTGTTTAGTTTTCTTCTATCAAGTAAGAAGCTCTCCCATAAGATTTCTTATCCCTATAAAGCTTTATAGTACAACAACTATCTGTGTACATCACTGGCAGTGAGCAAAATATATTAAACAAGAATATCAAGCCCATGTCTCATGTCACTGCTGTTCAAGTTCCCCAGTGCTATTCTGTGTGATGTTGTCTGCAGACACTCAATATAGCTATCATGCTCCAAGGGCATATATCAGTTTGAGGATGATAGGACATTGCAATGCTAACTCCCAATGACAGGATTTAAATTAACTGGAGAAAAAAAGATTCAGATCATGTTTTTTTTTTTTATACACAGACAGTACTATAAAATCTCAGAAATGCAATTGTGAACTTGAAAAAAAAAAACATCTGATAATGTTAGAACTGCCAGCGTAAACTCCTGGGGTTATATACATGGGCATACACAATGCTGCATTCGGATCTGTAATCTATATGGATCTAAATGCAGCACTTTCCAATTACACAGCTACATTTTGGTCCACAGCGAAATTATGCAACCACGGTCGGATTGTGATTGTACATTGCATTATATGCTGAGATGTACACAAGCAATAGGATTGATTTACTGCAGGCAATGAGACTCAAAGAGAGTGTTTTCACTTTGCAAATGCAATTGTGCTCTGCTAGGGAATTTGCTCCAGAGCTTAGTAAATGAGGTGAAGTTTCACTTGCAAAGAATACCCAATCACATGCAAGGAAAATACACATTGCACATGAATAGACAATTTAAGTCAACAGAGCTTCTGAATATTTGCAAAGCTCTGGAGCAAACTCCCTTGCAGAGTGTAACTGTATTTTTATAGTGCACAGTCTATTAACCTTTAGTAAATCAACCCCAATGTGCAGTCCCCAGTGGCATTGCAGGTGCAGAGTGATCTTGGCCTTGGGTTACTCTGAATGACTGAAGGCTGGGGTCATTTTGTGCATGTGCTGCCACTGACTACAAATTGTTGGTGTGTACATCTCACCCTGAACAAGTCATTCACACAGCGGAGGCACAGACAAAGAATTACCTCAGTCTTTAGTCATTCCATATGCAGTACAAACCACTTTTTACATTTTAAATATTGTACAGCCATGTGTATGGTGCCCTGATTGCATAATCGTGTATTTTTTACATATATATCTATTTTCATGTAATAGTCCTAATCTGTAAAAGCGTATATCCCTCGCCAGGTGCTGAAGCTCCTGCCAGATTCTACGTCCAGTAGAGTTTAGAGGGTAAGTTTACCTTTAGTAACATGTTACATGTTACACCCATATTCAAGGCATAACATGTTACGAACAGGCAGGCCTCCGCACAAAAAAAATGTGGCCAAGGGGGGCTCTGCCCCTACCTGGCCGCATCAATTATTGAGAGAGCTATACGCATTGAAAACTGCAAAGTTGTCGGCTTGTAGTTTTTAATGAACTACCATGGCACTGTAGAGCACTGCAGCAGTTAATTCATACTTCCTGTCAGATTGTATCTGCTTGCCCGTATGACCTGCATGGCAATGCTTTACTGGCTCCAAAAATAAATAAATAAATGCACATTTTTTTTTACCTGCAAAAAAAAAGTGCATTTTTTTCCCCCAAAAAGTGAAGTTATCCTTCAAGACTAGGGTTATATTAAAAAAAAAAGTATACGGCATCTCCTTTTAAATGCTGGTTTACTTTATTTTGTACCATATAATGACAGGGTTACTTTAAACATTAACAATCTACTGTATCTGCTTACCTCCCTCTGAAATCACTAGCTGCCTGGCTGTTTTTTCTTACAATAAGTTGAATCATGAGCCTGGAACAAGCAAGAAGTCAGAATTTCTGATTTACATGCTTGTTCCAGGTCAGTGATGCAGAAGATACTGAAGCCATTGAACCAGCATGACAGCCAATGACCTATTGTACTCAGAAGGTCAGCAATTAAAGCCCCATACCTCCTTGTTATGGGTTTCCTTTAATGTGTGGTTAATATATAAAATTTGAAAACTTAGAGACACAAAAAAGAATTGTCAGTAAGCACAATCCACATTATTTTAAGAATTTATAAACACTTAACTATATGCTTGAGGCAGTAGGTCCATCATACCCAATTCAAATTCACAATGTAAAAACTCAGATCAGAAACATTTTACTTACATTTGACCCCTTAAGCTGGATACACACTATACAATTTTCTTCAGATTTTTTCCTTCAGACTTGCCAAAACCATATAATATGAGGTCAAACCTAAACACTTCCAATGTGTACAATGTGTATGCAATCAGGCCGGCCCTTATACAACATAGTTGACGGTAAATCTAATGGAAATCTACCAACAAAAGCTGTATAGTGTGTATCCAGCTTAACTGTGAATTTTTCCAAATGTTATCTTGATTCTATAAGCATTTAAAATGTAATGCTAAACTTAAAATATTTATAAATGTTTTATTTTCTGCTTTCATTTTTTTATTTCACTCTTTTTTCTAGTAGTGCTATAAAGTAAACTAAAAAGTAATGCTAAAAAGTTCATATATATACAGTCCAAACAGGGATGATCATAGGGAGTCCCAACATGACAGGTGATGTGTGAAAGATGGAATCAGAAGCTTGATGCTGAACAAACTCCTTCAGTGCCTTCACCACACCAATGTGCTCCTCACCCCTTTGAAATAAAACTCACCAGAACAACAGCATGAAACTTCACTAGCTTTTACACCACAATCAATTTGCAAGGGGATGAAGAGGGCAGAGTTGTTAAGATAAGGATCACTAATCATTTAGTGGAGCTGGATGCTCTATCTACTTATTAAGGCACATATACAGTATCTCACAAAAGTGAGTACACCCCTCACATTTTTGTAAATATTTTATAATATCTTTTCATGTGACAAACACTGAAGAAATGACACTTTGCTACAATGTAAAGTAGTGAGTGTACAGCTTGTATAACAGTGTAAATTTGCTGTCCCCTCAAAATAACTCAACACACAGCCATTAATGTCTAAACCATTGGGAACAAAAGTGAGTACACCTCTAAGTGAAAATGTCCAAGTTGGGCCCAATTAGCCATTTTTCCTCCCCGGTTTCATGTGACTCATTAGTGTTACAAGGTCTGAGGTATGAATGGGGAGAGAGGTGAGTTAAATTTGGTGTTATCGCTCTTATTTTCTCACACTGGTCACTGGAAGTTCAACATGGCACCTCATGGCAAAGAACAGAATTGTTGCTCTACATAAAGATGGCCTAGGCTTAAAGAAGATTGCCAAAACCGTAAAACTGAGCAGCAGCATGGTGGCCAAGACTGTAAGACCGTGCATCGGTTTTAACAGGACAGGTTCCACTCAGAAAAGGCCTCGCCATGGTCGACCAAAGAAGCTGAGTGCACATGCTCAGTGTCAAATCCAGAGGTTGTCTTTAGGAAATAGATGTATGAGTGCTGCCAGCATTTCTGCAGAGTTTGAAGGGGTGGAGGGGTTCAGCCTGTCAGTGCTCAGACCATAAGCAGCACACTGCATGGCTGTCATCCCAGGAGGAAGCCATTTCCAAAGATGATGCACAAGAAAGCTGGCAAACAGTTTGCTGAAGACAAGCAGGCTAAGGACATGGATTACTGGAACCATGTCCTCTGGTCTGATGAGACCAAAATATACTTATTTGGTTTAGATGGTGTCAAGCGTATGTGGCGGCAACCAGGTGAGGAGTACAAAGATAAGTGTGTCTTACCTACAGCCAAGCATGGTGGTGGACGTGCCATGGTCTTGGGCTGCATGAGTGCTGCCGGCACTGGGGAGCTACAGTTCATTGAGGGAAACATGAATGCCAACATGTACTGTGACATACTGAAGCAGAGCATGACCCCCTCCCTTTGGAGACTGGGCCCCAGGGCAGTATTCCAACATGATAATGACCCCAAACACACCTCCAAGACAACCACTGCCTTGCTAAATAATCTGAGGGCATAGGTGATGGACTAGCCAAGCATGTCTCTAGACCTAAATCCTATTGAGCATCTGTGGGATATCCTCAAATGGAAGGTGGAGGAGCGCAATATCTCTAACATCCACCAGCTCCATGATGTCATCATGGAGGAGTGGAATAGGACTACAGTGGCAACCTGTGAAGCTTTGGTGAACTCCATGCCCAAGAGGGTTAAGGCAGTGCTGGAAAATAATGGTGGTCACACAAAATATTGACACTTTTGGCCCAATTTGGACATTTTGACTTAGGGGTGTACTTACTTTTGTTGCCAGTGGTTTAGACATAATGTCTGTGTGTGGAGTTATTTTGAGGGGACAGCAAATGTACACTGTTATACAAGCTGCACACTCGCTACTTTACATTGTAGCAAAGTGACATTTCTTCAGTGTGTGTTACATGAAAAGATATTATAAAATATTTACAAAAATGTGAGGGGTGTACTCACTTTTGTGAGATACTGTATGTCCTTGATCTGTGTCCCTGGATGTCCTTTCATATTAAGGCGTTTATATACCCATGTTCTGGTGAGTTTTTTTTCAATGGGGGGAGGAGCACATTGGTGTGGTGAAGGCACTGAAGGAATTTGTTCAGCATCAAGCTTCTGATTCCATCTTTCATACATCACCTGTCACATTGGGACTCACTACGATCATCCCTGTTTGGACCGCATATATATATATATATATATATATATATATATATATATATATATATATATATATATATATATATATATGAACTTCTTAGGATTACTTTTTAGTATAATTCCTATCGCTGCCTGAGCTGTTGTGGTCTCCTGCATCAATTCAGCATTTTAACTTTGTATTCTAAGGTAGCAGCTTTTATTTGGGATTATTACTGTCTAATTTTACCTTGGTGCTCAGGTGGTTTTACTTTTTAGTATCACCCTAATATTCTTTTTTCTAGTATTTTATAAAGAATTGCATGTTTCGTATGAGTGTAGACTGTAGAATGGCTAAAACCCTTATCAAGTTTTTTGATGCCATCTGAGTTCTTGTATGGAAGATTTCCCTGTACTTTCTGTGCACGTAACTAAATCAAGTTTTCACCCAAAAAAAAGTTAGGATTCTGCAATGAGAACAAGTCTGCTGTACTGAGAGAGGGTCCAGACTCCTCTTAAACAATTAAAATACATACATTTGCTGCTGTCTGTGTCACTGTAAATTTTTCCTCAGTATCTATCAATTTGATAATGTTATGACCGGGGCAGGAAGTGAGTAGAAATTTCTCCAACAGGAACACAGGTGGCATGAATCACCATTTGCACAGTTGCAAAAAATACCTTTGTGAATGTTTTAATATGCACAAAATGTTTTTTTTTTTTATCATATTTAAATTGTCTTTCACAGGAGACATATAACATCCATTTGGTGACTCCTGCTTGTTCCAATGTTGTAAAATCCCATGTATTTATAATGTGCTAACTTTTATGCATGTTTTTGTATGGATTTCTTTAAGCAAATATAAGCAGTATTGGAGGCAACATATTCTAAAAACATTACATACTAAGGGCTTGGTCACAGAGCACCACACACTAAAATGGTCAGTTTTAGCGCATGGTCTGCTGTCTGTTCATTTCGACACCGACAAGTGTTTACTAATTTTAAAACTTTATTTGATGAATCCCAAAGCAACAGTGCATTTATGTCTCCACACAACAGTGCGGTGTGATGTGCTGCACTGCATTGTGCCTTACAGTATACTGTGGTAAAATGCTATTGAAACTTGCCATATCACACCTCCCTGCTGTGAACAGGGCACATAAAGGTGAGCTGTGTTGATCCAGTGTGCACAAGCCCATTCAACACTTTGTATTGGGTAAAATGGGTTAAAATGCAATCACAAAAGTAGGAGAAAACAAGCATATCTTCAATTCTTGGTCGTTTGCAGAGCTTGGCAGAGAGGCGGCTGGGAAGATGGCAGATTAGAGCTTAAAGGCAGCTATGTTGGTCAGGACCAGAACCAGAACCAGAAGTGACATCAGCCATGGTGACGTCAGTAGGAAGTCAGGGGTAACATGTTTCGGAACTTAGGGACGTTCCTTTGTAAAATCAACTGGAGCATCCCTAGGCTCTGAAATGTGTTACCACCCACTTCCTACTGACGTCACCATGTCCGATGTCACTTTGGTTTCCCGTCCCAGTGCTGGCTTGTGCTCCAGCATGGTTACAGCTTTTACATGCTGATTCCATCTCTGTCATGCCAAACTCTGCATTATTTCTCAGTCTAACTCTGCTTGACCAACATAGCTGCATTTAGGCAGTAATTTACCAGCCTCCCAGCTGCCTCCCTGCTGAGCCCAGTTAGCAACCAACGACTAATGATGTGCTTGTTTTCTCCTACTTTTGTGAGTGCATTTTAACCTCTTTTTTATACTGGTAATACATTGATACACTTAGATAGTGGAGCATTTTGCTTTTTTTTAGGTAGCTATAAAGTACTGGTATAATTAGTATTTAAATTTCATTGTCTTCTTTCTAGTCTTTTATTTTTTTATATATTTTACTAAATCTTTCAGTAGCAAATCTAGTCCAGCAAAGAAAAATGGTGACTTAAAGAAATGTATTGAATGTCTTGCTAATACTATCAGTATACAAGGATAGTGAAAAAATGGCACCGAGAAAAGAGATGATCCCTGCATATTCATTAAAATCATTTCAAAGTAAATTACAGGATGGATAGTAGGAGATGTCTCCTCCGTGTCTGCCAAGCACTTGCTTTTGTGTCTGATTCAGACATCAGGAAAATCTATTTTAACTTGGCAGATCGCTAGGCTGTGTCAGACAGTTGTCACACAAAGATTTCCCTGTTTCTCCATCTGCTGGTTCACTAGCTTAGCATTCCATTTCAGCTTTATAGTGAAATGTTATATTATACCAAGCTGTTTTTAAACAAAACCAAAGAACTAATGTTACCACTTGGTCTGATATATGTGTTGTAAAAATGTAAAGTCATAGGGTATAAAAAATGAACTGCACACCATGAAAACATTTGTTATTATTATCTATAACCCACACACATATTTCCATCAACATTACATGATATAGAGGTTGCACAAAGAACAGCAATGATCAATTAAGTTTTCTGAATTTAAATGCTCAAAAACTGAACACGGAAGTCTATAATTTACATTAAGTTAAAGAATTAAAGCTGAACTCCAGGAGGATATAAGAGACACCAATTAAAGCAGCTCTGCCTGAACACCTCAATTATATATATATATATATATACAGTATACATATACACACAGTATCCCACAAACGTGAGTACACCCCTCACATTTTTGTAAATATTTATTATACCTTTTCATGTGACAACAATGAAGAAATGACACTTTGCTACAATGTAAAGTAGTGAGTGTACAGCTTGTATAATGGTGTAAATTTGCTGTCCCCTCAACACACAGCCATTAATGTCTAAACCAATTAGGCCCAACTAGCCATTTTCCCTCCCCGGTGTCATGTGACTCATTAGTGTTACAAGGTCTCAGGTGTAAATGGGGAACAGGTGTGGTAAATTTGGTGTTATCACTCTCACTCTCTCATACTGTTTACTGGAAGTTCAACATGGCAACTCATGGCAAAGAACTCTCTATGGATCTGAAAAAAAGAATTGTTGCTGTAGAATTGATGGCCTAGGCTATAAGAAGATTACTAACACCCTAAAACTGAGCTGCAGCATAGTGGCCAATATCCTACAGCGGTTTACCAGGACAGGTTCCACTCAGAACAGGCCTCACCACAGTCGACCAAAGCAGTTGAGTGTACATGCTCAGCGTCATATACAGAGGTTGACTTTGGGAAATAGATGTATGAATGCTGCCAGCATTGTTGCAGAGGTTGAAGGGGTGGGGGGGTCAGCCTGTCAGTGCTCAGACCCTACGCCGCACACTGCATCAGATTGGTCTGCATGGCTGTTGTCCCAGAAGGAAGCCTCTTCTAAAGATGATGCTCAAGAAAGCCCACAAACAGTTTGCTGAAGACAAGAAGACTTAGGATATGGATTACTGGAACCATGTCCTGTGGTCTGATGAGACCAAGATAAACTTATTTGGTTCAGATGGTGTCAAGGATGTGTGGTGGCAACCAGGTGAGGAGTACAAAGACAAGTGTTTCTTGCCTACAGTCAAGCATTGTGGTGGGAGTGTCATGGTCTGGGGCTGCATGAGTGCTGATGGCACTGGGGAGCTACAGTTCATTACGGAAACCATGAATGCCAACATGTACTGTGACATACTGAAGCAGAGCATCATCCCCTCCCTTCAGAGACTGGGCCACAGGGCAGTATTCCAACATGATAACGACCCCAAACACACCTCCAAGGTGACCACTGCCTTGCTAAAGAAGGTGAAAGTAAAGGTGATGGACTGGCCAAGCATGTCTCCAGACCTAAACTCTATTGAGCATCTGTGTTGCATCCTCAAATGGAAGGTGGAGGAACTCAAGGTGTCTAACATCCACCAGCTCTGTGATGTCATCATGGAGGAGTGGAAGAGGACTCCAGTGGCAACCTGTGAAGCTCTGGTGAATGCCATGCCCAAGAGGGTAAAGGCAGTGCTGGAAAATAACGGGGGCCACACAAAATATTGACACTTTGGGCTCATTATGGACATTTTCACTTAGGGGTGTACTCACTTTTATTGCCAGCGGTTTGGACATTAATGGCTGTGTGTTGAGTTATTTTGAGGGGACAGCAAATTTACACTGTTATACAAGCTGTACACTCACTACTTTACATTGTAGCAAAGTGTAATTTCTTCAGTGTTGTCACATAAAAAGATAAAATAAAATATTTACAAAAATGTGAGGGGTGTACTCACTTTTTTGAGATACTGTATATATATATATATATTTATTTTTAAAAAACAGTGTAAAGTACCTAATTTTTCCTTGGTATTAGCCTTTTGAGGCTGATAGGAGGAGAGAGTAGCGTGACAGAGATAGGCTCCTCTGTCAGCTACTCCTTCTTTTACTGTCCATTCACATTATCAGGACAGTGCAAGCCCTGTGTTACTTGAAGTGGGTGTAAACCCCATTCATGAAATTTGACCTGAGCACATCTATCTGTAGTTTTTACTTTTCTCTCTTTAAAGCCCTAAGTCCCGTGGCTTTCTCCTGCTCTGTTCTTCTGTTATCAGCATGATAACTTCTGACAAGTTTTCCATCAAATGAGATAAAACCAGGCTGAATTTTGTGTCAGTGTGGGTGCTATAAATAGATTAGCAGACAGCTGGTCTATTCACAGCACGGCTCTTCATGTTTATGCCTATGTGGAGAGGGGGTGAGTGCCTTTCCTCCAACCAGCTGTCTCACAGTGTATGGCAAGAATCCACACCAACAGGTGAATCAGGATATATGTGAGGGTCTACATGCACTTTAAAATGTATCTAAACCCAAAACCAAAATGCAATATATTGCAGTTTACTAGTTTTGGGTGTAATGGCTGCATTCATTTTTATTTATTTTTTTAAGTTTCCTTCCTTTTATTTTCACTTAGTAGTCCTACAAGTAACACACTGGGGTGGCTATGCCACTCCTCCACTGTAACTATGGAGAGAGCCAAGGTTGTCGCCCGAGGCTGTTGTCCTTATATGGACTGCAAGCATGTCTTTATCTCTTCATCTCCATTACATTGAAGGAGGGCAATTGGTAGCTTACAGAAGATTGTTGGAAAGACAATATTTTTCAGTAAAAGTCAGTGGCAATAATGTTGCATTTCTGGCAAGATTAAGTGTGTATTTTATGTATTTGCTGAAAATGTTATAACTTGGAAAAAAAAAATGGAAACCAATCCAGCCAGAACATACAAGGACTGTAAGCTGCAATATGATGAATTTTTGTTCTTAGGTTTAATTATCCTTTAACTGCAGCAATACAAAATCATGTCCCCTCCCTGCCAGAGCTTCACTGTGTGGTAGATCTGTGTAAATCTCAGAAATGTATGGACAGAAATGCAAATATTTTGGACAGGTTAAAACAGATACTATAACAAAAAAAAAAAAAAAACAGATACTATATACTGTATGATGATGGTCCATAGCTTAACATACTTGACACCGCTTTCCTACCTATCAATTAGATGTTTTTATTTTTGGTTATGTCATATATATTAAAAAAACAATTGTAACAAGAAACAGTAATTTGTAATTCATGGCACCCAACTAATGTTTCCTGACACCAATTTAGAAAATCCAGAACAAGCAAAAATGATTGCTGATTGGATGCTAAAGGTAATTGTATTTTGCAGAGTGCTCTAAAATATGCTGCAAGGGCAAGCTCAACATCAAGCAATATTTGTAGGACCATGATTAGTATATGCTATCTTTAAATTTAATGTTAATAGTTCACTTAGATTTATTTTAGAATAGCTTTCCTTACTGAACCTCATTATTTACCACTTTTTCCCTACAGATAGCTATAAGCTGCAAAACCTGTTAATAACTCACCAACTCACATTCAGGTTGTACTGTTATATATTTTTCTGAAAGAACAAGTGCAGTTATTCTTTAACATTTTCAAATGTTCTAAGCTTTACTGTCTTCCAAGTACTGCTACAAAATGAGTGGGCCAAGCACATGAACTCAAATGCTGTAACCATAAAATATACTGAATTGCTGAGTAATATATCACATTTAGAGGACAGTAACTGCTTTTAAGCATCTTTTTTTTTCTTACTGACAAGACTCCCTACATTTATTGCTGTTTTAACATTTTTTAGCTGGAAGTGTGATGCTTAACTTTTCAGTCATGCAAATTTTGACGAGAACCAGTGAAAAATGGCAAGCAACTGAATATTTATTTTTAAGGTTTTAAAAATGTACAGGCTAACCCACGAAAGACTCATATTTATTCCTTTATCCACTTTAGCCCCGGAGGATTTGGCTGCTCAAAGACCAGGCCCTATTTTGCGATTCGGCACTGTGTGAATTTAACTGAAAATTGCGCGGCCGTGCAACTCTGTACCCAAATGAAATTGACGTAATTTTTTTCCCACAAACAGAGCTTTCTTTTGGTGGTATATGATACCCTGTGCAATTTTTCTTTTTTGCACTATAAACAAAAAAAGAGCGACGATTTTGAAAAAATAACAATATATTTCACATTTTTTTATATGAAATTCTCAAAAAAACAAATGTAAAAATCTAAATATTTTTAACTTTTTAGGCCAATTTGTTTTCTGCTACATATTTTTGGTAAAAAAAATTGCAATAGGCGTATTTTGATTGGTTTGCGCAAAAGTTATTGCACTTACTAACTACGGGAAAGATTGTCATTTTTATTGTTTTTTTTTTAACTAGTAACGGCGATCTGAAATTTTTTTTGCGGGACTGCGACATTGTGGCGGACAGATCATACCCCTGACTGACATTTTTTACACTTTTGGAGGGGTACCAGTGAAATTACTACAGTAATCAGTGCTATAAATATGCACCGTTACTGTAAAAATTACACTGGCAGGGAAGGGGTTAACTTTATTGGTGATCAAGTGTGTCATTACTTCAGGGAGAATGACAGACGGCTGTGTTTACATCAGCCGTCTGTCTTTCTCCCTCTCCTGAGGAAGATCGCGAGTGGCCGGCGGACATCGGAGCCACCGGTCACTTGCATAAGGTCCCCAGGAAACGAGCGGGGGCGAGAGTGCGCTGGTGGCGGTGCGCGCTCGCCCCCTTACGGCTCGTGGGCGAGTGACGTAGGTCTACGTCACTCTGCCCAGCAGTGGCAGCCTGCCGCATTAGATCCTCGTTAATCGGTCGACAAGTGGTTATTTAGCTTTGATTCCTTTGTCAAAATTCTCATGCACATTACCATATAACCTTTTTAATCTTTCTGGTAGCAATTTCTGCTTAAAAAGTTATCCAAACTGCATCTGAACTTATATGGAGATGCACACACCTATTGTACATGCGTTAAGATGTGTACATTCTGCACCTTTGCATGTTCAGTTGAGAATACCTTACTAAAATTGCAGCAGAAAGGCAGCAGTTGTGTATAGTAACAAATCAGCTTCTAGTCTCATTTTATTTAGTTAAGCTTTAAAAATAAAAGCTTAAAGCTCATTGGTTTCCATGCACAGCTGCTCCAGATTTTAGTAAGGTGTATTTCATATTTGCTGCGACTGCACATAGGTGCAATGTCATACAGACATCGATAAATTTCCCTCAGTGTATGTAAGCAGAGATTAGGCAGTTGGTAGAGCAGCACATGACAAACTTCAGGTGACCTTGCACCTCTAAGTCATATATAGATCAATTAATGGAGAGTGGCACAGGCTTTATGCCTTCATGCCTGAGTGCAGGAGGGAACAGAAAGGGTTGGTAACCCTGCAGGCACAGCACATGCATTGTAACCATAGTCTGCTGGCAATCTGCAGCAGTTTCCTTATACTAAAAACTACCACAATACCTTTGTTAGTTAGACTCTTAGAAACTGACAGGTCTATCTGCTTTGTCAACGTGGTGCACACCACAAACACCAGTTTCCTGCATTATTATAATGGTGCTGGAACCTTTGTTAATTTCCCCCCTATAGTTTCTGACAAACCAAACAGTGGGACAAAAATAAATCTTTCATAGACAAGCCTGCACATTTATGATAGACATAAACATTATGTATTTTTTTTTTTTAATTTTCTCTTGTCTCCTCCTATGTCCCTGTACTGGTAATACAGATAACATACAGGCGTCCATAGCTGTCTGAAAATTTCTCCAAACACTTCAAGAACCTTGAAATCCTTTTGCACTTTTGACATTACATAGAAGGATGATGCTTGTCTCCATTTTATTCACGCTCCCAGCTTCCTCTATAAAGGTATATTTCTTATATTTTACCAACTTATTGCAAGCTATAGTGTCTATGATAAATTCCAGGCAATGTTTTCCACATTGTACACAAATGTAATGTATGGAACCTCTTGTAACCCCTTATATAAACAGATAAATATGGAGTCCTATATAATATTTTATTACATTAATGCAAGTCTGTAGAAGAGCCTGTCCTCTAAAAACAGGCTGTTAGTAGCTGGAGAAAGGGGTGTCACTATTTTGTCAAATTTCTCTAACAGAACACCATCCAGAATTCTTGCTTTCCTGAGCTCAGTTTTATCAGTCAACTCCTTGACACCACCTTTCAGTGCCCAGAAGCACCTCACCACTCTTCTACTGTCCACAGGTCCAATCATATGAATGAAGATTGACTGATATGTCTATTATAATGCCTGAAACATGTCATGAGTAGAGCTCTTACCTACCCCCCACAAACTGTTATTTTATATTCAGTACTTTCTAATTTCATTATGTTTTTTCACACGGACAGACTAAAACATATTTAGCATTTTAGTATTTATCAGTGACAAGACATGAGTTCACTAGCTAACTATAAATCGTATATCTTGTATGACACAGATTACTATGTCTGTTAGTTTAGCCTTTCATCTGCTCCCATATAACTTAGGTCAGGTTTACACAGGCTACAGACTCAAGCCAAAAAGAAATGGCTTACATATAATGTAACTATTACTGTCACTATTAAAAAAAATGCAGGCGAAAGCAGTTTTTCTTTCCATACACAAAAACAATTTTTATTAGCTTGTACGGTGCCTCTGAGCTTACAAGCAAATTTGACTAAAGCAGTCCCCCTCCCTCCTGCCTTGTCATATCTTCTTTTTGGGGTGTGGTAAATGACTCTCTGTGCTGGTAGCACTTCTGCCCCTCTGGTCACCCCTCATACATAATCTTTCTCAACTAGGGTGCTGAGGAACCCTTTGATTCCTCCAGTCATTGCTAGGAGTTCCTTGAGCAGTGAGTAATTTCAGCCTCTCATCTAAGTAACCCTTGACATAAATTAACAGTTTAGCTATCTGTAAAAGGGGAGTTAGTTCTCACTGACCACTAAAGTAAGGTTCAATTTTCCCAGTGACCACCACGCTAACATACTGTGAGATTTAGATATAGAAATTATTGGCAGGGACTCCCTGAGATTTGAAAGTTCCTTTACATTCCAAGGTCGCATAGCCCAGTGCATTCCCAGGGGTTTTGTATGTCCACACAAGGGAGGTTTTTACAGGTAAATAATATGCCTTAAATATGTTAAATACATATATAATTTTAAGGGAAGATTGTTGTTCCAAAAAATCAGATTCACTGCATTTTATATAGAAAATCTTTTATGGATTGATAGCCAAAGCACTATTAAAATTACCATGTGCACCTTTTTAAAACTCTAGATTAATTATGTCATGAGTAGGGTTGAGCGAACACCTAGATGTCCGTGTTCGACGGGTTCGGCCGAACTTTAAAAAAAAGTCCGGGTCCGTGTCCCGGACTTTTACCGAACTTTTCCCGGACACCGAACCCCATTGAAGTCAATGGGGACCCGAACTTTAAGGCACTAAAATGGCTCTAAAACACCAAAGGAAAGGGCTAGAGTGCTGCAAATGGCAGCAAAACGTAATTAAGAGCATGGCAAGTGCTCTGCAAACAAATGTGGATAGGGAAATAACTTAAAACAACAAAAAAAAAACAGAAAAATAAAACAATGTTCTTCTTCATCTCTGAAGGACGAGGCCCATATGGAGTAGGAGGGAGGTTGAGGTGGTGGTGGATGTGGCGGTGACATAGGCGTGCGCACAGGGTGTGCTGGGTGTGCCTGGGCACACCCTAATCACCTAGGGCACATAGCATTGCCAGTGAGGAGATGGGAAAGATCTCCCTGGGACCTGCTCTGCTCTATTTCTCCTTGCCTACAGGTACATGGCCCCGATACATTACTCTCCCTGCTGGCAAACACATGCATGTGTATTTCAACTTTGGGGTGCACACCTTAATGCAATAGGCTGCGCACACCTATGGGCGGTGTAGGTGGAAGCGGCGGTGGAGGAGGACCAGGGCCGGATTAACAGCATCATGGGCTTGGTGCTGAGGATTTTGAAGGGCCTTAAGGGCCGTGCCTTGCCATGCACCCAGAGGAGGAAGGGTGCAGCCATGCATGCCTAATTCAACATGGGATGCTGTCTCTGAAGCCCATAAACACATCCATGCATCGCCAACTGTCCCTCCTTGTCCGGCCTTCACGCTGTGTGGGGAGGTTCTGAGGGTGCTGCCTGGGGAAGCGAGCATAGAAGCCAGACTTCTGTGTTTACAAGTGACAGAAGAGCGGTAACAGTGAATATGGCCAACCCGGGGCCTATATAAAAGGTAGGGGCCTGGAGCTGCAGCTCCAATAGCCCCTACATTAATCTGGCCCTGAGGAGGAGGACGAGGTAGCCAACACTGCTTCTTTTCAAAAATTTTAAATGAGGGTACACCCCAAAAGAGTGAGAAAGAGCAAAAATGGAACAATGGGTGGGTAAGGTCGGTATCCATTGCTATTCTGCATAAGGTACGGAAAAGTCCCGTGGGATCCATGCCTGGTTCATTTTAATGAACGTGAGCTTGTCCACATTGTCTCTGGACAGGCGGCTGCGCTTGTCTGTTATAACGCCCCCAGCCGTGCTAAATACCCGTTCAGATAATACACTGGCTGCAGGGCACGCCAGCACCTCCAAGGCGTAAAGGGCAAGCTCAGGCCATGTGCCCAATTTGGAGACCCAGAAGTTGAAGGGGGCAGACCCGTCATTCACTACATGTAGGCGTGTGCACACATACTGCTCCACCATGTTGGTAAAATGCTGCCTCCTGCTAAGACGTTCCATCTGAGCTGCTGGTGCTGCTGTTTGTTGTGGCGTGCTGACAAAGCTTTTCCACATTTCGGCCATGCTAACCCTGCCTTCTGAGGTGCTGGCGGTGCCCTGGTTGCGTTGGCGACCTCCTCCTCCTCCTCCTCTGCCTTGTGCTTCCACTGTGGCCCCGCTGTCAGATGGGAATGCCAGCAGCATGGCGTCTACCAGCGTGCGCTTGTACTCGCGCATCTTGCGATCGCGCTCCAGTGAGTGAATTAAGGACGGTACGTTGTCCTTGTAACGGGGATCCAGCAGCGTGGCCACCCAGTAATCAGCACAAGTTAGAATGTGGGCAACTCGGCGGTCGTTGTGGAGACACTGCAGCATGTAATCGCTCATGTGTGCCAGGCTGCCCAGAGGCGACGAAAGGCTGTCCTCTGTGGGAGGTGTATCGTCCGTGTCCTCTGTATCCCCCCAGCCACGCACCAGTGATGGCCATGAGCTGGCCTGGGTGCCACCCTGCTGTGAACATGGTTCCATCTCCTCCTCCAGCTCCTCCTCCTCCTCATCCTCCTCATCCTCCAGAACTGTGCCCCTGCTGGACAATTGCGTCCCTGGCGTTTGCGTGTGCAGGAACCCACCCTCGGAGCCCCTTGCGAATGACTGCCCTGAAAGCCTTGGAAATGTTACCTCTTCATCCTCCTCCTCCTCCTCATCCTGTGCCACATCCTCTTCCATCATCGCCCGAATTGTTTTTTCAAGGAGGCATAGAAGTGGGATAGTTAAGCTGAGAACGGCGTCATTGCCACTGGCCATGTTGGTGGAGTACTCAAAACAGCGCAACAAGGCACACAGGTCTCGCATGGAGGCCCAGTTATTGGTGGTGAAGTGGTGCTGTTCCGCAGAGCGACTCACGCGTGCGTGCTGCAGCTGAAACTCCACTATGGCCTGCTGCTGCTCGCACAGTCTTTCCAGCATGTGCAAGGTGGAGTTCCACCTTGTGGGCACGTCACATATGAGGCGGTGAGCGGGAAGGCCGAGGTTACGCTGCAGCGCTGCCAGGCGAGCAGCAGCAGGGTGAGAACGCCGAAAGTGCGCACAAACGGCCCGCACTTTCTGCAGCAGCTCTGACATATCGGGGTAGTTTTTAAGGAACCTCTGCACCACCAAATTCAGCACATGCGCCAGGCAAGGGATGTGCGTCAAACCGGCTAGGCCCAGAGCTGCTATGAGATTTCGCCCGTTATCACACACCACCAGGCCGGGCTTGAGGCTCGCTGGCAGCAACCACTCATTTGTCTGCTGTTCCATGCTCCTCCACAACTCCTGCGCGGTGTGTGGTTTGTCCCCCAAACAGGCAAGTTGTAAAACTGCCTGCTGTCGTTTACCCCTGGCCGTGCTGAAGTTGGTGGTGAAGGTGTTACGCTGTCCGGATGAGGAGGCGGTAGAGGATGAGGAAGCGGAGTAGGAGGAGTTACGAACAGGAGGCAAACTGAAGCGCCCTGCAATCCTCGGTGGTGGAAGGACATGCGCCAAATTGCTATCCGCCTCAGGCCCATCCGCCACTGCATTTACCCAGTGTGCCGTTAGGGAGATATAACGCCCCTGACCGTGCTTACTGGTCCACGTATCCGTAGTTAGGTGGACCTTGGCACAGATGGCGTTGCGCAGTGCACACCTGATATTTTCCCCCACTTGGTTGTGCAGGGAAGGGATGGCTTGCCTGGAAAAGTAGTGGCGGCTGGGCACGACGTACTGTGGGACAGCCACCGACATAAGGTTTTTAAAACTGTGCGTCTCCACCAGACGGAATGACAGCATTTCAAAGGCCAATAATTTTGAAATGCTGGCATTCAGGGCCAGGGATCGCGGGTGGGTAGGGGGGTACTTCCTCTTCCTCTCAAGTGTTTGGGAGATGGAAAGCTGAACGCTTCCACGGGACATTGTGGAGATGGTTGTTGGTGACCCAGGTGGTGGTGTTGCTGACAGATCGTCTGTTTGCGGGGTGGCAGGTGCCGGTATCACTACAGATGTGGCTGGAGCGGCCGAGACTGCAGCAGAAGAGGAAGCAGGATGAGCCAGAGACGTTTCTTGGTTTTGAAGGTGTGTACTCCACTGCAGCTCGTGCTTTGCACTTAGATGCCTGATCATGCAGGTTGTGCTCAGGTTGAGAAGGTTCATGCCTCGCTTCAAGCTCTGATTGCACAGGGTGCAAACCACTCGTGTCCTGTCATCAGCACATTTTCTAAAGAACTTCCACGCTAGAGAACTCCTTTGAGCTGACTTTGGTGCGCTCGTTCCCTTGCTGCGTTGGGCAGTAGCGGGCGTAGTGTCTAGGGCACGGCCGCTCCGCTTCTGCACCCTGCTCCCTCTTCTGCTGTGCTGGTGGCTCTGTGCGACCACCGCCTCTTCCTCCAAACTACTCAGGTCACCTGCATGACGTTCATTCCATGTGGGGTCGAGGACCTCATCGTCCTCCACATCATCTTCCACCCAGTCTTCACCCCTGCCCTCCTTGTCGGTCTCCACAATGCTGAACGCCGCAGCAGTTGGCACCTGCGTTTCGTCATCATCGGAGACGTGCTGCGATGATCCTTGCATGTACTCATCTTGAGAAATAAGTGGTTGGGCATCGCTGCACTCAATCTCTTCCACTTCTGGGGCAGGGCTAGGTGGATGGCCCTGGGAAACCCTGCTGACAGAGTCCTCAAAAAGAATAAGAGACTGCTGTATGGCTTGGGGCTCAGACTGCTGGCCTGATTTGCAAGGGGGTGAGGTGAAAGACGGTTGGACATTGGCTGCAGGTGCCAACTCTGACCTTTCTGCAGTAGACTGGGTGGGAGACAATGTGAAGGAACTGGAGGCACTGTCAGCAGCAAACCAATCTACTATCGCCTCAACTTGTTCTGGCCTCATCACTTCTAGGGGCGTTTGATGCCCTACCAAATACTGATGCAGGTTCTGTCGCCTACTCACACTTGAGGAAGGTGTTTCACTTGTGCGTGTAGCTGGCACAGATCGACCATGTCCTCTCCTTGCAACAGGAGCTCTACCAGCAGCACCACGACCCAGGCCACGGCCCTTATTTGACGGTCTCCTCATATTTCTGTAATTTAAGATCTTGCCCTAGAAAGGTTTTTATTGAATAGCGGAATAGAAAATATGATCCAAAAAAAGTGTATGTATATCACACGTACACAACCACACTAGGCCCCAATTACTATTGTTTGTACCCCTAAAAGGCTAGATGAGGAGTAGGGGGAGTATGGAACAGGCAGCACCCTCAAACCTTCAGAAGTATGAGATGAACCCCAACAACTTGGAAAGGTGGATCTCTCTCACACGTACCGACACAGACTATCCCGCAATTCAATTGATCCTCAAAGGTTTTTATTGAATAGCGGAATAGGAAATATGATCAAAAAAAGTGTATGTATCTCGCACGTACACAACCACACTAGGCCCCAATTACTATTGTTTGTACCCCTAAAAGGCTAGATGAGGAGTAGGGGGAGTATGGAACAGGCAGCACCCTCAAACCTTCAGAAGTATGAGATGAACCCCAACAACTTGGAAAGGTGGATCTCTCTCACACGTACCAACACAGACTATCCCCCAATTTAACTGATCCCCAAAGGTTTTTGATTAAATAGCGGAATAGAAAATATGATCCAAAAAAAGTGTATGTATATCACACGTACACAACCACACTAGGCCCCAATTACTATTGTTTGTACCCCTAAAAGGCTAGATGAGGAGTAGGGGGAGTATGGAACAGGCAGCACCCTCAAACCTTCAGAAGTATGAGATGAACCCCAACAACTTGGAAAGGTGGATCTCTCTCACACGTACCGACACAGACTATCCCGCAATTCAATTGATCCTCAAAGGTTTTTATTGAATAGCGGAATAGGAAATATGATCAAAAAAAGTGTATGTATCTCGCACGTACACAACCACACTAGGCCCCAATTACTATTGTTTGTACCCCTAAAAGGCTAGATGAGGAGTAGGGGGAGTATGGAACAGGCAGCACCCTCAAACCTTCAGAAGTATGAGATGAACCCCAACAACTTGGAAAGGTGGATCTCTCTCACACGTACCAACACAGACTATCCCCCAATTTAACTGATCCCCAAAGGTTTTTGATTAAATAGCGGAATAGAAAATATGATCCCAAAAAAGTGTATGTATATCACACGTACACAACCACACTAGGCCCCAATTACTATTGTTTGTACCCCTAAAAGGCTAGGAGTAGGGGGAGTATGGAACAGGCAGCACCCTCAAACCTTCAGAAGTATGAGATGAACCCCAACAACTTGGAAAGGTGGATCTCTCTCACACGTACCAACACAGACTATCCCCCAATTTAACTGATCCCCAGAGGTTTTTGATTAAATAGCGGAATAGAAAATATGATCCCAAAAAAGTGTATGTATATCACACGTACACAACCACACTAGGCCCCAATTACTATTGTTTGTACCCCTAAAAGGCTAGGAGTAGGGGGAGTATGGAATAGGCAGCACCCTCAAACCTTCAGAAGTATGAGATGAACCCCAACAACTTGGAAAGGTGGATCTCTCTCACACGTACCAACACAGACTATCCCCCAATTTAACTGATCCCCAAAGGTTTTTGATTAAATAGCGGAATAGAAAATATGATCCCAAAAAAGTGTATGTATATCACACGTACACAACCACACTAGGCCCCAATTACTATTGTTTGTACCCCTAAAAGGCTAGGAGTAGGGGGAGTATGGAACAGGCAGCACCCTCAAACCTTCAGAAGTATGAGATGAACCCCAACAACTTGGAAAGGTGGATCTCTCTCACACGTACCAACACAGACTATCCCCCAATTTAACTGATCCCCAGAGGTTTTTGATTAAATAGCGGAATAGAAAATATGATCCCAAAAAAGTGTATGTATATCACACGTACACAACCACACTAGGCCCCAATTACTATTGTTTGTACCCCTAAAAGGCTAGGAGTAGGGGGAGTATGGAACAGGCAGCACCCTCAAACCTTCAGAAGTATGAGATGAACCCCAACAACTTGGAAAGGTGGATCTCTCTCACACGTACCAACACAGACTATCCCCCAATTTAACTGATCCCCAAAGGTTTTTGATTAAATAGCGGAATAGAAAATATGATCCCAAAAAAGTGTATGTATATCACACGTACACAACCACACTAGGCCCCAATTACTATTGTTTGTACCCCTAAAAGGCTAGGAGTAGGGGGAGTATGGAACAGGCAGCACCCTCAAACCTTCAGAAGTATGAGATGAACCCCAACAACTTGGAAAGGTGGATCTCTCTCACACGTACCAACACAGACTATCCCCCAATTTAACTGATCCCCAAAGGTTTTTGATTAAATAGCGGAATAGAAAATATGATCCCAAAAAAGTGTATGTATATCACACGTACACAACCACACTAGGCCCCAATTACTATTGTTTGTACCCCTAAAAGGCTAGGAGTAGGGGGAGTATGGAACAGGCAGCACCCTCAAACCTTCAGAAGTATGAGATGAACCCCAACAACTTGGAAAGGTGGATCTCTCTCACACGTACCAACACAGACTATCCCCCAATTTAACTGATCCCCAGAGGTTTTTGATTAAATAGCGGAATAGAAAATATGATCCCAAAAAAGTGTATGTATATCACACGTACACAACCACACAAGGCCCCAATTACTATTGTTTGTACCCCTAAAAGGCTAGGAGTAGGGGGAGTATGGAACAGGCAGCACCCTCAAACCTTCAGAAGTATGAGATGAACCCCAACAACTTGGAAAGGTGGATCTCTCTCACACGTACCAACACAGACTATCCCCCAATTTAACTGATCCCCAAAGGTTTTTGATTAAATAGCGGAATAGAAAATATGATCCCAAAAAAGTGTATGTATATCACACGTACACAACCACACTAGGCCCCAATTACTATTGTTTGTACCCCTAAAAGGCTAGGAGTAGGGGGAGTATGGAACAGGCAGCACCCTCAAACCTTCAGAAGTATGAGATGAACCCCAACAACTTGGAAAGGTGGATCTCTCTCACACGTACCAACACAGACTATCCCCCAATTTAACTGATCCCCAAAGGTTTTTGATTAAATAGCGGAATAGAAAATATGATCCCAAAAAAGTGTATGTATATCACACGTACACAACCACACTAGGCCCCAATTACTATTGTTTGTACCCCTAAAAGGCTAGGAGTAGGGGGAGTATGGAACAGGCAGCACCCTCAAACCTTCAGAAGTATGAGATGAACCCCAACAACTTGGAAAGGTGGATCTCTCTCACACGTACCAACACAGACTATCCCCCAATTTAACTGATCCCCAAAGGTTTTTGATTAAATAGCGGAATAGAAAATATGATCCCAAAAAAGTGTATGTATATCACACGTACACAACCACACTAGGCCCCAATTACTATTGTTTGTACCCCTAAAAGGCTAGGAGTAGGGGGAGTATGGAACAGGCAGCACCCTCAAACCTTCAGAAGTATGAGATGAACCCCAACAACTTGGAAAGGTGGATCTCTCTCACACGTACCAACACAGACTATCCCCCAATTTAACTGATCCCCAAAGGTTTTTGATTAAATAGCGGAATAGAAAATATGATCCCAAAAAAGTGTATGTATATCACACGTACACAACCACACTAGGCCCCAATTACTATTGTTTGTACCCCTAAAAGGCTAGGAGTAGGGGGAGTATGGAACAGGCAGCACCCTCAAACCTTCAGAAGTATGAGATGAACCCCAACAACTTGGAAAGGTGGATCTCTCTCACACGTACCAACACAGACTATCCCCCAATTTAACTGATCCCCAAAGGTTTTTGATTAAATAGCGGAATAGAAAATATGATCCCAAAAAAGTGTATGTATATCACACGTACACAACCACACTAGGCCCCAATTACTATTGTTTGTACCCCTAAAAGGCTAGATGAGGAGTAGGGGGAGTATGGAACAGGCAGCACCCTCAAACCTTCAGAAGTATGAGATTGTGTTCACTGTACCCCACAAAGATTGAGTTCACTGCACCCCACAATGATTGTGTTCACTGCACCCCACAAAGATTGTGTTCACTGCACCTCACAAAGATTGTGTTCACTGTACCCCCCAAAGATTGTGTTCACTGCACCCCACAAAGATTCTGTTCACTGTACCCCACAAAGATTGTGTTCACTGCACCCCAAAAAGATTGTGTTCACTGCACCCCAAAAAGGATGTTGTTCACTGCACCCCAAAAAGGATGTTGTTCACTCCACCCCAAAAAGATTGTGTTCACTGCACCCCACAAAGATTGTGTTCACTGCACCCCAAAAAGATTGTGTTCACTGCACCCCAAAAATGATTTTGTTCACTGCACCCCAAAAAGGATTTTGTTCACTGCACCCCAAAAAGGATGTTGTTCACTCCACCCCAAAAAGATTGTGTTCACTGCACCCCAAAAAGATTGTGTTCACTGCACCCCACAAAGGATTTTGTTCACTGCACCCCAAAAAGATTGTGTTCACTGCACCCCAAAAAGGATGTTGTTCACTGCACCCCAAAAAGGATTTTGTTCACTGCACCCCAAAAAGATTGTGTTCACTGCACCCCACAAAGGATTTTGTTCACTGCACCCCACAAAGATTGTGTTCACTGCACACCAAAAAGGATTGTGTTCACTGCACCCCAAAAAGATTTTGTTCACTGCACCCCAAAAAGATTGTGTTCACTGCAGCCCAAAAAGATTGTGTTCACTGCAGCCCAAAAAGATTGTGTTCACTGCAGCCCAAAAAGATTGTGTTCACTGCAGCCCAAAAAGATTGTGTTCACTGCAGCCCAAAAAGATTGTGTTCACTGCAGCTCACACACAGAAAAATGGATGTGGATCACTGACACCTGCCTATCTCCAATCCCACACCACACAGCAATATCGATTGTAGTTTGTAGAACACAGTTTCCCTAAAATTCAGCAGACTCTGTCCCTAACAGGATTGAGAAGAGATCGTAGATCAGGATTGAGTGCAGACCCCACCCCCCACACAGCAATATCGATTGTAGTTTGTAGAAGACACTGACCCTATAATTCAGCAGACTCTATCCCTAAAATGCCTACAACTCGCCCTGCCTAAACACTCCGACCTGTCCCTCAATTCTATCCGGACACAAATGGTTTTTTCCTGCCTATCTTTCCCTAATCAGCAGCCAGCACGTTGATGTGTGCTCTGTCCCTGAATCTAAGCAGCATAATGACGCCGCTGCGGCTGCCTCGAACTTATAAAGACTTGGTCACATGCTTCAGACGGCCAATCACAGCTACTGAGACATTTGCAGGCATGGCTGGGATGGCTTAAGGCACACCATTTAAACGATTGTTGATTGGCTGTTGAAAGCCCGCCATGAAAAGAGCGCCAAAGCATGCAAAACCCGGAAATAAAACGACCGAACACGGATTTTTACCCGAACATACAGTAAAGTGTCCGTGTCCGTGTTCGGGTACAAAAAATCCAATTATTCGGTACGAACACGAATAATACAGTCCGTGTTCGCTCAACACTAGTCATGAGAAATACACAGGGGCTGACACTGCTGACCTTCTAAAAATGCTGGCTGAGTGCTTCTTATGCTGACCCCCTGACTTACACACTTAATGAGCCCCTAACCCAAAAAAGAGATATGCATATCAGAAGAGTCTAAGAAAAAGCAGAAGTCCTTGCATCTGCATACATATCAAAAGTTAGTGACTCACACTACTTATGCCAGAGGATCACTATCACAACCAGACAACTAGCATTTTCAGAAAAATAGCTAGACAAAGGCAAGACCAAATTCTTTCTCTAGATCAGATTCAATTTTAAATAGTTTTGCTTATGTTAGGCCTAAAACAGTTATGAGAAACAGCCACATGAAAATCATGATAAAACTCATCAGTTCCTATTCTGTTTCTTAAAGTCTCACACCTTTTTATCTCTTTGCTCTTTTGATATTTTCTTTGGAAACATTTGTCATACAAGCATCCAAAAACAAAAAAAGAAAAGAAAAACATAATACACAGGTAGCCAGGTGAAAACTTAACATTGGCCCAGTAAGATAGTATAACATCACTTCAAAAAGATTTAACAATAAAATAAACCGAGTAGATCATAAAAATACCTATGTTACCAATATGGGATCATAGGAAACTAAATTAGACCCCCAACTGCACCAGGGGACTTCATCAACAGTGCCAAGTTATGCCACTATCCCCAGTGCTATTACGAGAAGAAGGACACAGGAGTGAAGAGCAAGGAAAGAAAAAGAAAAGAGGAAGGGGAAGAAGGAAGGATCTCAGGAACTATCCAGGCAATGTATCATATAGTCCAAAGAGTATAAAATCAGAGGTCAATATGCATACGTATAATATGCCCACGGGCCCAAACTTTTTCAAAGGGGGCCCGTGGCTATTTTATGTCTGAAATAATACTCAGAATTCTCTCATTGGACATTATACAGCAAATGTTTTGCCATACTTGAGAGACAGAAACTGAGGTCTTTTCCCATGATCTTGCAATGGGTAATTTAGTCAAGAAAATAAAGAACACCAAGTGGGTGGATCGAGATGCCCTCTCCAATGGATCATTTAAAAGAGCCGCTTGTGGGGTGGTGGAATGTTGACTGCAGATACCTGTCACATAAGGGCACATGTTCCAAAAGCCCTGAAGGGCATTCCCACCACTTATGAATCATTGTTCCTGGCATTTGACATAACAGGTGAATGAGAGCCAAATACCATCTAGACATAACCTTAATATTAGCTTCATTCAGGTATACATTCAGTATGCCCTTATAAGACTGGTAGAAGCTGCTATACCAAGATTCCACATCCTGATCAAAGTCTATGTCATCTTCCCAGTCACTCATATAGGAAAGTTTCAAAGGATATTCAATAATTAGCCCATTGATGGTGGAGATTTTGCCACTTTGACCCATGTCCTGTGTACACCAATTCTTATAAGGTTTGACCCTGGGGCCTTCACCAGCATTGTGCCACAATGATAAAAAAATAATGTGAGATTGGATAGAAGTGAAAAGTTTTAGTATTTTAGGACTTCTCGACAGTGTCTTAGAGAGAATGGTCCCTGATGTATTTTTATCTCTTTATAGTTCTGTACGTCCACCTATTAGGATTTATGACTGCTTTTTTCTTGGATATGCCTTTCTTAAAGTGCTAATCTGACCTAACTGCCTAGTTGACTGCTTAGTGGATTGCCCAGTTTTATTTATACATATGATACAGCTGAGTAAAAAAACCCCAAAGTAATTGGGATTATATAGCGCTTGCTGTTGGGGAACCAGGGTACACAATATTCAAAATAAATATTGTGAAGTCAATATACATATAGATATAAAAAAACGTTAATATGTGACTAAAATATAATATACTAGATAATGGTGTATCATATATTATTGCAGTGTAAAATCAATAAATATTCATACAATGTCAGATTAAAAATAAATCACATAAGTGCCATTAAAGTGCAGAGTAAGTGCCAAATGATGACTGCTTTCATTCGTGCGTTTCGTCAGAGCGTATGACGTCTTCAGATGAAACGCGCGTCAGGTGGATCGCACGCCACACGCCCGGAAGCCAGGTGGAGTGCAAGGCGGTAGTTACCACTCTCCACGCTACAGGCATTATCACAGTGGGCGCGATCCTTCTAATTTTAACTTTTGTTGTACTGTTTGATCGGCAACATCTAATAAAATCCTTTTTAACGGTACTGCACCATCTGGAGCAATTATTATTTTCTCCCTAACCGGACCCTGAGGATTTATCCAGGAAGGGGATTTCGGATCTTGGGGGACTACAAAGCCCAGCAGTTACCATCTCTTCGGCCGAGAAGGCCATCAGGCTCTATAGGTCTTTTTGCCATAAGGTAATTAAGACCCACAATCTCTGGTGAGTGTACACCTTTACTATTCTCTAAAGCCACTTCTAGTGGAGGACCGAATACACAGCACCTGCACTTTCTCCTTTTTTGGCACTGAAGTTTACTTCTTTTGCACCATAGTCACATCTGAACTCTGATTGGACTTCATTTGGCACTTACTCTGCACTTTAATGGCACCTATGTGATTTATTTTTAATCTGACATTGTATGAATATTTATTGATTTTACACTGCAATAATATATGATACACCATTATCTAGTATATTATATTTTAGTCACATATCAACGTTTTTTTATATCTATATGTATATTGACATCACATTATTTATTTAGAATATTGTGTACCCCGGTTCCCCAGCAGCAAGCGCTATATAATCCCAATTACTTTGGGGTTTTTTTTACTCATTCTACACCCATTCCATAGCAGCTGCTACCCTCCCTTTAATTTATTCTTTTATACTAAATTATTCCCTCCAAGTAGGCCATCCATAGGCGCGAAGAATATACACCTATTGGAGTATATAGTTTTTGACATGATACAGCTGCTGTAACAGAAAATTGGATAAGCCTATGAAAATGGAGATTGTGAGTATAATGTCTATTTGCTTATACATCTTTTTATGTGATTTTAGCTTTTAAGCCATAGAGAACCTTGGTGCAAGACAGCTAAAGTTTAATCAAACATGTTTTTATTATACTGAAAGAAGCCAAAACATTTTTAAGAGAAAAAAATATTTTTAAAATCAAATGAAACATTAGATAGTATGTCATAAGGGACAGCTTCTATTTATACTTTTGGATAAGGTCATGTAGGATCTTTTACAAAGTAATTATTCAGTGGATTTACTTTCCTTTGTTGTTTTGTAAACTTGTGTTCTAGAAAATTTCATAAATGATGACAGGCTATCACACATCTTATGTACTCACAAAACACAATGACAGAAAAATGTAAATCTATTTAAAAAGGACTCAACTGTATTATTCCTTATATATCCTATATACTGTATAGTAATGTAAAGACTAGGTTAACCTTTCAAGAAGAAAATAATAAATACACATATTTTTGCGGCAAAAACATCTGCATTTATTATTTTTAATGCAGAAATATGGAAAGCATTGCACTCGCGATCAGTAAATCACAGGTGCAATGTGGGCTTCTGTAGGCTTGTCTGCTTTCTGCTTATACATCATATTGATTTTCTGCAAGGCTTGTGAATGAACTATGAAAGCAGTCATCAGCGCACTCGCAGTTCATTCAGAGCTACAAGCCATCAGCCATGAAATCTTTGAATGAATGGCACTGCCATGTGCATGAAGCCACACGTGGCTCAGCTGTTTTTAAATCGTGACAGTGGGTGTGTGGAAAAGATCCCCCACACATTCTCACAGGCAGAGGGAGATCAGAAGGTCTGGTAGCAGAGTTGGAACATGTTACACGTTCCACCCTGAATATTGTAACATGTTCCAAAAGGTGAACTTAGCTCTTAAAAGGGAAAACCTACACTCTCAAATTTGTGTTAGAGAATGCCCTTACAAAACCACAATTTTGAGATTTGTGGGTTTCCATTTTAACCACTTAAGCCCCGGAAGATTTTACCCCTATTCCGACCAGGGGGTTTTTTGCGATTTTTTACTGTATGACTTTAACGGACAATTGCGCGGTCGTGCAACACTGTACCTAAATAAATTTCACATCCTTTTTTTCCCACAAACAGAGCTTTCTTTTGGTGGTATTTGATCACCTGTGCGATTTTTTGATCATGCGCTATAAACAAAAAAAGAGCGTAAATTTTGCAAAAATAACAATATTTTTCACATATTTTTATATGAAATTCCCCCCAAAAAAATGTAAAAATCAAAATGTTTTAACATTTTTGGCCAATTTGTTTTATGCTACATATGTTTGGTAAAAAAATCGCAAAAAGCGTATTTTGATTGGTTTGCGCAAAAGTTATCGCGTTTACTAACAAAGGGAAAGATTTTTGTCATTTTTGGTGGTTTTTTTTAACGAGTAATGGCGGCGATCTGCGATTTTTTTTGCGGGACTGCGACATTGCGGCGGACAGATCGGACCCTTGACTGACATTTTTGATACTTTTGGGGTTACCAGTGACATTACTGCAGTAATTAGTGCTAAAAATATGCACTGTTACTGTAAAAATGACACTGGCAGGGAAGGGGTTAACTGTATTGGAGAGGGAGGGGTTAAGTGTGTCCTAGGGGCGTGTTTCTAACTGTAGTGGGACAGGTCTCCTATTGTAAAACCAGAGATCAACGGTTCTACATAGTAGAACCGTCTGATCTCCATTTTTACACAGGGGAGAATGACAGGCGGCTTGTTTACATAAGCCGCCCGCCTTTCTCCCGCTCTACCGACGATCGTAGTGTGACCGGCGGACATCGGGTCCGCCAGTCACACGTGCGGACTCCTCCGTGAACGAGCCGCGGTGGGCGCGCGCCTCAGCGGGCGCGCTTGCCCGCTATTGGCTCACAAACCGGTCACAGGCTAGTGACGTATATATACGTCACTTTGCCTGGCCGGGGCTGACTGCCGCAGTATTTCTACTTGCGGCGGTCGGCAAGCGGTTAAGCATGACTAAACATATCTAAGCTATTATAAGACTCAATGCATGTAAAAGCTATGTTCTACTTTTTACAGCTTAGTGTACTTTCATCAGCATACAGTATATATGAATTCCTATTTCAGTTGTAGCATCAGCATCCCTCGCTAAAACAATTCTCATGGCCTGAATAGAAACAGGCTGGAGGGGCACATAAGAGGTTATAAACATTTAATGATCCAATAATTGTTATATCAGAATAATCACTGTTCCTAATTAACTTCCTTTGTTGCTCATCCATCTGATATTTCCAGCAGTCTTTAACAGTTCCTAGTGACAATCAGCATTTCTTTAGGATCTCATAAAATGAAGCCTTTTAGAAGTAAAGAAGAAATAATTCCATAAATCACAGCTATTTCCTCTTTCTCTCTAACGCCATAGTGTGCTGTTTTTACAGACTATCTTTCAGGATTCTTCTTTCTTTTCTATTCATGCTTTTTACTCCAAAATCTACTTCAGACTAAATTATTGGAAATCCTTCAAAAGGCATGTATGGTGAGAAGAAATGTGTCAATAAAGGAAATTTATACAGTAGATGCAATAGGGTTGATTTCCAAAAAAGACAGGCTCACTTAATGTGTTAAAGCAGTATTAAACCCAAAAACAAAATTATAATATATTGCAGCTTACCAATCATTACATGTGGTAGCTGTATCCGTTTTCTTTTCTTTGTTTTTTTTTTTTTTTTGTTTTTTCCAACAAGTTTATACTTTGGTTTTTACCCCTCTATTTTCATCAGGTGATCTGGCCAGTAACACACCCCCAGTGTTGGTGAGACACAACTCTCGAGGAATGAGCATAGGAGGCACAAGAGACAGCAGCACTGCTAGTCTGCGTGGAAGGCAGTATTACAGGTATTAGAAGATTTCAAACAACTAACAAATTGAAGCTATACTCTAGCCCAGTGGTTTCCAAACTGTGGCCCTGGGGCTGAATGCGGCCCTTTGCTTGCCTTTAGCTGGCCCTTGAGGCATAATTCCTGCCACTGACACCAACAATGGGGCATACTTCCTTCCACTGACACCAATGATGGGGCACTATTCCTACCACTAACACCAACGATGGGGCATTTTCCTTCCACTAGCAGCACAAATGGGGGCACTATTCCTCCCACTGACACCAACTTTTTATCCCCCTAATACCAAAGATTGGGCATTGTTTACTCCCACTGGGTACAGTCCTGCCCCTCTAAAGTCTGTAGGTCAGTAAACTGGCCTCTGCTCTAGCTCACACTTTATAATCCGTTACAGCAAAACGTTTTTGTTTTTTCTTTCTTTTGGAATAAAGGTTTTGCATAAATAAATAAAATCTGATTATTTTAATCATCCCTGCCAGTGTATAGCGATTTTTCGCATCCATATAAACTGATACATTCTGCTGGAGAGTTTGTGCTGTAAAAGAACAAGCATAGCTTGCTGGCTGGATTATCAAATAAAAATAGAAGAAAGAATTAAAAAAAAAAAAAAAGAAAATTAATACAACTATCACATCTTAAAATTGGTAAACTGCAATAAAGTAAATGTTTGCTTTTGGGTTTATTACTGCTTTGAACTCAGTTTACTTCAATTACCCAGTCATGTGCATTGAATTTTTTTTTTACATTTCTCAGAACATGAATGTTTGTATTGAACAAAGGTTCATTGGGCTAAGGGAATATTCTCCTCTTTTAAAAAAAAAACACACTAAATGCCAGTTAAAAAAGAATACTTTCTAAATATTTAACAAACCTTTAGACTTTCTCAGAAAAAAACAATTACTGCAGATATAAAGAGTAACACCTAAAGGTGCCTACACATACACACAGCAGCCTTCAAAACCTTGCAATTACAGCCAAAGTCCCCACCATTGGGACACATGCAAAACCCAAGCAATTGCCCATCTCTACCTCCCTCCTGTCCATTCCGATTGGAAATTAAGGCACTCATCAAATTGATGGGCCAATAGTAACATGTGCTGCTGAGGTACAAGTCTAGTATTCAGAGGTAATTGCAGGCTTTGGTAAGAAGCGCCTTTAGGCATTTTATATTTGCATAATCACAAAAATACCATTGCTAACTAGTGCGGTTCTCCTTATTATTTCACCACCAGAGTGAATTTAACTCTACTAAGTACTAGTTGTACCAAATATACTAGTACTATAATATGACAACATATAGCACCATCATAATTTTCTAAAAACTAGAATTCTTCCTATATTAAAAAAAAAAATGACAAGCATTTAGGAGCAGATAGACAAGTACCTAACGTTTTCTTAATGTATTTAATGTCTTATTAAATGCCTTTTTAAATTATTTCTTAATTTCTTAATTTAATGTCCTCTGCAGTTCCTTGCTACCAAGCCTGCTCTATTCAATATGAAAGATGTTTAAGACTTCTATCTGCTGATTTATTTTGGGCAAGTGAATTGAACCTATGACTCAAGAAACTAATCAGATGCAAAGGAATTTGAAAAAGAAAATGTTCTGCTGATTGATTGGATATTTAAAAGAAACACAGTTTGATGTCCCTTGGTGTTCACAATGAATGCAATACGCTTCCTGAAATATAGCATTAACACCGTTATATTTTACATGTAATATAGTCTTTGGAACAATTCTCATTTGGCATATAAAGCACCTGTATGGGCTGCTACCACACTGTCTGACCAAAAGTTATTAGTTAAGATATAATTTTGAAATAATTCTATACATAATCATGCAAAGAACACGTTGGTATGTGGTTCCTAAAGATTGGCTGCTAAACTCACGTATTTGTCAGACTATTTATTTTAATGTATTAAATAAATAGCTAGGGTAAAAAACAAAATGCAAAATAAAGTACCAAAGTAATGACTTCATACATGTCAGAGTTGCTTTTAACCCTATTCAAGTAAATGAGAATGCAAAAGCAGATTGAAGGGAGGTTAGAAGGTTAAAGTTACATTTATTTTAGCCCCATGGATTTGTAGTCACATCGTTCAGCCTTCCTCTAGGAGGACAGACATATATGTTAATTACACAACCCAAATATTTAAAGAAAATCAGAACACTATTACAATTACACATTTCTAACAAATTTGCAATATGATAGATTACTTCATGAGGCCTAGTAAAATAATATTTATTGGATGACAAGATATATGGCAATATTTAGCTTGACATAAAAAATAGAAAGAAAATGGCTGCTACATGTTTGTCAAAATGTGCAAGCCTTACTACAAGAATGAAACTAAACCCAATAAAGAGAGAAAAATGGAATCTCAGCAACAAGGATAATAGTTCACTAAACAGCTGGTGTGTTGTTTCAGTGTAAAATTGCAATTATACTCAGGTTACTGCCATTCCTATCTAATGATATACATAATGTTGTAGAGCATGCCGTCATTTTCCTTTAAAATTCCATGCCAAAAGAACATGAATAAAAGGAATTAGATTAAGGGCTTTTTATAGGGTGGCAAATGATTGTTTGCTGCTTTTTACTTTCGTGATTCTTTGCAGGATTCATAAAGCACATTTGCCTGTCGAAATTGATTGCCCATAGGTCCGATTCTTTTAGAAATTTCAAAGGACAAAGGAAGGAAAATGTGCAACTTCATTAAATATGTCACTCTATGTGTATATTACAGGGTTATTTTGATTATACTGCCTTACGAATGCAAAAATACTACCCCTTTGTATGTACAGGGATGTTTCATGCTTCTTTTCATTAATCAGGTGACATTGACTGTTATTGTGAAAAATAAACCAGAACATGGTACTAGTGCTAACATGGTGTCTATTTTGTATGTGGAGCTTCCAGTTAATAGCATGCTACATCAGTTAAGAGTTTGCAGATATTAGAGGAAATAGCTGTATGTTAATTACCTATCCAAGGTAGCCACAGAGTACCTTTTAGTAAATTTGTGCCAGAATACATATTGATGATTTGTGTGTTGACAGTACACTTACTATAACAAAACATTTTCCATCACTTTTAACCAAGATCATAAAATTTATTTAATGTCTTCCTAATCAGTATGGTAATGAGACCAGATAAATCTAGATGTCAGAGGTATAATAATATTAACATTATGCATATCATTAGGTCAATACTGCATGTTTAACAGAATAAATAATCAGGTAAAAGGTCAGGCAGAGAGTAACTGTAGTTTGCAGTTTATTAAACAGGTGTAAAGATAATATTACAAAACCAATTACTAAAACTGCACAAACATGGACTCTTCACAGCCATGTCTCTGTGTCCCAATGAAGGTCCTCTGCAGGGTTTGCAATGTTACCTGTGTCCCTATTAGGGGGGGGAGGGGGGTTACTCTCACTACTTGTCCTAGGATCCTCAGCAGTTAGATTATTCCCATGTAAATAATGGCTTAATAAAGAAAAATATCACGACTGTATTGACAGCTTAATCCCTAAACATTGGGCACCTACCAATGTCCCTTTAAGTAGGCTTTAATGCCCAGGAAAACAAAGGGTGTGTTAATGCTCATTTGTATGTTGTCACTGGCTAGCTATGTATTAAAAAGCTAAACCCATTAGTTTGGTGATTCACCAAGTGTAATGTGTGGTCCTAGTAACTCAGACAACTCAAAAATGAATGAGGGAAAAAGTCCCCCCATCAAGGATGTTACTTAGAGGAACAGGCAGCATTATTTATGAGATCTTTATTTGAAAAATATAAATAACAAACAATATCTATTAAGGTATTGGTGTGTTCAGCACATGATAAATTCCAAATTACACAATTAAGGGGACAAGGGCCTCTTTCCCACAACCCTGGGAGGTGGTTCTAGGGGTCTGCGGGCAGGGGGCTTATGGAAATCTGCACCGACCTCCCCTATGTGAATGAGTATAGGGTACATTGTTCCCCTACTCGTTCACAAAAAAAAGTGTCAAAAAAGAAATAAAAACACATACACGCAGTTTTTGACAATTTCTTTATTAAAAATTAAAAAAAAAAAATCAATGTCCCCCATTGTAGATCCACCGCTATTAAAGGGGGCTTCCAGGTTCCAATAAGCCCCCTGCCCACAGACCCCCACAATCACCACCCTGGGTTGTGGAGAAGAGACCCTTGTCCCCATCAACCTGGGGACAGGGTGCTTTAGGGTGGTATAGTTCTATGTTAAGGGCATGTGGCCTGGTATAGTTCAGGAGGGGGGCTCTCACTTGCCCCACTTCCTGGCCTGCCAGGCTGCATGCTCTGATAAGGTTCTGGTATGGATTTTGGGGGGGACGACATGCCATTTTTTTTTAATGTTGTCATGGGGCTTCCCCTCAAAATCCATATCAGACCTTAAGACCTGGTATGGATTGGAGGAGACCCCAATGTTTCTTTCACATTTTTGTATTGCTGTCAATGTTTTTTTTTCCATTCAGCTGTCAGCGGGGGAAGCCAGCTGACAGCTGATAACTAATCCATTGTTAAGGATGTGGTGACCATCTTCCCATCCTTCTCCTTAACAACCAGCTATTCACTGTGCTATGTCCCTTGATTGGGCAAAGCCTTGCACCTGACCAGATCTCAGGTGCATTGCTTCAGCCAATTAGGGCCCTAGAATGCACTATGCAACATGCCTGAATTTTTCGGCCATATTGGTTACCACTGTGATAGCCTCTCAATGCAATCACATGATTAGAAGACCACTCTGCTGGTTCCTGATCAGAAGCTGTGTGATAAAGCCCACCTTTTTTTCTGCCACGTGTTTGCATTGTGTTGTCGGCAAAAGGTGATGTTATAGCGCTAGTTATAACAGTTTGCAAAAATCAGTAAATAAATTATATTGGATGAAAATCTTAGCTGATTAACATTCAGTTTGCAACAGCTGTGTATGTTAAAAAAATAAAAAATTATACAATTCTGTTTTTATTTTTTTTTTATCCTTCATGCATCTTAGTGCTGTTGATCCTCTCCACCATCTTTTAGCCACTTCCACCTCTTTCATCCACTGTTCAAAAAAAGCTTTCTGATAGGGATAATGTGAACAGTGTGTGTAGACAAAATGGCTAGTGTTCTCCACCAGGGGTCCATAACAGGGTTTCAACACAACAGCACAACTGGAAGACAGCTGTAACCCCATAATAGGAAATGCCTGAGCAATGGCTGTTATGGCAGGGCCACCAGATATTCTTTTACAGAAATATACAGTCTATAATACACATGCTGGCTTAAAATTAAATAGTCATCTATTTAACAAAATGAAATTAAATCCATTGATAAGGACTCATCACATCTTGAACCTTTTTTTCAACTATATGTCACAGGTATATAATTTCAGAGTAAGAGAACTATCTGCTACAATGATAGCTTTCTTTTCTCCTCAATGTCTGTTATAATTCAATGACAGCCAATGCACTTCACTAAACGGCTCACCTAATGTGTCTAAAGCTGGCCTTGAAACATAATGAGGCATGTCAGTGCCTGAGATCTTGAATTCACAATGGACTAGAGCCACTAAACTCTAATATATCATTTATTTTTTGGAGTACTTAGTACCACTAAAACATAGTTGGCTGGTTACGAATAGGACTCTTTTGTTGTAATCATACAGACTTGTAATCTATATTGGTTTTAGAGTCTGGGAATTTATTTTGAATGGGGTAACATATAAGTATTGACTAAATTGTTTCTGCTACTTAAGCAAATTGCTACATTAACACTTTAAAGGGAAACTATACTTTTTTTTGTCAATTGTATTTAAAGAAATTCCTTCAGTTTTACAAAGTGGTCTTTTACATGATTTTTTGTATATTTATATTTACAAACAAATATGTAAGAGCCGGTTCACACTACTCCGACTTGGGACGCGACTTGTCGCCCCAAGTCTCTTGTCATTACAAATTCAATGTAAATGAATGAGAGCCGTCTTAATATGCACTACTGAAGTCGCTCCGACTTCAGAAAAGGTTCCTGTACTACTTCAAGGGGACCTTGTGCACATAGACTTCAATGGGAGTCACCTCTAAGTTGGATCCTTATCTATTTTCAAGCGACTGTGATCAGACTTTCCAGAAAGAAGAAAAAGATTACCCAGGCATTCCCCACAGACAAAGTCGCCTATCATTTAAGTCTCTTCAAAGTCGCGCTAAAGTCGGCGCTAAAAAGTCGCTCCTTCATGGGGCGACTTTGAGTCGGAGTAGTGTGAACCGGCTCTAATACAATATGCTTTCCTTTCTATAAGAATATTTAGCAACTGCTACCTAATTTTTGATTGTCACTGACTGAAACAAAATAAATGCTTTTTGGAAGGGGAAAATCAGGAATGGGGAAGGAGGAATTCTTTTACTTTTGATTAATGAGTGATTTGGGAACAGCAGACCAAAATGCAGGATACTCCCAGCCAGGGCCGAATTGACATAGAAGCTATTGGAGCTACAGCTCCAGCCCCCTTCCTTAAAATAGGCCCAGCCCAGTGGTGTAAGTGAGTCACTAATGCTGCCCAGCCACATGCTTGATATGTAATTCCGGGTGACATTGATATGTAAATTGTCAGAGCATTCATAGGTATGTCAAACTCCATGAGCTCTGGTCCACCACCATCTTTGTTGAATGCTGTGGACATTGGGGATGTGCAACAAGCCCTGCCTGCCACAGTCACTTAGCCTGCCATCTGCCTATACTACAAAGGTGAGCAGATGGATGGGGGGGGGGGTCCAGAGGTAAACAAAGAAAGGATTACAGTTTGGCGGGCAAACATGACCAAAGAGGGGGTGTGCAGGGGAAGGCTGGGGTATACAGGTGTACTGAGAGGAGGTGGATAAAGATGCACAGATTAGCAGAGAGGCAGGGAAGGACCTGTCATAGTAAATACCCCTATTACATTGTGGGTAAGTGTTAGGCTCCGTTCACATCATGCAGATGGGACAAAGCACACACGTTCCCATGCATTGCATGTAGGGCAGCCCCTCCTACTCTTACGGCAATGTGGCTCGACCCATAGTTCGCAGTGGCACACTATGCGTGCCACATTACTACACTACTAAGACTACACAAAGGCACCCTCTCTCTCTTACCCCCCTCCCTCTCCCTCTCTCCCTCTCCCTCACCCCCACCCCCTTTCTCTTTCACTCCCTCTCTCTCTTTCACCTCTCTCCCTCTCTAACCCCCTCCCTCCCTCTCTCCTTCACCCATTTTCTCTCTCTCTCACCCTCTCTCTCAACCCCTTTCTCTCTTTCACACCCTCTCTCTCACCCTTCCGCCCTCTCTCTGATCCCCCTCTCTCTCTAAACCCCCCCCCCCCATTTTCTACTTTCTCTCTCTCACCCTTTTCTCTCTCTCTTTCCCTCTCACATCCTCTATCTCACCCATTCCCTTTCTCTCACCCCCTCTCTCAACCAGGCCTTTATTAGGAGGGCTTGGTGTTGAGGATTTTGGTGGGCCTTTTTATGGAAATAAATCTAGGGAAGATGCAAACAATTTTTGTTAAAACAAATTAAAAATTTAAACAAAATAAATTAAATAGAGAGGGGTGTGTGAGAGAGAGAGTAGGATGGGGGTGAGAGAGAGGGGGGTGAGAGGAGATGAGAGCAGCGTCGGATTGACATAGGGGCTCACACATTACTTAGGGCCACAATCACTTAGCCTGTCATCAGCCTGTACTACAAAGGTAAGTAGATGGATGGGGAGGGGGGGTCCAGAGGTAATGATGGGGACAAGGGCTTCTTCCCGACAACCCTGGGCTGTGATTGTGGGGTCTATGGGGGGGGGGCTTATCAGAATTTGGAAGCCTTCTTTAACAAGGGGTTTCCCAGATCTCGCCCCCCCCCATGTGAATTATTATGGGGTAAGAATGTCTTCTTCTTCTCCCGCTCTTCTTCTTCCCCTGCTTCTTACTCCAGTCTTATTTCTCCAGTGTTTTTCTTCCCCCACTTCCTCCTCCGGTCTTCTTCTCTTCCACCGACCCGCTGAAAATGAAAAAATAAACCTCCTCCGACGCTGCGGATGGCGTCATTCATATTCACCGCCTGTGGCAGGATGGGTCTGTGATGTCATAAAGGGTGGGGTCTCCATATGATGCAATCTGATGGCCACGCCCCATAGTTATATATGAAATGTGTGACATGGATGCAGACAGACCGGTGGGGCACACTGTTGGAGGAGGGTCTTTTTTTTTTCAGCAGGTTGGCAGCCAGAGCCAAGAAGATCAGAGGAAGAAGCAGGGGAAGAAGAACACCGGAGAAAGAAGAAGACTGGAGGAAGAAGCCAGGGAAGAAGAGGACGGAGGAAAAAGAAGAAGACTGGAGGAAGAAGAAGAACAGTGGAGGAAGAAGAAGACATTTTTACTAAAGGACAGTCAAAAACTGTCTATTGTCTTTTGTCACACTACACTACTTTTTTGGTGAATGGGTAGGGTTACAATGTACCTGGGGGCCCCCTTGTTAAAGGGGGCTTCCGGAGTCTGATAACCCCCCCGCCCGCAAACCCCCACAGCCCAGGGTTGTTGGGAAAGGCCCTTGTCTCCATTACCATGGGAACAAGGTGCTTTGGAGTGGGGGGCAGAGCCCCCCTGCCCCAAAGCACCGCACCCCCTCGTGTCAAAGGGGAATGTGGCCTGGTAGGGTTCAGGAGGGGGAGTGCTTGCTTGTCCCCTCTCCTTTCCTAACCTACCGGGCTGAATGCTCGGATAAGGGTCTGGTATGGATTTTGGGGGTGACCCCACGCCATTTTTTTACATTTTGGCATGGGGTGTCCCCTCCTAATCCATACTAGACCTGACGACCCTTTTTTTTTTTCACAATTTATTTTTTTTACATTCAGCTGTCAGTGGGGAAACACACTAACAGCCGATAATTTATCGGTTGTTAAGGACAGAGTGGCCGGCTTCCTGGCCCACTCCTTATCAACCATCTATGTACAGTCAATGTATAGCACAAAAAAAAAAACCCACACAAATCGCAAAATGCAAATCCCTGCAAAATCATGGTAAAAACACAGTAAAAACACAGTACTTGCATTTTGGATGCAGGTCCATTGAAGTTTTTTACTTGCAAAACACAAGTCCCTGGCCATTTCCAAAAACACAGAGGCACAAAAATGCATTGATGTGAATGTGTTCCATAGGTACCCATGTTAAAAAAATAAAAAGCATTTCTGCAAAAAGCATGAAAAAATACATTAGTGTAAATGGAGCCTAACAGGCTTCAATGGACCCGCATCCAAAATTCAAGTATTGCATGTTTACTGTGTTTTTACTGCAATTTTGCCACGATCTCCCCGTGATTTTGCTGTGATTTGCATTTTTTAATCCGCCCAACAACAAATTTTCTGTCCCAAAAAACTATAAAAAAGGCAAAACGCAGATCGCAGCAAGATTGCGGTAAAAAACTGGGGAAAGCACAGCAAAAAGCTCTACAGAAATTATGAAAAGTAACATGCATAGATGTGAATCGAGCCTTAACGGTAGTTGTAATATTTGTTTTTCAGGAGCTACAAATATTATTCATTTGATCATAATCACTGTATTTTTTGTAATATGGTTATCTTGGCTGGAAGGAAAGAATTATGTATGACCTATTCACTCAAACGCTGTTTAGTTTAATTAGATACTTGTACTTTGTTTCTTTTCATTCACTCTATTGTAAGGTAATTATTTATAAGAAAAAAAACAACCCTAGCAACATATTTTCGAACAATTAAAATGTAATTACTGTAAATTATAATGGTTGGCCTGTAAAACATGTTAAAACAGAGGACTCATAAATCAATGAACCAGGGGAAAATGAACACAAATGGATGAGTGTAGCATTCGCGTATTTATGTATGCCAAGTGGCAGTTTGATATCACCAGTGGATTTAACTCCTATTTGCTCTATACAAAACTAAAAGAACATTTTATGCTAAACTTCTACTTTAGAAAAAAAAGGCAAAAGTAAAACCTAATAACATCTTCTGAAGTATTGATATGGACACCTATAGACAAATTAAAGAAACACAACCTCAAACCCCAAAAAATTATTTTTGGTGATGTTCTAGGAAGTTAAAAGAAATACATTCAGATACAATGCAAATTCCATGGTTGGTGAATATTCTCTTTGCTTCATTACTTTTCAGGCTACTGACATGAAACAGGTACAGTGCATACCAGGTGTCTAAAAACATAATTGAATGTATGCTTGCTCTGGGTCAGGGATTAAGTTACTATAGCAAGAGTAAAGCTGGTCAAAGATGGATCAAAATGTGGTCAGTTCAGCAAGGACCGGCCGAATTGTGATCAGTTTTTGGCCGTTCCCTTTCGAGAGGAGTCATTCTAGTGATCCTCTCTCAAACAGAACTACTGAAAAATTTGTGTTTGATCATCGCTTGCAGCCAAGTCCCTGCTATCAGAATACATTAGTGCAATGGGGAGGATTCCTCCATCCACCTTCAATGTGTAATTGAGGAAATCCGCTAGTTTTTCAGCCTGCTGGCTGGTCAAAAAAGAAAACATCCATCTATGGCCAGGTTAAGAATAAAAGCCCTGAAACATGCATGTAAAAAAGTCAGAAATGGACACTCCCATATTCCAATTCTGGCAGGTTTCCTTTAAGTACGGTAAGTAAAAAATGTTGTATTTACAACTTTTATTTTAATAAGTCTATGCCGACTGTAATACACCCACAACACAAACTATGCACGCCTGTTTACTCAGTGGGTCTCTTTACTTTGCAAGAGAATTTTCATATTGCTGTGGATTTTTCCCTTCGCTCAGTGAATGAAGCAAAGCTCTACTGACTTCTATCATTCAACCAGGTGCTAGTTAAATTACAGTTTTTTTTTTCCTTGAATTTGAATTGGTATTGATACAGCATCTATTATTTTCCTAAATAGAAAATTATATGTGATTTTCTTTAAATATTAAACCGACATTACTAATGTAATGTTTATCTATTACATATTTCAATGAAAAATGTTATGTTTTACATCCCATTTTTTTCATTCTTTATTTAAAAATGTCAATAAGGGTAACTAAACCCAGGAACCTGCATTCACTATATCTGGTCTCCCACAGTACAGAGCACATGGAATGCAATAGTTTTAGTAAATATAAACTAAATACCTTTTCTCATTAGCAGTATATAGCAGTTTTGTGACTTCTATCAGTTCCTAGTAAAGCTTGTAGGAGTAGTTTTTATATTGCACTGAGCTGTCCTATCAGGATGCAAGACCCCTGACCCTCTGTCTGGACATGTGCTGATCACATGCAAACTCCCAAGAAAAAAACAATAAACTCTCTCTAGCAATACACACCAAACTGAGCATGTGCAGCCTGACTTCAAAGGCCCTGTGCTATCAGAAAATTCTCTGAAGTCAGTGGAAGAAGATTTGTGCATACATGATCAAACAGTCTTTTTACACAATGCAGAGGATTAACCCCTTAGGTTCCACAGCGAGTATAACAAGCATGCTTTACTGCAAATACAGACTGATATTACTGGTGTGGATTTAGTAACACTTTAACATGTTGATGGGCAGGACCAGGAAAGGCAAAATGTATGCAGACACATCTCAAGCTTTAACACGTTTTCCTTTATAGTACATTATATACATTTGAAATTGCTTCTCTTTATATAATCTGTTGAAAACCCCAAGATCATTTTATTTTTGTGTTCTTTTGTGCCCTCTGAAATGTCCTGAACAGAATTTTTTAAACACCTTTTGTTTAACCAAAGACATAACCTTAAAGTATATGGTAGTAGTCTCTTGCCCCACGATTACCCCTTCCTGTACTTATTAGGATACACCTAGCCCCTTTTGCATTGAAGACTCATTCATTTTCTCTGTCCAGCTCTGTATCACTTTTCCAGTCACTTAAAGAATCCATTCTTTATATTCTTTTATATCCAAGTTTTAATTGTTTCCTGCGCTCCATTCTGTCTACCTTTATTACTTTTGAGCCATTGTTTCTTCTTCTGCTGCTCCTCTCTTCTCTCCCCTCAGCACTTGAGCTCCATTGCGATTAGCTCATTCTATACTCCTTAGGTTAGCAGCAGCTGATCTTTGCATCTTTTATTACATCTATATGGCCACTTAAACAGCTGCTGTTAGCCTTTACTCAGAATTGCCCTACATGTACATTTTTGGAAGCATCTAGTTAAACAATCATGACCACGTGTTCAGGTTTTAATAAGGCAATAACTGTCTAACCAGCCAAATATGTTTACTTTTTGTTGGTAGTAGCATTGCTGTTCATAGTAGCACTAATTATATCTATGTAGTATATATAAATATCTGTATATAAAAACAAAAGTTAAGTAAGGGTACTTTTGGTTTTTTTCTTCATCCAGTCCTTGTCAGATCTTGTTATGTGAAGAACGAAGAACTTAATCTTCATCAACAATGAAAATAGTATTAACTAATGTCATGTGTAAATTTAGTAAGAAACATTTAAAGGGCAATACCACCCTAACATATCAAAGGGCAATGAGTTGTCAGTGGTGATGTGCAGTCTGTGAATTACAAACACTTTAAGTCTTTTTAAAAGTTTTACTTGTAATAAATTTGGGAATTTTCATTATGTGCTTTTAATCTCCAATTGGTGTCTCTACTATAGACATTTTAGTGAAACTCAACTACATGCTGTCTGCGGGTTTGGAATGTCCTAATGGTGGATCAGGAGGTTGAGTCTTGAAAGGAAGTACAATTTACACACTGAACTCAGTAATTTTGCCTAACTGAATCTTCAAACAATTCAGCCTCTCCATAGTCTGCATGAGAATAGGAAATTACTTCATCATTCAAGATTCTAAGTGATGCTTTTCTAATGTCAAATTTAATCATAGCAGATTAAAGTGAATTAAGTTTGCAAAATGCTAAGCTGTGATAGAGCTTTCCAATGAAGATCCCATCATTCAGTTCCCAACTGCACATCAGACCAGTGAAAATACCTGCTCAGCTTTGCTGCACCCATTTTAGTTACCCTAAATAACATTTGTCAAAGACAAGGCCCTTGGGACGAAACTGCCCCTCCAGGTCGTTTCATGTGGCCCTTGCACCTCTCCTGCAGCTACGGCACCCCCGGTCTCCACTCCCACCTTGTCTCAGCAGTCGGCAACAGAGGGGAGAAGTGATCTCCTCCTCCATACCCATGCAGCCGTCGAGAGGCTCATCTCTGATCCCCCCCCATCTCAGCAGTGAGCAGCAGAGAGGAGGACAGAACTCTCCCTACAAATCCTGTGCCTCTCTGTGCGGCTGCAGCACCGCTTCCTCTCTGCATCCCCTGGTCTCAGCATTTAGCAGGCCCCAGCCCTTCTCTGGTCATCCTTCAGAGCCTGCACTTTTTGCCTTCCAGCTCTGCCCCCAGCTTCGTCCCAGTACAGAAAGAAAATGTTTGCCTTTTCGTCTCCTTTAGAAACTGAAAAAAAGTTAAATCTGCAATAGTCTGCTAAATCCATGGCAGTGTATATCATTCACCTGATTTTTTTTCCTTTTCCCAGAAAGATATAACACACCAACTAATTTAGTAAGTTGTTATTTGAAAAAAAAAAATCACCAAATGTATTTAAATTTAACAGTATAAGAACCTACACTTTTCTTGGTATCAGCCACCTGATGCACAACAGTACAAGGAGAGAGATTTGCAGAATCAAAATCTGTTGCAGTGCAAAAATGCTGACAGAGGAGGAGAGTAAAGTGAACAGTGTAATCACTTCATGAGTTTGCTGCATCTCCTATATTGTCCAATCTGCAGGCTGAAGGTATATTCTGGAACAACCTGTGCTACCATTGAAATTGAGGTTTAACAACCTGCTGGTTCTGGCAGGCAAGGGTGCCTTGATCTCAAAACTGACTACAGAACTAAAAATATTTTCTGCAGGTAAAACAGTTTCCTTATATGCATTTAAATTATCTGTTTATGAAATGCAGCCAGGGTTCATGAAGCTATTCACAGTTTCTCTTTTCTAAGGCCACATTATTCTGTGCTGTGATTTTGTACTCCTCTCTGCATGAGCAAAGTAAGAAAGTAAGAAACTTACAGTATCCAGGAACAGAAACAGTTGGCCTGGAGTTTTAAATGTTCTAACAATAGGTGCTCTAAGAGTGAAAGTTTACCATCAACAATGAGATTGTAGGCAGTGGGATGGCCTGGTGTACTAAATGAAAAAAGGCCCCAGGTAGGCATGTTGCTATGTTGTTCCCTGCATGCCTGTCAAAGCTTCTTTTTCAATTAAGAGTGCCATGTACCTTCAAGGCACAAAGAACAAAATGTGTATATGCCTTGGTAGCATTGGCAGGGGCATAACTAGCAACAGATAAGTAGAATTACAGAATAAAAAAGCAATTATTTCAGGCTTTTGAACATTTGCCTTTGATTTTTCAATAGTCATTTCATTAGAATAAATTATATTTTCCCCGAAGAGATAGAATAAGTAACAGCAAGTTAAAAATAATAAAAAAAATTACAATAACTAATGCTACAGACCAAGAAACATCAGTAATAGAAAATGAAATCAGAATTCATTTATGAATGATAATAACAATTGCAAGGGAACTATATTACAGGTGAAAAGCTTGCGGCATAGAAATATTTAAACTCTTCCAAACTGCAGGGGGCTTCAAAAGCAAATGAAAAGTAATTATGGTTACAAAATAATACAGTTTGTGAAGAAAAGAGCACAAAAGCTCCTAGTGCAGGTCTGGTTTTGAAAGTCCCAAAAGATTAAAGTTGGAAAGAGATGTTCAGGTTGTTAAAATATCTACAGAAAAAAACACAGTACTTAAAAATGACTTTGAAGCTTCATTGGTAAGCTAATTGATGTATTTTATTGCACTTGTAGCTCAAACATTATTTGAGCGTCATTCAGAATCACATTGAAATATTTTTGTATTTGCCTTTCCCTCAAATAAAAATGTTAAATATTTACAAGATAACTGCAGCTAGATGATCCTAACACAGTGGTTAGGTTACAAGGAGACAGTTTCATTTAAAAAGATTATGGTCAAAGTGTCATCGGAGTAGTGCAGGTGCCTTTTCAAAGTCGCATGAATGGGAACGGGTGCCATTGAAATCAATGGGCTGTGACTTGTCATTTGACTTTGTGACGCTTTTTTTTCAGGTCTGGCTAGAAGATATAGACCCTGAGGGAAGGTTCAATTGAGTAGAGCAGGGGATCTGCCCCCGATCAGGAAATGAACAAGAAGTGAGAGGAAATATGCACAGGGGTGCTAACAGAAATTAAAATATGATGTAAGCTCCAACCTTTTTTTTATGTCTGTATTACTGTTGAGGAGTTTCTTTTCACTTCCTGTCCTGTCTGCAGGACAGCACTTTTCCACTGCAAGTACCGGCTCGGCTCTACTCGGCCCTGCTTGGCCCAGTTTGGTTTTCCACTGCATGGTACTGCATGGTACGGTGTTGGAACGGTTCGGTATGGTTTGCTTTTCCACTAAAGTAGTACTAAAGTAAGTGGGTGGGATAACAACGATTCTCTGACCAATCAGTGGTAGTAGTGATAAACAGTCAAGGCTGCATGCAAAGGATTGTGGGATATGGTACCGGTACGGCCCTCTTGGAACCACAACCAAGGTGGTACTGTTTAAGCGAGCCGTACCGTTCGGTTCCATGTAGTGGAAAAGCGCCGCCATACCGTACCGAACCGTTCCTACACTGTACCATGCGGTACCATGCAGTGGAAAAGCACAAAAGCGAGCCGAACCGTTCGGTTCCATGCAGTGGAAAAGCGCCATAAGTGAGGGTTCTCTGACAGAGAACTGGATAGCAGTAATAAAAATGACAGAGATTCTAGCCCTTCCCAACCCTGTCTAAAGCTAAAAAAAAAAGGTTTTCCCTGGACATACAATTTAAGGCACCCCTTTCTTCAGGGCTTTGAAACTGAGTAAACATTTATATACATTTTGAAATATTGGAACAATCTTTAATACTTTGGAGGTAGGGGTACAGGATCTAGTTGCATGAAACCATAGAGAGTAGGAGTGGCTTCAAGGATAAAACATCATAAATTACACAGCAATAGCAATTTAATTTAAAACTAAAATATGTAATGTGAAAGCATAAAACCACTGGCTTGTTATAATGGTGTTCTTGTACTAAATATTTGAAAATATAACAATGGTGAAAACCACCCAAACACATACAAAAAAAATAGAAGTGATAATCATAGCATTCAAAGATCTGACTGTTACATCAGGAGCAGTCTCCAAGTAGAGATGAGTGTAAGCACCCTGTAAACTCATCCCTAACCCAAACTCTGAACTCTTTCTTGTACTCCAGTAAGCAGTGGGCCAGGTCATTTCTCACTCCACAGCTTACGTGAGCACATTTGCTGAAAATTACATATTTGTAGAAACAGTAAAAAACAAAAACAAAAAAAAAACATAATTTTTAAAGAAAACTAAGTAACATACCAATACAAATGAAATACCGCCTAATACTGCCATCTTAACAATTTGCCAACCATGTGATGAATATTTGCAATGGCGTAGAGGGTAGACTTTAATGCACACATGCTGCACATATGCCTCCATGGTGGCCAAAGTTTCTGTGCTGAGACAGTGCTCACAACCTACTCCCAGCACAGTGAACAACTTGTCACAGACATCTTTGGGTCTTTGGTTATGATCAGGAGTCAGAGGGATGGACTTCCGATTATGTGACCACTTTGACAGCAAATCACAGTGATCATGTGATTAGGAAGGGTTTAAAGTGTCTGAATACAAAATTACAAAGTTTATTTAACCACTTTAAGACCAGAAGATTTTGCTGCTTATTGACCAGGCCCTATTTTGCGATTCAGCACTGCGCTACTTTAACGGACAATTGCGCGGTCGTGCGACACTGTACCTAAATAAAATTGATGTATTTTTTTTCCTACAAGTAGAGCTTTCTTTTGGTGGTATTTTATCACCTGTGCGGTTTTTATTTTTTGCGCTATAAACAAAAAAGTAACGACAATTTTGGAAAAAAAAACAATATTTTTCACATTCTCATTCCCAAAAAAAATTAAAAATCTAAATTTTTTAACATTTTAGGCCAATTTGTTTTCTGCTACATATTTTTGGTAAAAAAAATCGCAATAAGCATATTTTGATTGGTTTGCGCAAAAGTTATTGCGTTTACTAACTACAGGAAAGAATTATGTAATTTTTTTTTTTTTTTTAATAGTAATGGCAGCGATCTGCGATTCTTTTGTGGGACTGCGACATTTTGGCAGACGGATTGGACCCCTAACTGACATTTTTTACACTTGGGGGTACCAGTGACATTACTACAGTAATCATTGCCAAAAATATGCACTGTTACTGTAATAATGCCATTGGCAGGGAAGGGGTTAATGCAATCGGGGATAAAAGGGTTAAATGTAAGCCTAGGGGAGTAATTCTAACTGTGGGGGAGCTGGGCTTGTGAGATGATCATAGAGACATGCGATCCTATATAGCAGGATCGCATGGTCTCTGTGATCAGCTCAGGGAGAAGGACAGATGGCTGTGTTTACATTAGCCGTCCATCCTTCTCTGTCAGTGGGGGGAGATCATGGGTGGCCGGCGGCCATCGGAGCCACCTGTCACATGCACTGGCTTACCCGCTAATGAGTGGGGGCAGGAGCGTGCCTCCGGCGGCGCACACTCGCCTCCTAGCTTCTCCCAGGCGAGCGCCGTACATGTACGGGACTTTGCCTGGGAGAGCCGACCTGCCGCCATACATCTGCGGCAGCTGGTCGGCAAGTGGTTAATTCTTACACCTATTTCACAACAACACTAAAACCACCAAACCCCATATGAATTAAAAAAAACTATTGCTTATATCATGATGACTATTATAAGGGAAGTAATTTCTTGACGGTGTATAGACTCAAGGATATACTGAAAATAGCATTTAATCACACTTCATCTTTAAAAATTGTAAATATATATATATATATATATATATATTTTTAATAGATACAGGCACGTTTATACATTTATAGCCTCAACAGCTTATATGGAGCCAAATACCTCTTTGGCTTTCTTCCCCTGGGTATGGTCCTTAGTGAGAGAACATGGGTGCAAGTGTTCAGCAAATGCTTATACCCTGCTTCTGTAAAGCAGCCTAATTGCAGAACAGAAGACAGAACAAATTTCCCTTCTCTTTTATGAAAATGTTGTTCTAATCTGAAAACTCAAGATGAATAAATCCCACTGCACCTGCCAACTAAAACAAGGTGAGAAAGAAAGAAAATATGATTTCAGGAAATGCACATCCAAAAGGAATTTATCAATGTCTAATCATTTGCATACTTGGCATGCTGTTCCTGATGATGAATACATAAAATGACTACAACAGGTACATCACTCTACAGTTTGTCTTAACTCTGGGGGAGGTGTTGATTTTGTTACACTTTAATTGAATTTTCCTGACATAATCTTACTTGTTGCAGATTGTCTCCATTAGGAAAATGTAAAAGTGTATGCTTGATAGACAATTATTATTTTCTACCTTCTTAGTAATTCTTCTTAGCTTTGTCATTCTGTGCTACCCTAGCTAAAACAGAAATTCTAGAACATTTTGTGGAAAATGTGATATTTGTTAAACCTTATGAGATATTTTTATCTTTTCAAAAAAAAAAGTAAAAAATCTTTGCAAACCCCCCCCCCCCAATCTTCATATGTAGAACATACATACAGTGTGTTCCATATAAATAATGCATATATATATAAATTACTGAATTATACAACTATAAACATATCATGCATTGCACACCTTTATGGTATTACTATTAAAAGAGAAATTAATCTATAAAATGCAGTAACTCAACACAGCAATCACCTATCAAATTTCCCTAATTATTTTTGCAGTATATTAAACCTAGTTACTGTGAGTTACTGCTTTTTTATTATTACTACTATTACTATTACTTAAAAAGCAAAATTGAAGGATTCCCTATAATACAATTGAGCTTTTTATTACTCTTTATGGGATGTAAAAGGCCATATTTTTATTGTTATTGTGCCCTCAAGAAGTTCTTATGCTTCCCAAACCAAATCAAAAATCATACTGACTTAAAAATCACTTGCATACTGTAGAGTAGGTTGCACTGTGTACCTAACGCTGGCCGTACACTGTTAGAATTGTGTCCAGTTGGAAAACTGTTTCGTTCTTCTGAATTCTAATAGTTTTGGCCCTGATGGCTTGTCCAGGGAGCCAGACCAAAAAATGTATATATGGCATGATAAAAAGCTCCATTGTGCACATTTAAAACTTATTAAACATAAATCAGCAGGAAATTCTAGATAGGTTGATTTTAGTAACTACCACTTTGCCACTATATTCTCACAAGTATGTGAATGGGTTTGCCCCTCACCCAATACTCTGTGGGAGCAAATAGAATCAACCTGAGAACACAGAATTTTAGGAATACCACTAGGAGCCCTAACACCAACATCTTGCCTCAGTCTCTGCATGAAAACCCTGCTTGCCATCAACTGCCCTCCTCATCAAGAAGTAGCACCCAATATTCCCCTAGATGTCATAACTCTCCTTACCCTGGACCTCCCTCTGCAGCATTGGACGATTCAGGGAGTAAAATATATATATGCTAATTTTTCTATTAAAACCTCCCTGGCACTCCAACAAAAATTTAGAATTTATCTTTATTACTTTTATGTGTATTACCTTATGGCAAATAGGTCTCTACTCATCATTTTGTTTAACTATGACCTGTTATTTGTAATCTTGAACACCACATTTGAACTAATGTTATTGATGGAATGATTGTTCTGTTACTTGCTATTCTTCTGTTTATTATTTGTTAACCTTTGAAAATTCCCATAAAAACTAAATAAAAAGAAAGTAGTGGGATGGACTGATGCTAACACATGAGGCGATGTCTTAGAAACAGGCAGCCTTTGTTAAATTTGAATTTCAATTTTTGCGTTCCTTAAAACATAATAATAAATATACAGTAATTATGCTATTAGGTACACCCCTCCAATGTTCAGTGACTGATTCTGCTCATTCACCATTTTGCTTTCTTCTAATATTGGTCAAACTGCTTCAACTTCCTGGCAGTTTTATTCATTCCTGGGGAGCATCTTTAAATAAAGGAAAGGGCAAATATATGATTTACAACGATAAGCAGTGAGAAATCTGACCATCCTGGTTCATGCTGAATAGATAGCAAAGTATAATGTATAACATTATTTTAACCACTTAAGCCCCAGAAGATTTTACCCCCTTCCTGACCAGGGGGTATTTTGCGATTCGGCACTGCGTGACTTTAACAGACAATTGCGCGGTCGTGCAATGCTGTACCCAAATGAAATTGATGTCCTTTTTTTCCACAAACAGAGCTTTCTTTTGGGGGTATTTGATCACCTGTGTGATTTTTGATCATGCGCTATAAACAAAAAAGTGCGACAATTTTGCAAAAATAACAATATTTTACACATTTATTTATATGAAATTCCCAAAATTAAATGTAAAAATCAAAATTTTTAACATTTTAGGCCAATTTGTTTTCTGATACATATGTTTGGTAAAAAAAATCCCAATAAGCGTATTTTGATTGGTTTGCACAAAAGTTATTGCGTTTACTAACTAAGGGAAAGATTTATGTAATTTTTATTGTTTTTTTTTAACGAGTAATGGCGGCGATCTGCGATTTTTTTGCGGGACTGCGACATTGCAGCGGACAGATCGGACCCTTGACTGACATTTTTGACACTTTTGGGGGTACCAGTGACATTACTACAGTAATCAGTGCTATACATATGCACTGTTACTGTAAAAATGACACTGGCAGGGAAGGGGTTAACTTTATTGGAGAAGGAGGGGTTAAGTGTGTCCCTAGGGGCGTGTTTCTTACTGTGCATGGATGTGGCTTTTCATGTAACAGCAGAGATCTACGATCCTACATAGCAGGACCGTATGATCTCTGCTGTTAAACAAGGTAGAATGACAGGCGGCTTTGTTTACATTAGCTGCCTGCCTTTCTCCCTCTGTAACTGACGATCGCGAGTGACCGGCGGACATCGGGTCCACCGGTCACACACGCGGGGATCCCAGTGAGGGAGCGGGGGTGGGAGCGTGCCACCGGCGGCGCGCACTCACCCCCATTTTGCCTCGTAGGCGAGTGACCTATGGGTACGTCACTTTGCCTGCACGGGGCTGACCGCCGCAGTATATGTACTTGCGGCGGTCAGCAAGCGGTTAAGACATCTGCTCTTCTTTGTGCATTACTTTGAAAGCAGCAATCAAAATATTGTTCTTTAAAAGTATATTAATCTAAATCTTTATTAATTGGAAATCTGGTTATATGGGCTTAAACTCAAATGTTAACAGTCTTGTGGAGATGGAAAAAAAGATAAAATATGCTGACATAGAGCTGGCATACCATACTTTTCTAGATAGAAGGCTTCTGCAATATTTCTTCAGTGCTAGTCACATGTCTGAATGCATGGACACTTAAAGCTAACCCAAAGCATGGACCAAATTTTGACAGGTTTAGCAGGGACTGGCCAAATTCTGATCTATATATGGGCACTGTGGTTGAAAAGAAGGCAATCTATGGATCAACTTCTGTTCAACCAGCCTGGTGGAAAATTCTCCCCACTGTCAGAATACAAAGACACAGCGGGTAGGTTTCCTTCATCTACATTGAGTGTGTGAATGGAAGAATCAAGTCAGTTTTTTTCATTCAACCAAAACAAAAACAAAAAAATTGACTCATTTATGGTCAGCCTTAGTCTTATGATCTCTTCAGAAAGAGCAGGGTAAAAGGCAGGGTAAAGCAAATTGTATTCTGACCCTCCCTCCTATCCATCTTAGCAAGGCTGCTCAAGGGTTAAGCCAGTCATTGGGATTGGATCTTCTTAGTTAATTTCTATTGTTTTTCTTTGAGACTGTCAGCATTCCCTCTTCTCTTTGCATATTCAAAATATGCACATGTCCTTGTTCTACATATGCACCATGAAAAGGAAATTCAGTGTATAAGAAGGAACACACAGACTCACAGGAGTTGATTTACTAAAGGCAATAGACTGCGCATTATGCAAAGTACAGTTGTACTCTGCAAGTGCAGTTGCTCCAAACCTTAGTAAATGAGCTAAAGCTTCACTTTGCAAAAAATACCCAATCACATGTAAGGAAAATAAAAAAAAAAAAATTTTTTTGCTTGCCCATAATTGTGTGAGGGAAGTCAGCAGAACTTTTACTCATTTACTAAACTCCGGAGCAAGTGCACTTGCAGAGTGCAACTGCACTTTTCAAATTGCACAGTCTATTTGCCTTTAGTAAATCAACTCCCTATTTTCTCATTGCCAAAAGTCTTTCTCACCACTTCAGTCTGCCTGCCACAGCTGACATATACACAAATGTGTATATATGTATAAATACGTAACAATTGACAGCAGCAAAGATGTCATATTCTGCTCAATCCCTGGTTGTGGGGAAATGTAATACTGTGCGAGTAACAGTATGAGACTTCTTCTGTAAGGTAGTGAAAATACAAAACTGTGCCTTGTAACCAATTAGATTTCCGTACAATGTCAGATAATTTAGGACTAAAAGACTATGCGCATCATTATTTCTCTTTGAAGTGCTTTACTAAATTTGCTTGTATGACTAAGACATACTGGACTAAAGGCAAATAGACTGTGCATTTGTGTCTATAAGACCCCATTCAGACAGGGGCGACGCGACTTGCTGGTGCGACCTCGGCGCGACATGCACGGACTTCATATCATTGAAGTCAATGCAAGTGGCCTCCAGGTCGCCCCAAAGTAGTACAGGACCCTTTTTCTAAGTCGGAGCGACTTGTGTCACTCTTATTAGAACGGGTCCTGTACTATTCAATGGCGAGCGACCCATCGCGCTAGTGTGAATGGGGTCTGAGACGCGCTGTTATTTACTATGAAAATACAAAAACAAATGTGACAACATTGACCGAATTATCATAAGTGAAATATTTAAATATTTAAACCTTTTCACTCCAAATGTAAATTGCTCTAGGTGACCATAAAATTATATATATATATATATATATATATATATATATATATATATATATATATCATACCAAGACATACAAAAACATATAAAAATGTTGTAAACAATTGTGATTGAGAGGCTATACCAAAAGCAGGTGGAATACATAGGTGTGCAAAGAGTCCTTGTATAGAAAATGGATACACCAGCAATTGCTGTATTTGCATAAAGTGAATGAGTGGTTCCAACTTCCCACATGCAATTCATAAAAAATAGTTCTTGTGCAAGCAAGTTATTCCAAAGTGCAAGTGCTTCACCACTGTGCTCTAAATGGAAGATTGGCTGGTTACCAAGTAAAATAATCCCATTAACAGACGTGTGTGTGAAATCTCCTCTGAAGGTAGATGATCAGCCAGCTTCAGGGGATGGATCCAGGCTTACGCGTCTCTCTATTCCTATGTCTCACATCATGTAATGACAAAAGTAATGGAAAAGACTCATTACCTGCCATGTTATATCACTCTCCACTCAGGACTATCCTCTAGTTCAGTGTTTCTCAACTCTGGTCCTCAGGGCACACTAACAGGCCAGGTTTGCAAGAAAACTGAAGTACAATCACAGGTGATATAATTTGCTGCTCAGTGATTGCAGTATTCAAGTCTGCATCTCCCCCAAGGTGATACTTAAAATCTGGCCTGTTAGTGTGCCCTGAGGACCGGAGTTGAGAAACACTGCTCTAGACTGTGCACTTTGCAAGTGCAGTTGCACTCATTTTTTTATTAATGTGAATGTGGTAAAGCTTCACTTTAAATAATGCCAAAGCAGGTGCAAAGGGAACAAAAACAGCATTTGCTTGCACATGTTTGGATGATGGAAATCAGCAGAGCTTTACCACATATACACAGCTCGCTCTTTGCTCTTTGTATTTGCAATTTCAATATAATTTAAAAAAGCTACGCTCATGCTTTAAAAAGTGTGGCATTGATTGTTTATGTTTTTTTTTCCAGCATCACTATTCTATTCATATCTGGCAATTTCGTGCTACTAGAACTCACCACAGTGATTTGATAAATAGCTGAAATTATACCCTTATAGCAGCCATCCAGGGTACAACACTTCAGAAAAAGAGCGCAGTGCCTTTGAAAACTAAAGTGGAATTCATGGACTTTCTAAAGAAGTACTCCAGTAGGCTCAGTTTATCTCAGAATGACAACATAGCATAGCAGCTAATTATTTCAGAAAAAAAAAAAAAAAAACAGTATGAATAAGCATCATGCCTTCTCTATGCTTCTACTTCTCAAGAGATTCATAGACAAGTATCTCCACAGCAGTCTTCTACTACTCCATGCACACAATACACTGTAAAAGATAAAAACTGCACACATATGCTTTTAAAAATACAGGATCTCAAGCAACAGTTTAGATCCTGTGCCTCTCTCCCCTCCACCAGTAGGTGTTGGCAATCTCCTTGTACATTTACTTTCCTATACTATCTGCATACGTAAGTGATGCACTCTAGTAATACTTTGTGTACAAAAATATATTCTGGCTGCAGTGACAGGGACACTTCTCCCATGACCCCTCTTTGATGTGTTCTACCCCATACTAAAGTTATTGTAGCCTTTTAGCTTTAATAGCTAAAAGCCAGAAAAGTATAAATGGAGCAAACCTATGATCCCTTGTGTCCAAAAATAATATTTATGTGAGCAGTGACAGAGACAAACCTCCCACCTCCTTCCTCTGACAAGTTTTGCCCCCTACTAGGGGTTAATCATAACCTTTAAACTTTAAAGGGTAACTTCAATTTTGTGGGGAAAAAAATGGCAGATAAAGAAAAAAACAATATAGCGTATACAATTGCAACACAAGTCATATTGTAATTGAAATTTTATTAAAAATGACCTTTCCTTTTCAATCTGCAGCCTCTGTAATTTTCTGAAAATGCAATATGGCTACCTGGAGCTGTTTTATACACAGAATGTGTACTGACCACACCCCAGAAACATCATTTCCTGCTTGTGTGATTGGCTCACCAATTTTCCCAGAAGTCTGCCTAAGATACAAGTCAGATTTCAGGGGTCCCCTTAAACAAAAATGTCATTTTTGGTGAGATACTCCAAATAGGAAAACCTCTAAAGAGATGCAGGCCCAGCATATTTGCTCATTAGTGCTCTGCAGCTGCACAGCTTGTTGATAATTATGAAACGACTCTTCAGAATAACAAAAGGGTAGGAATCTGCAACGAAGGTTGTTATAATCCTTGCAATGTACACAGATCACCCAGAGGGGAATGATTTTTTCTTAACAAAAGTGGAGTTACACTTTCACAGCTTTAGATCTTTTACTGTAAGTAAAATATGATAGATGACTGGATAGACCAATCATTAGGCATGGGAGGTGAAAGGGGTGGGAATAAGCATATTTTGTGCAAGTAGGTAGCTTCATATTACTTAAAACCAAATTTTGATCTATAGAAAGGTAGGATAGGTACGGAGGCAACTGACATGAGAACAGAATAGTACAGGTGCAATTCCCACAATTCAGGCATTGGCAAGCAGGGAGGCATGTGGTCTTTCCACCAAGGACACTAAATGCAAAGAGTATATTTAAATATATATACATATATATATATATATATATATATACTGTATATATATATATATATACTGTATATATATATATATATATATATATATATATATAGATATATATATATTATGAACCAGTCATCATGTTCACTCCACAGGACTTACAATAGGGGGAATTTTAAAGCATAGTTTAATAAATGGCAATGTTCCTGCAGGACGGAGCCCACTTTTCTCAAGATGTTGAAAAAGTTCTTCTGTTGTAAGACCCGCTGAGTGAACCTGCTACCTTCTTCATATTATAGATTTATTGTCATGCTATCCCTACATGTACAGTGACTCAACTCTACTATATATATATATATATATTTCTACATGCACAATGACTCAACTCTATTATGTATATATATACAGTGACTCAACTCTACTATGTTTATATATATATATATATATATATATATATATATATATGTACAGTCACAATTTCCAATACCATTTAAACTGCACTAGATATCCTTTTGCTAGGGAGTTAATATATCTTAAATAAATGCTACTCATACTGAGCTATCTAACTGGGTACTTGAAATAATGAACATAAGAAGCAAGTCTCTCTGCTCCAAGATTTCTGTGATTTTTTTTTTGTACTTAGCCTTACAGTATTTGTAAAGAGCTGGTACCAATTTTATGCAAGTCAAGCAACACCCACACATTTTACAGCCTCTAGTAAAACTGTAAAAACAATCTTTTTACAAAGCCTGCTCTATAATTCAATACAGCTGAGCAAAAACTGATAGTTCTCCTAAAATAAACAGTTCTTTGGTAGCTAATGTCAAACCATAGTTCAATGTTTACAGTGCAAAAACAAGTGAATTGTATTTATGTATTTTGGCCCTCTGGATGAGCGTCATATCATAGCTCTGTTAAGGAATGAATAAATATGCCCTTCTGTCGACGACATATAACAGAAGTGAAGAGACATTCATGGAGCAGATATTTTTAACCTTGCTTCAAAATGCATGTCATGTATTTCTAAATACATCACATATCAACCAAAACAATGAGTCAACATATTTCAATCTAATATACTGGACATATACTAGAGGCACACAGCTAGATCCGCAGTCATTTCCTGAGGACTAGGTTATGACAGTCCTTTCCATTTCTTGAAGAGCAGGATAAAAAAAAAATGTTTTTCAAAAAAATGAGGACCGTAAGCTTTGATACTCGTGAAGTAAAGGAGGAGGGGGTTACTAAAACTGGAAAGTGTAAAATCTGTTGCAGGTCTGTACAGAAACCAATCAGATTCAAGGTTATTTTGGTAAAGTATAATTGAACAAGCTGCAGTTAGAATCTGTTTGGCTACCTTGCACAGATTCACCAGATTTTGCACTCTCCAGTTTTAGTAAAACAACCCCAAAGTGTCCCTGGAAACTGGTTTAAAATGTGAGCAAATCTGACAGCTGCAAACTCTAAATACAAATGTACAGATAATAAACTCAGTTCTTTGACCTACCAACAAAATTACACTATATTACCAGAGGTATTGGGACACCTGCCTTTACACACACATGAACTTTAATGGCATCCCAGTCTTAGTCCGTAGGGTTCAAGATTGAGCTGGCCAAATGCTTCGCAGCTATAACAAATTCAACTCTTCTGGGAAGACTGTCCACAAGATTTAGGAGTGTGTCTATGGGAATGTTTGACCATTTTTCTAGAAGCAAATTTGTGAGGTCAGGCACTGATGTAGACGAGAAGGCCTGGCTCACAGTCTACGCTCTAATCCATCCCAAAGGTGCTCTATTGGGATGAGGTCAGGACTGGCCAGTCAAGTTCCTCCACCCCAAACTCACTGATCCATGTCTTTATGGACCTTGCTTTGTGCACTGGTCCAAATCATTTGGTGGAGGGGGGATTATGGTGTGGGGTTATTTTTCAGAGGTTGGGCTTGGCCCCTTAGTTCCAGCGAAGGTAACTCTTAAGGTGTCAGCATACCAAGACATTTTGGACAAATTCATGCTCCAAATTTGTGGGAACAGTTTGGGGATGGCCCTTCCTGTTCCAACATGACTACACACCAATGTACAAAGCAAGGTCCATAAAGACATGGATCAGCGAGTTTGGGGTGGAGGAACTTGACTGGCCTGCACATAGTCCTGACCTCAACCTAATAGAACTCCTTTGGGATGAATCAAAGCAGAGACTGCGAGTCAGGCCTTCTCGTCCACATCAGTGCCTGACCTCACAAATGCGCTTCTGGAAGAAGAATGGTCAAACATTCCCATAGACACACTCCTAAACCTTGTGCACAGCCATCCCAGAAGAATTGAAGCTGTTATAGCTGAAAAGGTTGGGGTAACTAAATATAAAACACTATGGACCAAGACTGGGATGCCATTAAAGTTCATGTGTGTGTAAAGGCAGGTGTCCCAATACTTTTGGCAATATATTGTATCTCACACTTGAGAAATCACTCTAGATGTCACTATGCAGATGATTGGGGAATGAAAATGAAGATCACTTGCGTTTTTTTAACGTACACCTTGCCCTCCAGGTTCCATTCCTCCACACCTTCTTTGCTCACTATTGGCTAGACATTTGTCTTATTTCAATGCCCTTATCACACTCATCTACTGTAAATGTGTATATAAATGTGTATATACAGTATCTCTTTTGACTTTTTTTTTATTATCCTTATTTATCAGTTGTGCGCATTTTGCATCGCATGATGCAGCTCTAAAATAAATGTCCAAGGATCAAAGCAAAGTATTCTGTTTGCTGCTGCTGATTTGTTTTTCACCATATTCCTATTTACTTTCTGTGCTTTTTGGACCTAAAAGGCCAGTGTTATTACTGTTCCATATGTTATCACTGTAGCATTTTTACTGTTCCATCCTTCCATCTGAGCTTTTTTCACTGCTTCTACAGCTACGAGCTGAAAAAATAAAGCAGTCTTTACTTCAATTAAGTTAATGTGTAACTTTAGTTTCAAATGCCATCTGTATGTTAGTAACAACTTTAACACCCAAGCGCTCACTCCAATGGGAATAACAGGCGTGCTGCGCTCCTCAGGCAGGGAACTCCAATCAGAAGTGCATAGAAAGAGAGAAAAGGAGGCGCAAACACCTGGTGCATTACCCTGGGACACCTTTAAAAATATTTATTAAAAAGCCAAAAAACATACTCACAGAAATGAATAACATTTATCGCATAGAATGAGTCCACATGTGGAGGCAGTCGTCCCTATCGTTGAACCGCTGACACGTTTCGGGAGACACACTCCCTTCTTAAGAGCTAATTCATCTTTTAGCCAGGTTAGTTTTAGCGCGGCTTACCTTGATATAATTTTTGTTTAAGTGTTTGTCACACTATAAGCTGCTGCTTATTTGTACATTAGCATAGCGCGGTTATCTTCCAAATGTACTTATAATTTTATACTGGACCTGCCAAGCGAGCCGACACCCATTTCTCCTCCCACCCCCACCCTCCCCCTGTGTGCAATGGAAGGGGCATATCAGCCAGCAAATGGGGAAAAAATAATAATAATAAAAGTTCAAATTTTTTTTAAAAATGATTAAATTATTATACTAATTTTATTGATTATTTAAGTAAAATAATCACATTAGATAAAATCTGTACTTAGTTCATATCCCAAGCTTGATGCATAATGGTCTCTAGGTACATGGCCTGCCTGTTTGTGTTTACTAATGATCCTTTTATATTGGATGACATACAGACAGTGAAGAAAGCCCATAGCAGAGGCAACATGGAGGGGGTCCAACGATAGGGACGACTACCTCCACATGCGTGGACTCATTCAATGCAATATATGTTCTTAATTTCTGTGAGTATGTTTTTGTTTTTTTAATAAAACATTTTAAAGGTGTCCAAGGGTAATGCACCAGGTGTTTGTGCCTCCTTTTCTCTCTTTTTATGTATTTTAGTAACACTCAAATTCTATTAAATTATAGCAATTCCACCATGTAAAAACAATAATAGAATAAATTGTCTGCAAACAACACATTAATTACCTAATAAAAGTAAACAAAGCAGGAGATGACAATGTGTCTGCTATAACCCAATATTTTAAATATGGATTAGTGTGTTTTAAAAGAAGCACTTAGAATTAAACTCAAAGTCATTCATTCTAAGGCGCTATCAAAATTATCCAAAAATCTTTGACTGCGCCCACCAAATTATATTATTAAATATTATTATATTATCTTATTAGTCACTCCAGACTCACTGTTACGTTTAATTCTGCACTATCCTTCACCCCTACACCAAGGCTGAAGACCTGTCTTTTCTCAACCAACATATCTTCCCTCCAGATTCTATCCTGTCACGTTTTGTTTTCTGAAAATCCCCAGTGCTCATTTCCAACTGACTTTTAGACTTTTAACTTATTTTGATGTTTTATTGTCTGACTTGAACCATGTCCTTATCATACCCCATAATATACTGTATATCACATTTTTTCCTTGCCTCTCTTTGCCGGACCCTTGTGTATTTTTTATTTTTTATTTTGTTTTGTGTCTGTTCTTTGCAATTGAATGAAAAGGCTTTATTCAATGTACCCAAGGATCAATGTCAAACCAAAGGGAAAAAGGTGTCTATGATTACAAATTTATTTGTTGGCTGATTGATATTAACACCAAATTCTCACCTAGTCTCTTTATTCTGTTGACCTAAAAGGCTCCACACACAAAAACATACACACACCCACACATACACATACTTAAATTTATTGATTGGCTTTGCATCTGCTATTGCATCATTTTTTTTTTTCTAAGTGGTTGTATTTGATACTTCATGTAGTTTGAAATATAACATGGTTTTTACTTTGTCGATGGGCTTGGCAAGCCTGGGAAAAAGCAACTTCATCTTCGGCTTCAATCATTATCTGCACGTCAATGACACTCAAATGATTAAAGGCTACCAACTCTCTCTTCTTTCATTATTCATTAATGCTTTGATTAAACCTTAAGAAAGAGTTCTTCCAAAACCAAACTAATAGTAATTACACCTTTTAATATTCAAAGACCAGATGCATTCTCATAGCAAAGAACACAGGCATGACTTTATCATAATGCAATGTTCAGGTGATTATCCATCACCATGCCACTGGGAAGCTTCTGTTCCCCTGTGACCTTACTGTATATATTTTATATAATACAGAGAGTACTAGAAGAAACAGAATTAAATTCTGAGTCATCCTATCTAATAATCCATCAGAATTAGCCATCAATCTTTGGCGCTATTTACGAATATTGACATCAAACCATACAAACTCCTTTTCATATTAACTAAACATCAACCATGAAAGAGAGCATTAATAGAATCCTTTAATAATAAAAGGAATAAAACCGAATATCGGTCATGAGAAACACAAGAAATTGCATCTCCTGAAAACAAAATCATTCTCTCACTCTCTCAAAATCATTCTCTCATTCTCTCACAAGTAAAGCACAACCAGCTCACTGTCTGTGATTATTTTTGATTCTGCACTATTTTTCACCCCGCATCAAAGCTCTATTAAATTATACATCATTCCATTGAAAAACATCTCTTGCTTCTGCCTGAACCTTACAAATGAAACTGCTAAAATATTAATCCATGATAATCACACCTTTGGATTCTTCCACACTTTGTAGTATTATCATTGTATGTACCGTATCTTTACAGAATATTATACATAAGGTGCTCAGGATTATACATGTACTGTAAAGGAAGATTATAACAATAGCAATAACCTGTTATTTTAATATATTTTTTTAAAGGCAGGGTTTCATTTTTAGGACCAGCAATTTTAAAGGTTTAAAAGTTAAAGTAGGATGAACCTTAAAGAAGAACTCCAGCTTTTCCTCCCCAAAACAACAGATGCATTGTGCATGTACAGAATTACATCTCCACTGTCAGTTTATGTGTTACTTACCTCTTTTAGCTGTATACAGCAGGTTTCTATGTCTGTGATGTCACTCCTCCTCCTGGCTGGATTTCAGAGTTCTCTGACTTCCTGTTTCCTTCCTTTCCCAGTCCTGATACTAAATCTCCCATGACCCTTTGAGCCTCTACAACTTCAGGGCGGGCTTTTGGAATCACTTGTACCAGTTATGGGAGTTGATGGGGTTGGGTCCTAGGTTTACTGTGGGTGTTTCTGGGCCTTCACGTGGGCAGTGAAAGGTGTACATGTATAAATAATGTCATGGCGCTCTCCAGTATAGGTGGGTGGTATGTAAAGGGGGGGAGGAAATATGGGGGTTCCAATCTGTAGTGGAGGGGGCCACGTTCAGAGGCTGCTAGCTGGAGCATGGAGGGGCTCTGAGGAACAGAAAGCAAGAGAGAGTGGCGCCAGCTTAGTGTAGCATAAATGCTAATGATAGACAATAAACATAGTGACTTACTCAGAGGTAAGGATAGAACGGTGTAATGGGTAATGGAGGATCATCTGTCTCCTTCTCCGTCTAATGCGGCGAGGGATGGTGGCAGGGTGGGGAGGCTAGTGTAAAGCAGCTTATCCGCAGGTTAGGCGGCGGTGGAGGACTCACAGCGAGGCTCCGACTTCCTGCTTCCGGTCTTGACGACGTCACATCCGGTAGGAAGAAGACACCTCTTTATCCTTACCTCTGATTAAGTCACTATGTTTATTGTCTATCATTAAAATGTATGCTACACCAAGCTGGCGCCGCTCTCTCCTGCTTTCTAAAGGTTTACATGTGTAATACCTCCTCCTGTTCAATTCTGTTTTGCAGTATGCCAAAGAATAATGGATTACTGCAAGACAACAGAGGAAGGGTGATTATTATGAAGGTATTTCCTTCATATTTAAATCAATCACTTTACAGAGAACTGGGCTCTGGAAGGGCGCGATCTGATGGGTGAGATTCTCTCTGTTCACACTGATTGGCATATTTTACTGGACAGGATTGAATTCTAATTGTGATCCATTCAATCCTGCCCAGCAGCAGCACAGCTAGCTATCAGAATAGACTGAATAAAGGTGTTCCCATTTTGAATAATGCTGTGATCTGTAAGTTGGGACTTGGGAGTTTAGGACTCTATCTGTAGGTGTGACTGGAGGGATTGAATGCTAATTAGGATGTATTCATTCCCAAGCACCATCAGAGCTGTGAAGGAAGTCACATCATTTGCAGAATCTGAAAGACTACAAAGGGGAGTGTTACAAACTGTAGCTTTTGCAGGATGTGGCTGTGGAAGGGACAAAGTCTTTCAGCAGGATATACAGAGTGTCACATGAAACAAAGTCATAACTAAATCCAGAATATCTAGGGATCTGCAGACAGATTGATCATTCAGGGACAGGAATTAATCATTCCATTCAGTTCTAGTAAAAGGAAAGTTGGAATTTAGCCTTAACAGGAAAAACTGTTTTCAAAATAAATAGATTCATGCATAGACTGTTAATAGTTAAAAGAGAGATTCAAATGAAAGTCAAAAGATTGTAATTTAAAAAAGAAATGTGATTGCAGGGCATAAGGCTAAACCAGGTCTGTTATTAAATATTACACTGTAAACCTACACATGAACAGAATAAAGATCAGCTAACTATACAACTGCTAGACAATAAACACTATTTTGAGACATGGCATTTAGCTGTAAAGAACTCCTCTGAGAACATAATGAAACATAGCTGGTATTTGAAAATGCTTTTCTCTCAGTAGTTTTAGTAACATTGCATTGGGAAGGGATAAACACCTTTTACAGTCTTTTATGTTATGAATACACAAAAAGACTGATATGTAAATGGAGTTGGGCAGCACACACATTAATGCCAAATGCTACTGTGCACCTGTCTCTTTTGTAACTGCGCCTCTTATTGCTTTAGTGCTCTCTTCCATGAAAAGGTTGATTAGGGGAACCATTTAGGGGATAGAGGGTTGCGGCATCAACCCAGATTGAAACTGCACCCCACGCTCATTTCATCACAATACTGCATGAAGTGGTACAAATGCCTGCTAAATGCTATAGTGGATTGAGCTATTATACTGGTTAGCATCTGGCACAACTTAAGAATGCACACCAAAATTGTTGTACACACAAGCTGTTCAGCTAATAGCTTGCATTTTCTATCCCGTTACTAAAGCTAGACTCAGTAGTATTGCTAACTGACATGTGCACATGACGAAATAAAAAAAAATTACTCTTAAGGAATTAAAAGATCACTCCACCGAAAAGTTTTATTTCACATATTAGGTAGAGATTGGTGGTTTAAATCATCCACTCTATTTTTTTAGATCGAGGGCACTTCAGAGAAGGTATCCCCTCACTATAGTTCCTGGCTATTTAAATCACTTCCGCCATCCATCCTAGAGAGTGTGGTGCCCCTGCTCTTCTTACCGTCTTCTTCATTATATACAATAAAATCAAAATTCTAACAGGAATTCATAACTGCCATGCTCAGATTCAGATATAGCAATACAAGAGATCTCATCACAAGACTTTATGAAGTACATAAGGAAAGTTTGAGAGGTTAATCTCTCCTGCAGCTCCTTAAAAATTAACCATCATTATCATTTTGTTGTTGAAAGCATTGAAAAAAAAAAAAAAGAAAGAAAGAAATGAATGATTGCAGCAGTAGCTGTAAACTTTTTTCTATTTAGGGCTTTTTAATAAAACTGATCTGGCTGACTGTTGGGTTGCCCAGTCACTAATACATGGGCCCCTGCTTTGCAGGGCCACCTCCTGTATAGTAGCTAGGCTCCCATGGATCACCCCCCACCCTCAATGTCCTAAGTTGAGTGTGAACCGGGAAGCACTCAACTCAGAATCCCAGCTGCAAAGAGCAGAGGGGACATAAAGGGTCTAAGGCTGGGTTTCCACTACTGGGAATTGGATATGGATTTCGCCGCATCCCATTCACACGTCAGGAGCCTGTGACCGAGTCTCAATGGAGCCGGTTCACACAGCTCTAAGACGGCTGTGGAGCGAATTGCACAGAAGTCTTGTGCATCTTCTGGTCCATTTCAGGTCCAAATTCAGACCTTAACGGTGAACAGGGACGCACCGGGCTCTTGCTGTGACCCGCTACGCACAGAGCGGTCACAGGTTAATTGATCTCTGATGCCTCCATAATAAGTACCTATCACATGCCTCACACTTGTAATTCCTAACTCCCTTGTAAGAGCAATAAATTAAAAAAAAGTTAAAAGTTGTTAACAAAACTAAAATATAATAAAATTACTAAAAATAACTTGAAAAAAGTAAAATCACCCCACTGCCCTGTGTACACACACACAAACCCAAACATGTGCATACAGTGCACATGTGTATGTAAACGATGATAGTGCAACACATACAACACGTATCACATACAAGCCAGAGTGAGAAAAATAATTCTAGAACCCTCCTTTACATTTAACTTTAAACTGATAAGCTGTAAGGGCATTTAAAGTGGTTCTAAAGCCTTAAAGTGTTTGTAACATCCACTATTTCATATTCCTGATATGCTTGCTGTACCATATACAAATATGAAAAAAATATCCTGATCTCTTTGTATTGCTTCCATTGTGTGAAATCCCTGGTGTTCCTGCCAGTCAAACTGCTTTCCTATTAATAAGTGACCACACTAGACAGGGGAACACACCACATTATCAGTGTGCTCTCCTTTAATGATCACACTTGTCCTGACACCCCCCCCCCCCCACTGCACTGCCTATAACTAGGAAGCCCAGTGTACTTTTGCTTCTCCTCCCACCAGGACTTATGCAGCTAAAGCCAGAGGGAATGCATGGAGTGTTTAAACCCTTTTAAAAAGGGAAAAAAGTATGTATAATTTTTTTTATATATTTATACACAAATGTTTTGCCTTTCATTTACATTTTAAACTGAAATGGTTGTTTTACATAGTTACAAAAAACAACCATACAATCCCATATATACAATCCTATACCCATAGTTGATCCAGAGGAAGGCAAAAAAAACCCAGCAAAGCAGGATCGAATTTGCTCCAGCAGGGGAAAAAATGTCTTCCTGATACCCCGAGAGGCAATCAGAAATTCCCTGGATCAACTTTACTTATAAATGTGAGTACCCAGTTATATTATGCTTATTTAGGAAAGAATCCAGGCCTTTTTAAAGCAATCTACTGAGCTGGCCAGAACCACCCCTCTAGGGAGTCTATTCCACATTTTTACAGCTTTTACTGTGAGGAAACCTTTCTTTATTTCAAGGTGATTGTTTATAATCACTTTAAGGTTTTTCCCCTTAATGAATTCAATGCATTAAGGTAAAAAACCTTCTGTGCTGCAAAATTCCCCCTGCCCCCTCTTATACTTAGCTAAGCCTGATCCAATCCAGCGATATGCACGAGAGCAGCAGCTCTTGCCACTGTCTACCTCCTCCCTTGGCAGATTGACTGCAGCAGGAGCCTCCTGCTTCCTGTCAATCAAATGTGGTGCCGAGCAAGCGCGGGGGGGGGGGGGGGGGGGTTGGGGCCAATAGACGAAGACAGGATTGCTCGGGAGTGAGCATGCACGGCTGCCCCCATGGAAAGTGGCGCCATGGAAGCAAAAATAAAATAGCTGGCGCACAACGGGGAATAAATATCACCAGGGGCTATACCAATGTCACTGGACACACAATTAACCAGAGTGAATGATAATCAGTAAAAATGGCAGATTGAGAAATCCATGTATGGCAAAGTTCATAAAAAAGTCCATAAAAGTCCATAAAAAGCTCAAGGTGCACTCCTGAGGCAGCTCTAATGACAAGTAGAAGATTTGCTTGGGGCCAACTAGAAGAAAACACAGGCGCCACTCTAAGTGCAGTAACTTGAAACTTTTTTATTTGGATAAACCGCTAGATAGGGGGGTACTCACAAAAGGGATGATAAAAACATGATCACGCTCGCGGAAGTGACGACGGACGGTCATCTGAGTGTCCCCGGGACGAGGAAGTGCGGCAGCTACCGCTACAGCCTGTCTACTTGTCACCGCTCGAGCCATCCTGATCCTTACCGGAGTGTGTTTTATGAGCTGTTTTAATCATCCCTTTTGTGAGTACCCCCCTATCTAGCGGTTTATCCAAATAAAAAAGTTTCAAGTTACTGCACTTAGAGTGGCGCCTGTGTTTTCTTCTAGTTGGCTCCATGGAAGCACTTGCCGAAGAGGAGGAGTCTGGAGCAACTGCGTGGGACCCCAGAAGAAGAGGATCGAGGATTGAGGCTGTTCTGTTAAAAACCATTGCACAGAGCAGGTACGTATACCATGTTTGTTATTTTAATAAAAAAAATACAAAAATATTCCCTCATTATAACTCTGGGCACTGTAGTTTTTTGCCAGCGAAACCAGACACATTTGATATTATTTTACTCAACACACCTATTTTTTTAAGACTATATTATGCTTGTGTGCCTCATACTTCTTTTCAGTGTATTTTTTTACTGATAATATAGATTTAATAAACATTTGCAAAAATATCATGCAACATAGAAAATTGCAACTTCTATGTTGTAATTCTATGGGCCATCTACTTATAGTAGTATATATAATTGTTTAAAGTAAGTTTCTAGCCATAAATGTGGATTGAGTACAAAAAAAAAAATACTTCAGCAGGGAAAGGGTTAAAGTAGAACCCCATCCAACAATACGAACCTCAAAATGAATAGCCCATTAAAAAAATAAAATATTAAAACCATTTTTGCTGCACTTTTCACCCACAGCCTGAAATTTCCCTGCACAATACTTTTTAACTGCTAGTACATTTCTTCAGTCTGACGGTCGGTGTCATTCAACACCTTATTTCTGAGTCCAGGTCATCTTTGACCTACTCCAGCCTGTGAATGGCCAGAAAAAGGAGAGGTAGCACAATGATGAGCTAATCTCTCTGTTACTCTGCTTTCTGCTCCTATCAGAATGCTTCCTGTCATCACATGAATTGATTGGTTTCTTGTTCTGCTTCTTCTCACACTGCAGGGTTCCTTTACAGAGAATGCAATTTGTCCATGCCAGGACAAATGTAGGTATTTACACTGCTTGCATTTAAGAAAACACGTGTGTAATGATCACAGAGCTGCATTAATTTGGGTCATTTACATCTGCCTAGAGTTCAGCTTTAAGCTCTGTTTGCATCCTTTAGTGAACTACATGATCATTTTCCCAACGGAGATGCCTGCAGTAAAATAAAGCTTCCAATTGGAATGTCACAACACAGAGAAAGCTTGTAGCTATAGGAATCGTGCAGAGTTCTTTTTAATAAAGATTTTTAAAGCCATCTGGGGCGGATGCTTTATTGCTTAAAAGTCGTTTGATCACTTTCCTTACCTCCTTGTCAGTAATGAGCTGGTCTAATTTCATCCTTGCTGCTTTCTTAGAGCTAGTTAGATCACAGATGCTTGTCTACTTGTTAATTTCACATCGCAAGGAAGAAAATTCCTTTGAATTGCAAGTAGAGCTATAATGAGCTGTGTAATAGTGGACAAAATCCTGCACTCTCTGGGGGATTTCATGTGAGAGAGCAAAAAGCTACTTGTATTTCTTTTCATCTCTCTTTCATAATACAGCCGTATGAACTAAATAAAATAAATGGTGGTGGTAGTGGTGATGGTGGGGGGTGGGGGTCACTGATTAACTGTGATAAATGTTTTAGACATCTGAAGACAAAATGGCAGTGAATAGTTTACTTGCATCATGTTTAGTAATTAGGCAGACATTGGAAATCACCACACCTAACTTGTTAAAGAGTATCTGTCACTAACTGCACTTTACATTAAAATAACATTAATGCATTTGGAGGATGCCATTGGTGAGCTCTCCCTACTGACTGTACTGCTGACCTTCTTGCATCAACATTTTAGGAATATACTCCCACTTGGGTGTTCACACATTGCTCAAACATGTTTGAACCCCAAAGCCTAGTTTGTTCAATTAGTGTAAGGGAATTCCAGTAAGGCGACTGTCACATAGGCGTGTGCATGCGCGTGGCATCACTCATAGAACTGAGCATAGGCATGCGCATAGACGCAGGAATGTACACAAGCACTGGAGCCTGCCCACAGCTCCTGTTGGCACCAGACAGGCTAATTAAGGGTACTCTTGCTCATTGTCAGTGCTGACTGGTCTTCAGATTTTCCTGCATCCTGAATGTATCCTGTATCTGATTCCTGTTAATGACCTGGCTTGGTACTGACCTGATCCTGGATTCTGTTTGTTCCTCTGCCCACCTGTTCCTGACCTAGGCTTCGTTCCTGACCATGACCATGCTTTCACCTATGCTTCTGTACTTCATTGCCTGCCTGTTACTGACATTGGCTTCCTCTGTCACCTCGCTCCTGTCTCCAACTGGGCTTTAAACTGCTTTTGAGTACCTGCTTTGGCTGCCTTTTATATCAGCTCCAGTCATCACTGCATATTCCTGCCTAAAGCCTTCTAAGAGCTTCGACAAGCCACACATTCAGAACCTGCAGTACATGCGGACTGCCCCTTTAGCCTTGGCTGGTCCAATATGCATCACTTCTGCTCCAGACCTAATGTCCCCCCTGACTTCTCAAGCCTGCATCTCCTGCTTCAAATTCTGCTATCAACACTTGCCGGCACTCCTGTTCCTCCTGTCCCTTGGCGCCATCTGTTCCACCCCCAGTGAGGTCAGGGCTGGAGATACAAGAGAGGCCAACTTCCACCTGACAAGTCAGTTTCCTACCAGGTACGTGACAATTAGTGTGATTGCTTTGTTCTATGCTCAAGCAGGGTTTAGTGTACTGTGCCTTGGCCTGCTTGAGAGAAGGGATCTTGAGCATTGTTTCTGTTGGACTCCAGTACAATAGACATGTTTGTAGCAGCTAACCATGCGCTGGACATAAAACTCAAATGCTGGAGAAGATTAGATCCATTTGTGCCCACTCAAGTAGTAAGGGTACAGATGATGGAAGCATGTTTATATCCAGGACAATGTGAGCACAGGAAGCATGCTCAGAATTGTCACAATATGAGAGTAGACCAGCAAGAGAGTGGAAAGGGAGAACATTAACACTTGGGCAACTATGCCTAGCGAGGTGACAATAAATCACTAATACAAAGCTAGTACTTTCTTGGTTAGTGATTAAGAAAGTTTTGGTAGTTTTGGACGCAGCATAACAGCCAGTCAATGAGCATTTTAAGCAGGAGATCAGCAATGACGAATGCTATATCCATATCATGGTAGAATTACTTTTAGGCCAGCCTTTCAGTATAATACACAGGTTCAGGATGATCAATTTTAAAGATTCAGTTATATTATAAACTATAGGTGATTGCTACAGTGAGTCTATATGACCTGTAACAATAGTTTTATTGTATTTGCCAGGATAAGAGTAATTAAATATTGTAAGCATAGTAGTATAATAGTGCAACCTATATAACGCATTTAGTATAAACAAAAAATCAAAAGAAACTGTGGATTGCACAAGAAAAATAATCAAACCAATGCATTTCTGTACTCATGTATGGTATACAATAAAATAAGCTGTAATCATGTAGTAATTTTTGGCATTCTACACTTAAAACAACTGCAAAATTATTAATCAGATAGAACAATTTCTATATTCTGACCAATTATTAAAAGATTATGTCTAAATGATCTAACCTAAAAATGATTCAACCCCTACTTGAGTAACTCTGAAACTGGTGCTATTAAAGCTAAACCCTACTCCTACGGCCAGCAAATCTGCTTAGATAATCCCCCGGAAAGCCACCACTGCCCGCAGACCCTCTGGTAAGATCCCCCACAAACATGGACAGCTTTCTGGACAAAAGCAGCCCGCGATTGAAAACGGCCCAGCGCCCAGTTGACATTGTGGACTCAGCCCCACTTTTCAACATGGCGAAGGCGCCTGCAATGGAGGTGAGTGCCAGCCCTGCCCCTCCCTCTCAGAAACAGGAGGACAGCAGCACAGAGCGCATAGCCCAAGCTGTGACAGTACTTCTCACCCCCACTATAGCAGCCTCAGTGGAGGAGGCTGTAAATGCAATTTTCTGGTTCGTACAACCGCTCCAAGCCTCGCTGACATTTCATTCCCTGGACTCTTCTCATATGTCACAGATAAATGAATGACCATTATGCGATTCTACCATGGTAGTATTCACTGTTATACTTGTTAGTTTTCTTGCAGCGGCCACGAATAGTCAATTGGCCTGTATTTACAGGCGGTCCCTGGGTTACAAACATCCGACTTACAAACAACTCCTACTTACAAACGGAGGGAGACAACAAGAAGTGAGAGGAAATCTCCCCTTAGGAATGGAATTCCCTCCTGTAAGAGTTCTCATGGGAAAAAGGTGTCTCCACTGAAGTTTTAGCACTAATCCTTGTTTCCATAACAACCCAAATTTTTCAAAATCCAGTTGTCACAGGGACAGAAAGTGAGGTGACATCTTCTGAAGAGGGGTATAGACAGCAAAACAAATGGTACAGGGGTGTTAACCCTTCCCTATGCTATCCAAAAAACTATTATTTTGACTGGGGCTACACTTAAAAAATGTACCTGTTCCGACTTACAAACAAATTCAACTTAAGAACAAACCTACAGTCCCTATCTTGTTTGTAACCCGGGGACTGCCTGTACCCTACTAGACTTCACTTTCTAACTTTTCCTCACGTGCCTCATTAAAATCAGTTGCTATGCCTCCCTCTCTAATGATCCAAGTCTGTAAAATTGATACCCCTGACCAAACAAATCAAACCCATGCACCATTTGCTAGGTCAGACAATGGCAGCTGGCTCACACAGTGAACCCATGTGAAAAAAAGCGAAGTCCCACAATTGTTTCTCAGTATTGTTTATTTATGTTACTTTTCCTTTATGTCTCCTCCTTTAATGTACACCTGTACCTCCCACTTCCACACACCTGCCCCTAGCACTCAGGCAAAGCTTACTCACTTAGGGATTTCTCATTGCTGTCTACCAGTATATTAGTCCCTCTTACTCTGGACAACTTCTATGCAACCATAAAGTCAGCTCAAACCTTTTTCTCAGAAACCCCCCATTAAAGTTACTTCATGGAATGTAAAAGGGCTTAGGTCCCCATCAAGAGACCCAAAATATTACGCCATCTCCAGAGATTAAAAACTGACATTGCCCTGCTACAGAAATCCCACTTGACATCTCCTGACTTCCATCATTTAAAAAACCTTTGGGTGGGCACTGTGTTGGGATCCCCTGCAGTCGGCCACAAGACCGGGTTGCTTATCTTGATTCATAAGAATCTCCCTTGTGAAGTTTTATCAGTAGACCCCAACAGCCAGAGACATCTTCTCACTGCTCACATCTGCCTAGGTAATAGAGATCTCATGATCTCTAAAGTATATGCACCCAACAGCCCTGGGAAACAATTCTTTGGGGACCTATCTACCAGATTAATAAAGTTTCCACGTATCCTTCACATAGAAGTGGGGATTTTAACTCCATAATACACCAGGCGGATGATAGATCCACACCCAAACACCCACACAAGAAAATCAGAAATTCTGGTCCAACCTACTTTTCCTCTACAATGGACTCTCTCCACTTCACTGACATATGGGGGCTCTTTCACCCAGTAGACAGGAAATTCACATTTTTTTCCACCCCCATAACGTATTCACCAGAATTTATTACATTTTCTGCACTGACAGCATTATTCCAATGATTTCAGCGGCGGAGATTCATGACATAGCCATATTGGATCATGCCCCAATCTCAGTATAACTCAAAATCTCTGATTCCCAATCTGACCCCTGCTTATAGCGCTTTCCATCATACTTACACAACAATGCTGACTTTCAGCCTTATTTTAGCTTGGCATGGACAAAATTCTCCTCCGCTATCTCAACCATATGGACAACCCCAACTTGTACTGGGAAGCAGGCAAGGCTCATCTCCGGGGTAGGGTCATCTCATATGCTAGTGTCATCTCATATGCTGCCTCTTATAAGAAACATGCCCTAACTAGTTATAGAGTAACACACTCCCATCTCAGGCTGACTCAGCGCTCTCTTTCCACTCAAGTTTCCCCTGAAAACAGAGCTGAATGGCAGGAAGGCAAGCATATCTTGGATACATGGGCAGACACTCTGGAGCTGACCAAACGAGCACATATGGATGCCACGCTACATAAATATGGTAACAAAGCGGGCAAGCTTCTAGCAAGAGTTTGAAAAGGCCAAATTCACCCCATATATATATATTACCTCTCTATGAGCTGCTTTAGGCACCATAAAAACCACACCACAGGAGGTCAACAAAGCTATGCTAAAATTTTACTCTTCCCTTTATGCACCTGACCCCATTGACAAAAGTATTGCACATAATTCCTAGATAAACTGAATTTATAAATGGTCTCTCTTTCCCAACTCGAGACCCCTAATGCTCCCATATATATGTCAAGATTCTTCACAACTATATGTCACTTAGCTCCCAACAAGGTCCCCAGCCCTGATGGGTTCACAGAAGAATTCTATAAGACCCTTTGAGAGACAGTCGAGCCTACTCTTCTCAGTGTTTATAATGGCATATGGTCAGGAGGTCCATACCTACCCACAGGGAATCACGCCATTATTAAACTACTCTCAAAAAAAGGAACAGACCCTCTTGAACCGGGCTATTACAGGCCTATTTCGCTCTTAAATCTATATTTCAAGATTCTCTCAAAAATTGTTGCTACTAGACTCGCCAATATTATATCCTCCCTAACACATTCCACTCAGTCATGTTTTGTAAAAGGGAGAACAGCCACTTTAAATGTTTGCAAGGTCATGATGGTCCTTGAACATGCCAAAATCAACCCAGGGAAAGATTTTGCCATTATCACTCTGGACACAGAGAAAGCCTTTGATAATGTCAGCTTTGACTGGCTTTGATGGTCCTAACAAAAATAGGCTTTACTAGTTCCTTCAACTATCTAGTCAATTCAATGTACATCTGTCCCGTGGCCAGACTGGTGGTGGCAGATCTCTTCACTGAATAATTCTGCTTCTACAAAGGAATGAGACAAGGGTGTCCCCCCTCACTGTTGCTCTTTAACTTAGCACTAGAACCCCTCTCCAGATATCTAACAAGACAGGCCCCATTACACAGGATACATATCGGTGAGTGTGAATTGCTTATTGCTCTATTTGCTGACAATGTGCTTATATTCTCAGCAAACCCTACCTCTGACATGATCACCATTAAGAAAACCTTTGATGAATTTAGACTCTGCTATGGTCTTTGCATCAACTTTAACAAGGATGAAATTCTCCCCTTAGGCTTCTCTCCAAACCCTCCCTGGACATCTCACTCACCCTTCACAGCAGCCAAGTCACACATAACCTACTTAGGCATAAAGATAGGCAAAATCCCGTCTTTCTTGTAGGCCTTGAAATATCCTCCTTAATTAAATACAAAATTATTCAAGAATTGGAAAACTGGATGGAACTGCTTCTTTTGTTTCTGGGGAGAGGCCATTTATTAAAAATGGTCAGCTTTTCCCTGCTTTTATACCCTTTTTAAACTATACCACTACTCCTAAAATTCAAAGATATCCAGCTGCTGAACAGAGCTATTTTCAAATTTATTCGGCAGAAAAGCAACCACGTTTAGCACTAAAGAAATGGCACACCCATACTCTTTGGTGGCCCTATTACACTGCATCTTCCAATTCAAGGCAACCCTATGTCCCCCTTTGGGATTTAACACAAAATCTTTTCCTTCTGGCAACAATAAAGTCTTACTGAATTTTCTTCCCCGTGTGACTTGGAATCTGGAATGCCACACACCTTCACGGTCATAGCAGAAAAATTCTCCTTTCCTAAGTCCCATGTCTTTTACTTCTGGCAATGTGTCAGCTTCATCCACGCTTCATGTGAGGAGGGAGGAAAGAGATTCCGAACAACTATAATAGATTGCTTACTCAAAGAAGGATTGTACACTTTTTCAGACATTTCTTGACCCCTGATCAACAACATCACTCCCCTTCTCGCTTCATTATCAGTTGCAAATTGGAGCAGGGACTTTCCAGAGGCAGAGCTACTTGACAAATGAATGCACGATTACAACAAAGTCCTTCATCCGATTCCCAATGAATCTTGGAGAGAAACACAAATGAAACTACTTCATCCTGCTTACATACCCTTCCAATCGGAAAAAAACAATCCTCAGTCCGCTACCTGCCAAGACCTTCTCCAACCCATCGTTTCTGGATATGCAATTACATCTCCACCTTCCAGGACCAAGTCATATCCTTTATACATGGGATCACTTTGCTTTGACTCCCAAAAGACCCTATCATTCTAATTTTTTGGCTAATGGGACCCTTGATGCCAATGCCTGACACAAGGACTGGATCCTAATTTGCCTCTTAGTGGCCAGGAGAGCCATTCTAAAAAACTTGACCTCTTCCTCTTGCCAAAACATTTTACAGGTCAAGCAGTAATTACTGCTATTACTCTACAAGGAAAAAATGCACACCGACTTTAACCATAACGCTTCTAGGAAACGCTTTTGCCTAAGGTGGCAGGCATTCATGAACGCTACACTGTCTCAGGAGGACATACTACAAGGGACTCCAAATGCTCTATGACAAGGTGGATACCCCCTGAGAGTCTCCCTATCTCATTAATTTACACCCCCCCCCCCCCCAAATATTTTGGTAATTTTGCAAGGAAGTTCCATCCAGTTCTCAACTGTTCATGATTTATTTTGTATAGTATAAGTTTATGTTTTGCATATTTTTTGTACCCCCTCCCATTTACAGGAGATCAGGATACAACGAATGCTTCAATGCCTTTACTACTCTTTCAGTTTAATAAACCCTATACTCCCAAAAAGCAATTTTATGCACTCTGACAGAAAAGCCATGTTATTGTTCCCTCTTTTACCATGTCTTTGTATTTTTACTTCAATAAAAATTTACTTTCAATAAATTCTATTGAGAGAAAAAAAAAAGCTAAACCCTGGGGAAAATAATTACCCTTGCAGTGGGGCTACTTCAGCACTGCAAATTTCAAAGCTCATTTTGTTTAGGGGGGCAATAGAGCAAATTTACTTACAGTATTCCTTGCTTTCACAGGCTACCCCCCTAAAATTATTTCTTCTCTGTTGATCGCAGGCACTCTGAAGTCATCATATACAAGGCTGGTTCAGCGGTCTTGCATTGCAAGTGGGGACACTGAGGCATCATCTACAATCTAGTGCATTAGAGAGAAAATAAGTGTTCCGGCTGGCAGTGGAGTAAAGAATAAGCTAAGTATAGTTATTTTTCCTGTCCCCCTAGACAGGAACAATATCCCTTTGAGGTGCTAGAGGAGCCTCACTGCAAAGGTCCTTTTTTTTTGCAGCGTTCAGATTTAATGCAACCACTGCTATAATCATAATTGCACTTCAATATCAAGTGATATGTGAAAATGTATGTATTTACATATGTACTCACTGTAAAGACAGTTATTATTCCCTTCAACTAATGTGAAGTGAGATAATCTGTTAATCTGTTTTTCATTGTTGAACTGTACATTTATTAATGGTTTTACACTGGAGAAAACATTTAGAGGAACATTTCCATGACCAATTTAGCAATTACTGCTAGGTTGTTAAACCAATCACTATGCAATTATCACAAGTAATGCTCAAATCTATTGAATTTCTAGTGAAAATATCCCAAAATATGACCAGTATGAGAAGAAAGAGACTGGCAGCTAAAGCAAGTCTGCAAATAACATCATGGAAATAGAAAATATTTTAAAATAAAAATCATTATTGCCGTTGAGCCAATGTTGTCTTATATATTAAACAACAAAACTTCAGTGTTTAGATGACTCCACTACAATGCTTTTAAAACAAAGGGGAAAAAAAGCAGTAAACATAATATTCTAGGCAATGAATTGTCTGGTTTTGTCTGTAGTGTGCAGCTAAGGGGAATTAAAAAGCATTTTTTATGCCTAGGTTTCAGTTACTTCTTGCTGCAGTTTAATAACTTTTAATGTCCCTAGATCTTTCTTTTAAGTGGTAAGCTATTAAATGTCTACACCTTGCATATGCCGCACAGTTTTGCTAAGCTTATGGTTTATTGCGTTTTTCTGCTTTCTTCACTAGGGCTAGATAGAACTGCATTCTCTGCAAAAATAGCTTAATCAAGTATTGTTGTCCAGTGTTGTGGAAACCTGTTGGTAATGTTATTAATGTGAAGTGGGTTTTCTGATATTAGGCTTTTCTTCAAACTGATTTAGCTGGTGGATTTGGGACAAGACTGTATTGCTGCACTGAAGGAAAATGTAGGGCTGGTGAGTAATATATAGCATCATAATGTGCCAAATCTCCCAAAAGCCCTAATTTCAGTCTGCCCTTTTCACCTCCTTGAAAGCCTGGATTGGTACCTGAGCAACCAATTATGCACCTGTTTATGGCATAAAGGCATGGGTCAAGCTCTATTCAGATAACAACTTTCCGAATTATACAATTTGCATGAGGTGTTCAGGGGCTATACAGAGGATGAAGTCACACTAGAGGTATGCTGGTGCACATCCTTTTCATTGTTAACATTTTGATGAAGCTCAGTCCATCTTTCTCAGGATCATTTTGAGAAAGATTGAAATGTTGACAATATAAATGTTGCTGTTTTGATCTCCTCTGCAAGACCAGTAAATGTCTCTATACCTGTTTTGGACTGGTATGGATTTATTTGTGGGTGAACACCTGGGCATTTACTATGAAGGAAAGAGTGCACTGGTTACCCTTTAGACTAAGAGCCGGTCCACACTAGCGCGACTTGTCAGGCGACTTGTCAGCCTGACAAGTCGCGCTCCCTCACGGTCCATTGACCGCTACAGGACCCTTTCTAAGTCGGAGCGACACAAGTTGCTCCGACTTAGAAAAAGGGTCCTGTACTACTTCGGGGCGACCTCGGAGCGACTCGCATAGACTTCCATTATGTGAAGTCCCTGCAAGACCCTCCGAAGTCGTGGTGCATGGTAATGCACAAGTCACCCCCGAAGTAGTAAGGAGTCGTGTCGCCTCAGTGTGAACCGGCTCTTAGACACAAAGTTATGCCTAGTATTTGATACTTTGTATTGTAGGCTGCCAATAAAAGTTCACTTTAAGGTAAATGTGTGCTTTTCAGGGCAAACAACAGGTTTACTTAACCCTTCTGCTCCTCTATCACATATACTCGCCTTTCTTTTGCTATTCCACCATCCTGGCCACCAGGAACATAGAGAAATACCCAGTACTTCAGGGTCATAGAAGACTGTGACTCACTTCCTTTTCTAAAATGTGACTGTATTAGCTCTTGGTAATTGGATACCCAGGCAGCCAATGCTGTCACATTGGGGTAGGGAGAGAATCTTTAGCCCTGACTTTCTTTCAAATAGATTGCCCAAATGGAATAGTTGATCTTTACAATCACATCACAGACAATCATAATGAATTTGAATAATGCCAGTGCTGCTACTATTAACCTTCAGTAATTCTCATGATTTAATCAGTGATACAGTGTTTATCATAGTCACCGACAGGGCACTTGTGCATGCAGTTTTTGCTATGTTGTACAAAAGGTAAGCAATTCTTATTTCTACTAAATGACACACCACTTTTGTCATTGAAACTGTCTGTTTTAGGGTGTAAAAGTGACTTCATAAGCAAAACAGGAAGCTACAAGGAAAGTTAGGAGGATTAGGGACAGTTTGTTTGCTTGTACTTTGTGTTATACAACTGGATATTGAAAAATGCATTATCTAAATATTTTCTTGAAAAGTTACCCTCTAATGCATTTTTTAATTTAATTCTGTTCTTGGCTATCAAACTGGGCTGTACCTGTAATGTTCTTACACAGAACTGAGGTGTCTTATTCCACACATTCTAGAGCAAAGTGACAAAAAAAGAATCAGTATTTCTATTTCTTTGATCGATTAACAAGCTATAACTTACCATACCCATGCAAAAATAATGATAGTAAAACCATTAAGCCAGGCTATGTATGGGTGAATCTAGTGTACAGTTTATAAAAGATCACCTGGCTATTATTTAGAGCTCCGACCCAAATCATTCACCTTCTGAGCACTATTATCAGTGCACAGATCATATAACATAATTGAAAGTCTAGGTTACCCATACAACATTTGAGTAGCTTTAGAGATTCTTAGATTAGTTGGAATATCAGTAAAATATAAAAAATGTAAGACAAGCTTTCAGGACATTTCTATATTGTTACATGTCGTTTTTAAACAATGTGCAAAACAAGTTTAGATAAGAATATAATACAAGTTTCCCACAATGCATCACATCTATTGTGATCAACCCTTTCTGTCACTTTGATGGCTTTTAAAGCTATAAAAGTCTTCCACTACTCCCTTAATCAGACTGATGTATGGTAGTGTAATATAATTTACATTGTGAGCTTTACTATACCTTTGTAAGGGTATTTATTTTACAGGTGACCTGGAAAGCCTTTATAAAGGTCCAAATACATTGGCTGTACAACTCTATTAAATATTTTTCCCTTTAAAGCCTGACTCTGAGATATAATTATCCTCCCCTCCCTTCTGTCGAACGCCATGGAGAGATTGTGTGGTTTAATCATAGTTTTAGGTATGTTCCTATTGATTTTTTTTTTTTTTGTTCATAAATTTTTATTGACGAGATTAAGTCATACAACAGAATGCCCATTGAATTCTATTAGATCATGCATTTTCTGAAAGGGCGTCAAGGAAGCAACATGCAGGACTTTGATACGCTTTCATGAAAATGCACGTCTAATAGTTTTCAAAAGGATTGCACCTAAAACCATGGGTAAACCACACATACAATCGCACCGCAGCCAAACCACAGTGCACCAAGGTGAACCCACTCTAAATACCTGTTTTCACTTTCCTTAAGTTGCGGTCATGTGATCATTTATTGACGGGTCCTTTCCCTCTGTTTACTATCCTAGATTGGGGAAACCTAGGTGAGTATACCTGATTTCAGAAGGTAAGAACATCTAAACACTTGTCAGGATGGGTTAGAGGGGGGGTTAGGGGGATTAATATTTAAATGCTATTTCCTGACCATAATTAATGGAAAAAAAAACACAACAACACACATGAAAGATATATAAACCGAGAAAGTAATTAACTAGGAAGATTATGTTCTTTCTGACATTTACTAAACTCAAATGAAAATGGGTCTGCTCTGTGGGGTTGATGACCATTTCAAAATGTTGCTGTGGGATCTTTCACATCAGTGCTCTGTGCAACAAGGCAATTAGTAAAGCCCATAGGTATAAAAAAAATATTGCACGGTGATAAACAAACAGACACAGGTTTCTTACAATCTGCCTTTATTGGTTAGGCATTACTTTAATGAATGAAAACATTGTTCCGATACAGAACCTACTTTTGTAGCTGCTTAGTTTATTATTTTTAAACACTAACTCTAAGGTTAAAGATATGCCAACTCAATCACCCTGATGCATCCTCCAGATTTCAGAACTCATTAAATTGTCTTACAACTAACAGATAAAGCTGCACAAGAGCATTTTTGACCTTTTGTTATTGTTTTTTCACTATTACAGTAACTAATATTGTGAGAATATTTAATGAGTAAATAGAACCCAAGCAATGGTGTTGAGGTTCTTTGAACCCTAAGCAGTTCTTCTTACCCTGGTTAAGTCTAGCATCTGAGGTAGAGCATCCAGTCATTGACAGACTATATACAGTACATTGAAAAGGGTTAAATGTTTTAGCCAAAAATTAATGCAACCTATATATTAAATTTAGGGATAATTTAGGTAAGTTATTTGAATACGTGTGAATACTTTGGCTAATTTCTTCAATGGAGCTAAATGGAGCTGCAGGATGGTGGTGAAAAGGATGAGTTTGTGCAGTTAGGCAAGAGGATATTAAAGCAATGAAAAGGATTCATGCAGATTGAAAAGGAAAAGTAATTTTTAATAACATTCAATTACAATATGATTTGTGTCACAATTGTATACAGTATATTGTTTTTTCTTTATTTGCTATTTTTTTTTCCCCAGGAAAGTCGAGTTAAAGCCGGTTCACATACAGGCGACCCGACTTGCCGGGGCGACCTGTGAAGTCGTGGTGCACAGCGCGCACCGCGACCACGGAGAGAAATGCACGGACTTCATATCATTGAAGTCAATGCAGGTCGCTCCAGGTCGCCCCAAAGTAGTACAGGACCCTTTTTCTAAGTCAGAGCGACTTGTGTCACTCCTATTAGAACGGGTCCTGTGCTAATCTATGGCAGGCGACCCACGGCGACTTGTCAGGCGACCAAGTCGCCCCAGTGTGAACCGGCTCTTACCCTTTAAGTTGTACAACTAATATCCCTTGTTTGTGCTGGGAACACACTCACTTGGCACCCCCAGCACAGTGACCATGTTGTCATCGATAGCTCCTGGTCTCCTTTTATGATTGCTGGAGACAGGATCCCGATCATGTGACCACCTTGACAGTCAATTACTGTAGTGACATAATCAAGAAGCATATATCATCTCTACCTCCCAATGTTAAGATCCCAAAATAGGGCCAGCTCCAGGTGACTTGGAGGACTTAAAGTGAACACAGCTTCAGTCTATTTACAAACACAAATTGCAAAGTGCACATTTACTTTGTTACATAGTTACATAGTTACATAGTTAGTGAGGTTGAAAAAAGACATAAGTCCATCCAGTTCAACCTATGATGTGTGTGTGTGTGTTTGCTTTTAACCGTACATTGTATACCCCTGTATGTTGTGGTCTTTAAGGTGTCCATCCAATAGTTTTTTGAAACTATCAATGCTCCCCGCTGATACGACTGCTTGTGGAAGAGAATTCCACATCCTTACCGCTCTTACAGTGAAGAACCCCTTACGCACTTTAAGGTTAAACCGCCTTTCCTCAAGTTTTAGTGAGTGGCCAGGTGTCTTATTGTATCTCCTTTCTCTGAATAGTTTGTTCCTTATGCTAGGGTCGCCAGTACAGTATTTGTACATTGATATCATATCCCGCCTCAATCGTCTCTTCTCCAGAGGGAATAGGTTCAGTGCTTGTAGTCTTTCCTCATAGCTGATGTCCTCCATTCCCCTAATTATTTTTGTTGCCCTTCTCTGAACTTTCTCCAGTTCCAGCACATCCTTCCTGAGGACCGGTGCCCAGAACTGGACAGCATACTCCAGATGTGGCTGGACCAGAGTCTTGTAGAGTGGAAGAATAATCTCTTTATTTCTGGAGTGAATCCCCTTTTTTATACAACCCAGTATTCTGTTGGCTTTGCTTGCGGCGGCTTGGCATTGCATGCCACTGCCAAGCCTGTTGTCTACCAGTACCCCCAGGTCCCTTTCCATCCTAGACTCACCCAGAGGTTCCCCCCCCCCTAGTGAGTAGCTTGCTTTATGGTTTCTGGCCCCCAAGTGCATTACTTTACATTTTTCTACATTAAATCTCATCTGCCATGTAGTTGCCTACCCCGTTATTTTGTTCAGGTCTGCTTGCAAGATTTCCACATCCTGCATAGAAGATATTGGCATGCCTAATTTAGTATCATCTACAAATACTGAGATTGTACTAGATATCCCCTCCTCTAGATCATTTATGAATAAATTAAACAGGATTGGTCCCAGGACAGAACCCTGGGGGACCCCACTTTCCACTCCCGCCCAATCCGAGTACTCCCCATTAATCACCACCCTCTGTACTCTCCCCTGGAGCCAGTTCTCTATCCAGGTACTCACCTTATGGTCCATACCTACCTTCCTTAGTTTGTACAGTAAGCGTTTGTGGGGAACGGTGTCAAAGGCCTTTGCAAAGTCCAGATACACCACATCCACAGGCTTTCCTTTATCTAGGTGGCAGCTCACTTCATCATAGTAGGTTAATAGATTGGTTTGGCATGAACGATTTTTCATGAATCCATGCTGATTACTACTTATAATACCGTTTTCATTACTAAAGTCTTGTATGTGGTCCCTTATCATCCCCTCCAAAATTTTGCAGACTACTGATGTTAGGCTGACCGGCCTATAGTTACCCTGGATATATCTCGGCCCCTTTTTAAATATTGGTACCACGTTGGCTTTTTTCCAATCAGCTGGCACCATACCCGTCTGTAAACTATCCTTAAAGATCAAGAATAATGGTCTGGCAATCACCTGGCTGAGCTCATTAAGAACCCTTGGGTGCAAGCCATCCGGTCCCGGGGATTTATTTATGTTAAGTTTCTCTAGTTTAGCTCTAAGTCTATCCTCTGTTAGCCATGGCGGCACTTCCTGAGGTGTATTATTTAGTTCGGCCTTACAAGCAAGGTTCGTGTAGCCCCCCGATTCCTTTGTGAAGACTGAAGAAAAGAAATTATTTAACACTTCTGCCTTTTCTCTGTCCTCTGTGGCCATTTTTCCTTTATCATCTTTTATGGGGCCAATGTGTTCTGGCCTCGCTTTCTTACTGTTTATATACTTAAAGAACTTCTTGGGGTTCTTTTTACTCTCCTCCGCTATATGTCTCTCGTGTTCTATTTTAGCCGCCCTGATTTCGTCTTTACATTTCTTATTACACTCTTTGTAGTGCTTAAATGCTGCCAATGACCCCTCAGTCTTGTATTTTTTGAAGGCCTTTTCTTTAGCTCTAATATACATTTTTATGTTGGAGTTTAGCCACCCAGGGTTTAGTTTTGCTCTTTTAAATTTATTTCCCTGTGGAATGCACTGGCCCACCCCCTTGTTAAGTATGCTCTTGAAGCACTCCCATTTTTCCTCCGTGTTCTTTGTTCCCAGGGTTCTATCCCATTTGATATTTTCTAGCAGCGAGCGCAGTTTAGGGAAATTGGCTCTTTTGAAATTCAGTGTCCTTATATTACCCTTGTGTTTCCTATTACTGTAATTAATACTGAAACCAATTGACCTATGGTCACTGTTCCCTAAGTTGTCCCGTATTTCTATATCCGTGAGCAGGTCTGTATTGTTGGTAATCAGTAGGTCAAGTACCGCATTGTTTCTTGTCGGTGCATTCACCATCTGACCCATGAAATTGTCCTGCAAAACATTTAGGAACTGCCGAGCCTTGGCTGAATGCGCGGTTCCTTCTGCCCAGTCTATATCAGGATAATTAAAGTCCCCCATTATAATGACATTTCCCATCCTTGCTGCCAATCCTATCTGTAAAAGGAGGTCCGCCTCCCCCTCCTCCCTCTGGTTGGGGGGCCTATAGCATACGCCCAATATTACCTTCCCCACCGTGCCTTTCCTTTGAAGCTCTACCCATAGGGATTCTGCCTCGTCCATAGCTCCATTATTAATATCATCCCTCATATTTACCTGTATACTGTTCTAAATATACAAACATACCCCTCCCCCTTTTTTACCCTCTCTATCTCTGCGATAAAGGGAATACCCCTGAATGGTCGCCATCCAGTCATGAGAGCTGTCAAACCAAGTCTCAGTTATCCCCACAAAATCTAAGTCCTCCTCAAACATCAGCAGCTCCAGTTCTCCCATCTTGTTGGCCAGGCTTCTGGCATTGGCATACAAGCCTCGTAATTTTGATCGGTTACATTTATCCTCATTTGAGGTTTTTAGGCTGCTCTCTTGATTTTTCCCCGTACCCACCCTGGGTATAGGAGCTCCGAACACCCTACCGCTAATGCCCCCCTTTCTGCCCTCTGAAACTTGCTTTCCACTGGCTAATTCTACATCTGTACCCTCCCCCCCATTCCCTAGTTTGTTAAGGGAACAGCCTCTTTTTCTTTAACAAATGATCCCCTGTGCCTCAGCTACAGTTCAGGCAATAGATTCCTAATTATTTTTATTTTATTATTTTTAGTCTTGAATCATTTAACCTCCCTGGCGGTATGATTCTTTTGGATTTTAGGTGCTGAAAGCGGTACCATTATTTTGCATGTAATTCTTGTGAATGAGCAGCCCAAACCAACTGTATACATTTACTATATATATTATATATATATGTATGTATACATATATTATGTATACATATATTATATATATATATATATATACATATATATATATATATATATATATATATATATATATATATATATATATATATATAATGTATACAGTTGGTTTGGGCTGCTCATTCACAAGAATTACGTGTACAGTGGGTACGGAAAGTATTCAGACCCCCTTAAATTTTTCACTCTTTGTTATATTGCAGCCATTTGCTAAAATCATTTAAGTTCATTCTTCTTCCTCATGAATGTACACATAGCACCACATACTGACAGAAAAACACAGAATTGTTGACATTGTTGCAGATTTATTAAAAAAGAAAAACTGAAATATCACATGGTCCTAAGTATTCAGACCCTTTGCTCAGTATTTAGTAGAAGCCCCCTTTTGATCGAATACAGCCAGGAGTCTTTTTGGGAAAGATGCAACAAGTCTTTCACACCTGGATTTGGGGATCCTCTGCCATTCCTCCTTGCAGATCCTCTCCAGTTCTGTCAGGTTGGATGGTAAACGTTGGTGGACAGCCATTTTTAGGTCTCTCCAGAGATGCTCAATTGGGTTTAAGTCAGGGCTCTGGCTGGGCCATTCAAGAACAGTCACGGAGTTGTTGTGAAGCCACTCCTTCGTTATTTTAGCTGTGTGCTTAGGGTCATTGTCTTGTTGGAAGGTAAACCTTCGGCCCAGTCTGAGGTCCAGAGCACTCTGGAGAAGGTTTTTGTCCAGGATATCCCTGTACTTGGCCGCATTCATCTTTCCCTCGATCGTCCTGTCCCTGCAGCTGAAAAACACCCCCACAGCATGATGCTGCCACCAACATGCTTCACTGTTGGGACTGTATTGGACAGGTGATGAGCAGTGCCTGGTTTTCTCCACACATACCGCTTAGAATTAAGGCCAAAAAGTTCTATTTTGGTCTCATCAGACCAGAGAATCTTATTTCTCACCATCTTGGAGTCCTTCAGGTGTTTTTTAGCAAACTCCATGCGGGCTTTCATGTGTCTTACACTGAGGAGAGGCTTCCGTCGGGCCACTCTGCCATAAAGCCCCGACTGGTGGAGGGCTGCAGTGATGGTTGACTTTCTACAACTTTCTCCCATCTCCTGACTGCATCTCTGGAGCTCAGCCACAGTGATCTTTGGGTTCTTCTTTACCTCTCTCACCAAGGCTCTTCTCCCCCGATAGATCAGTTTGGCCAGACGGCCAGCTCTAGGAAGGGTTCTGGTCGTCCCAAACGTCTTCCATTTGAGGATTATGGAGGCCACTGTGCTCTTAGGAACCTTAAGTGCAGCAGAAATCTTTTTGTAACCTTGGCCAGATCTGTGCCTTGCCACAATTCTGTCTCTGAGCTCTTCAGGCAGTTCCTTTGACCTCATGATTCTCATTTGCTCTGACATGCATTGTGATCAGGAAGGTCTTATATAGACAGGTGTGTGGCTTTCCTAATCAAGTCCAATCAGTATAATCAAACACAGCTGGACTCAAATGAAGGTGTAGAACCATCTCAAGGATGATCAGACGAAATGGAAAGCACCTGAGTTAAATATATGAGTGTCACAGCAAAGGGTCTGAATACTTAGGACCATGTGATATTTCAGTTTTTCTTTTTTAATAAATCTGCAACAATGTCAACAATTCTGTGTTTTTCTGTCAGTATGGGGTGCTATGTGTACATTCATGAGGAAGAAGAATGAACTTAAATGATTTTAGCAAATGGCTGCAATATAACAAAGAGTGAAAAATTTAAGGGGGTCTGAATACTTTCCGTATCCACTGTATATATATATATATATATATATATATATATGTATATATATATGTATGTGTATATGTATATATATATATATATATATATATATATATATATATATATATATATTTACATAAAAAGTACAGTAAAACTGCAGGAAAGGGCACTGGGGGGCAAACTAATGTGATTTTATTTTATTTTGAATGGCATCAGTGTGTTTGGTGTGTTTTACATTTGAATTTGCCGCCGGTTCCACCCCCCTGCGAACGTCACATCGCAGGAGACAGAAGCCGGGGCACGGAGATGATCGGGAGGAAGAAACTTCTGGCGGCACCCCGAGTGTGGCTCGGGGTTACCGCTTTTGGCTCTGAAATTCAACCCCAAGCCACGCTCGGGAATACCGCTAGGAAGGTTAATATGTTCTTTGTTATTTAGCTGTATTCATTTCAGCTAGCATAATCACTTTATTATTGTTACACTCTGGATGCTCAGTTTATGAGGAATCATTCATGGGTATCTATTTGAAAGTTTCCAATACTCTAGATGTGTGTTAGATACTCCAAGAAGATATACGCTCACTATACATTTTCACACCACTGTTCCTGAATGCTTGTGTTAGCAATCTAGTAGTATGCTGAGAAAAAGTCAAGCTTTTCTGAACTAATAGATATTTTGACAAATGCTTTTTTTTCTATTGTAATTCATTCTTTTTGATATTGAAAATGTTATATATATATATATATATATATATATATATATATATATATATATATATATATAAAGGGCAATTTTGTATGTTTTAAAATGATACATTATAAAGTACAAGTCACACAGCAACCTCCTCTACACTTGGTAGAAAATTCATTGTGTGCTTATGCTGCAGAGTGATATATCACCAGTGACTCAACCTGTCTTTAAATTATTTATGACACAGAGATGATAAAGCTTTCCTTAACTTGTCTCCAAAAGAAACAGGTTTCTGAAAACTCTGTGTTTAGTCTTCATCTTAACATGACTGCTTCCTCTCTGGATGACTGCACTGAGAAGCCAGGAGAAAAGACATTTCATCTTTAGATTAAGATTTAACCATACTGGACTGGTACAATAGCAAGAAAGGAGGGGTCTCTTACAAGGTTAAAGAAGGAAAATAGCAGATTCTTGTGCAAGAAGAATGCTTCTTTGGTTAGAAGCAAACTGCATTCTCAGGACAGAACAAAACACCTTTCCCAACACTCAGATCATCCCTTTTTCTAATCTTTGAACACTGATGTCAATGGAAGTGCAGATTTCCCTGCTACTTAAAAAAAACACCCAATGTCTTACTGGTCATCAATTGCTTACTTAAACTCAACCTTTACTTTACCCATTTAGGGCAAAGATACACATTTATTTACTAAACCCCCCCATAACTAATACTTCACAGCCACCTACCTCATTCACTCACTGGTGCCCTGCTCTCTGCATGATCCAGGAAGGTCTGAGAGCTTTCAAAAACCCACAAAACAATGCCTGAGCCAAGCCAATGGTTGCCCGGCTGTCAAGTTCTACATTGTGGGAGGAAAGGCATCGCATGTTCTATTATATCACTGGGCTCCAACAGGTAAACAAAAAGGTGGAGTTCAAGAGAAAAAAATAAATGCATAGAAAATCTTCATCTATAGAACCCAATAATAAGTATCTGCAGAGGAGGGGGAGGGCTATCATGCAAATATTTACTGTGTTTCTGCCCTTCCTGCACCTAATGTATAACAGGATACAGCACAAATCTAACAGACCATTGATATAATGGTAGATCCTAAGGGCTTGATTTACTAAAGGCAACTAAACTGTGCATTTTGCAAATCCTACCCACACCTGACAACTGTACCTCCATTTTTTCCATCAGCTCATCCCACACAGCTATTGCCTTTTGTTTCACTTGACCCCCCTTATAGATTGTAAGCTCTAATGAGCAGGGCACTCTAAATTCTCCTGTATTGAATTGTATTGTAACTGTATTGTCTTCCCTTATATTGTAAAGCGCTGCGCAAACTGTCGGCGCTATTTAAATCCTGTATTATAATAATAATAATAATAATAATAATAAAAAAAGTGCAGTTGCACTCTGCGAGTGCAGTTGCTCCAGAGCTTAGTAAATGAAGTAAAGCTTCACTTTGCAAAGAATACTCAATCACATAAACAGAAAAAAAAAAAAAGAATATTTGCTTTAAAATGATTGGATGATGGAAGCAGAGCTTCTACTCACTTAGTAAGCCCTGTCAACTGCTCTTGCAGAGTGCAACTCTACTTTGCAAAGTGCACAGTCAATGTGTCTTTAGTAAGTTAGCCCCATAATGTCCCCAGTGATTTCAGAGGAGCAATTCCTTTTACAGTACACATGCAGGTTGATAATATCAACACTTCAGTAGGAGATTGAACAGCCTCTATGGGGGGCTTTAGGAGGACTGAAGTAAATAACATGACAAACAGATAACCCAGGGAGTAAAGGCTGAACTAGTATACTGTTGCATTAACAGTAGAGATTGAAAAAATAAATATATATATATATATATATATATATATATATATATATATATATATATATATATATATATATACTGTATATACAGTATATAAATAGAGTAGTAACACTGTGATTTTTTTTTTCATTACAATGAAAGTTACTGTATATAGCTTATAAAACATTAAACAGGAGTTGGGAATATTTACTTAATTTTTAACAAATTTTTATGACTTATTAGAGGTGTAAACAATTTCACATAATGTTTAAATATATCCACCATAACAGAAGCAATAAACACTTATAGAACCACGTTACCAAATTAAAAATCCCTGCTCTTCTGCTCATGTGTGATGAAAAGAGGTTCATTATATTATATTATTATTATTATAATATTATATTATATTTAAATATTTAATGTCAACATTGGGGATCAGTGTTTGAGTTAGTATGCATAAGCATAGACCTAAAATGTATTTGTGTATTAGGGTAAGGTCCTACTGAAAAGCTAAAACTCAAAGGTTTAGTGACTAAGCTGTTTACCTTAACTTCACTAGGGGATTTATAGCAAACATAACCTTCAGCGTTGTTCAACTAACGTTACAGCAACTTAAATTTTCTGAAGAGCATTCCCCTTTTAATGCAAGCTTTTAAAACAGAACATTACCCAAAAACAATATATGACTTTTGCTAGTTGGCATGCAAGTGTTCTGCATAACTTGGCTGTTTTTCAATTTTGCCTCTGAGAAAGCATTAAACTAAAGCTCTCTGAAATCTGTAGTTTAGGCAGAAAATGATTTTGTTTTATAAGGAACAGGTTTTATATTACATTACAAGCTCATTTGGTTTTATAAATGAGACCAAAATAACTCCCTTTAAAAGTGCTTCCATGTCATTATCCTTGAGGGATTGACATAGCAAATACTCTCAGGTGAAAAATTAGCAGCTTGCATATCCAGCAAAATACTAGATTGTTTTTCAATACTAAACTCCATTTACACTAGTTGTTAGCCTCACTCATTAACATGCACTTTTCAAATCCTCTCTTTATTGGATCTTTAAATTGGGTAAAAAGAATGAATAAAGCTAAGCTGCATGATAACACAAAAGTGTAGAATCCAGTGTTATTATGATTTTAACCACTTCTGGACCGGAAGGTTTTACCCCCTTAACCACTTAAGCCCCGGAGGATTTGGCTGCTAAAGGACCAGGGGTTTTTTTGCGATTTTTTACTGTGTGATTTTTAACGGACAATTGCGCGGTCGTGCGACGCTGTACCTAAACGAATTTGACGTCCTTTTTTTCCCACAAACAGAGCTTTCTTTTGGTGGTATTTGATCACATGTGCGATTTTTTGATCACGCGCTATAAACAAAAAAAGAGCGTAAATTTTGCAAAAATAACAATATTTTTCACATTTTTTTATATGAAATTCCCCCAAAAAAAAAGTAAAAATCAAAATTTTTTAACATTTTTCGGCCAATTTGTTTTATGCTACCTATGTTTGGTAAAAAAAAATCGCAAAAAGCGTATTTTGATTGGTTTGCGCAAAAGTTATCGCGTTTACTAACAAAGGGAAAGATTTTTGTCATTTTTGGTGTTTTTTTTTTTAACGCGTAATGGCGGCGATCTGCGATTTTTTTTCGGTACTGCGACATTGCGGCGGACAGATCTGACCCTTGACTGACATTTTTGACACTTTTGGGGGTACCAGTGACATTACTGCAGTAATCAGTGCTATACATATGCACTGTTACTGCAAAAATGACACTGGCAGGGAAGGGGTTAACTTTATTGGACAGGGAGGGGTTAAGTGTGTCCTAGGGGCGTGATTCTAACTGTGTAGGGACATTCCTATTGGTGTAAAAGCAAAGATCAACCGTTCTACATAGTAGAACGGACAGATCTTCACTTTTACACAGGGAGAACTGACAGGCAGCTTGTTTACACAAGCTGCTCTGTCTTTCTCCCTTCACAGGAGCGATCGCAGTGTGACTGGCAGACATCGAGTCCGCCGGTCACACGCACTGACTTGTCTGTGAACGAGCCGCGGCAGGCGCGCGCCTCGGCGGGCGCGCGCCCGCCCGCGATAGGCTCGCAAGTCAGTGACAGGCGAGTGACGTACCGATACGTCACTCTGCCTGGCCGGGGCTGACCGCCGCAGTATATAGTCGTGCGGCGGTCGGCAACCGGTTAATGACCAGGCCATTTTTTTGCATAACCGCACTGTGTTATTTTAACTTCCCTGGCGGTATGATTCTTTTGGATTTTAGGTGCTGAAAGCGGTACCATTATTTTGCATGTAATTCTTGTGAATGAGCAGCCCAAACCAACTGTATACATTTATTATATATATTATATATATATATATATATATATATATGTGTATGTATGTCCTAAATATATATATATAATGTATACAGTTGTATACATATGTATAATGTATACACAAGAATTACGTATATATATATATATATATATATATATATATATATATATATATATATATATATATACTGTATATATATATATATATATATATATATATATATATGTATATATATATGTATATATATATACATACATATATTTACATAAAAAGTACAGTAAAACTGCAGGAAAGGGCACTGGGGGGCAATGTAATGTGATTTTATTTTATTTTGAACGGTATCAGTGTGTTTGGTGCATTTTACATTTGAATTTGCCGCTGGTTCCACCCCCCCGGCGGATGTCAAGTCGCCGGAGACGGAAGCCAGGGCTCGCAGACGATCGGGAGAGAGCTCCGCCGCCGCATACCGCTTGCAGTCTTCGCTGGATCACGGAGAAAAGGTAAGTAAAACCTCTTCCAGCATCCAGCGATCTTCTTAGCGCTACCCCGAGTGTGACTCGGGGTTACCGCTTTTGGCTCTAAAATCTTACCCCGAGTCACACTCGGGAATACCGCTAGGAAGGTTAACTGACAATTGCAAAGCCGTGCGATGCTGTACCCAAACAAAATGTATGTCCTTTTTTTCCCCCACAAATAGAGTTTTCTTTTGGTGGAATTTGATCACCTCTGCGCTTTTTTTTCTGTGCTATAAACAAAAAAAGTGCGACAATTCTGAAAAAAAAAATTTTTTTTTACTTTCTGCTATACAACATTACCAATAAAAAAAATGTAAAAATCTAATTTTTTCATCAATTTAGGCCAATATGTATTCTGCTATATATTTTTTGTAAAAAAAAATACCTATAAGTGTATATTAATTGGTTTGCGCACAATTTTTCGCGTCTACAAACTAGTGGAAAGATTTATGTAATTTTTATTTATTTATTTATTTTACTAGTAATGGCGGTGATCAGTGAATTTAACCAGGACTGTGATATTGCAGCGGACAGGTTGGACATTTAACTGACATTTTTGACACATTTTGGGGACCAGTGACACCAATACAGTGATCAGTGCTAAAAATATGCATTATTACTGTACTAAGGACACTGGCAGGGAAGGAGTTAACACCAGGGGAGATCAAAGGGTTAAATGTGTCCCTAGGGGGTGCTTTCTAATTATGTGGGGGATGGGCTTGCTGAATGAACACAGAGACCTGTGTTCCTAAATAAGAGAAACACAGGATCCCTGTGTTCATTACTGAAAGAACATTGGTCTACTGTGTTTACAACGGGAGACCGCTGTTTTGTCTCCACCGGGAGCGATCGCGGGTGACCAACGACAATCGCAGCTGCCGGACCTGCTGATTGGCTCTCCCTGTAGCCAAGCAGCTTGTGCGCGCACCTCGGGTGGCGTGGGCGCCCCCCCATTAGCAGTCCCGTGAAACGATGTACAGGTATGTTGTTTCGCGGGACAGAGCTGACCTGCCGCAATATAAGTTACATAGTTACATAGTTACATAGTAGGCGAGGTTGAATAAAGACAATAGTCCATCCAGTTCAACCTGTGTAGGTGTGTGTGACTGTAATCATCTAACATAGCCCTCAATCTCCTGATCCTTGAGATGTAAGTCTAAGAGTCTTTTGAAAGTCACCATACTACCCGCAGAAACCACCTCTTGTGGTAGACAATTCCACAATCTTGTAGCCCTAACAGTAAAGAACCCCCCACGTTGCCTGAGGTTAAAACGCTTCTCCTCTAATCGCATTGTATGTCCTCGAGTCCTCATGCAATTCCTTCGAATGAACAGCTTTTCTTCTAAGCTGAGATCCCCATTAAGATATTTATAAATTGCTATCATGTCCCCTCTCAGACGTCTTTTCTCCAGGGAAAATAAATCGAGCGATTGCAGCCGCTCTTCATAGGTAAGGTCCTCCAACCCCCTAATCAGTTTAGTTGCCCTTCTCTGGACTTTCTCCAGCTCCAACACATCCCTCCTGAGGACTGGCGACCAGAACTGGACAGAATACTCCAGATGCGGTCGGACCAGAGTTTTATAAAGTGGAAGGATTATAGTCTTATCTCTGGAATACATCCCTTTCTTTATGCATGCTAATATTCTGTTGGCTTTGGAAGCTGCCGCTTGGCATTGCATGCTGTTGCCTAATCTATCATCAACTAAGACTCCCAAATCTTTCTCCATTTTTGATTCCCCCAAGGGTTCCCCTCCTAACGTGTATTGTGTTTTTATGTTTTTGGTCCCCAAGTGCAAAACCTTACACTTCTCCACATTAAACCTCATTTGCCATGTCGTTGCCCACTCCGTAATTTTGTCCAGGTCATTCTGTAGGATATCTGCTTCATGCTGTGCAGTTATTGCCCTGGCCAATTTTGTGTCATCTGCAAAAACTGATAACGAACTACTGATCCCTTCCTCAATGCTGTTTATGAATAAATTGAACAAGGTTGGTCCCAGGACTGAGCCCTGGGGCACCCCGCTTACTACCTCAGACCAGTCTGAGTATGCGCTGTTTATTACCACCCTTTGGACACGGCCTTTTAGCCAATTCCGTATCCAAGAGCAAACCCTGCTGTCGATACCTGCAGACCTTATTTTATAAATTAAGCGCTTGTGGGGAACTGTATCAAACGCCTTAGCGAAATCCAAGTACACCACATCCACTGGTCTCCCCCTATCTAGCTCACAGCTCACTTCCTCGTAGAATGCTAAGAGATTGGTTTGACAAGAACGCCCATTTGTAAACCCGTGCTGGTTACTACTGATGATGTTGTTGTCTTTAGCATACTCTACGATATAGTCCCTTATCATCCCCTCCAAAAGTTTACATATTATTGATGTCAGACTGACAGGCCTATAATTTCCCGGGATATGTCTCTGGCCCTTTTTGAATATCGGAATCACGTTAGCCTTCCTCCAATCCCCTGGTACATCTCCTGTCCTAATACTGTCAGCAAAGATCAGGAACAGTGGTCTAGATATAACCATACTGAGTTCCTTGAGCACTCTCGGATGTACGCCATCCGGGCCTGGTGATTTGTTTGTGTTAAGTTTATCCAGTCTTTCCCTGATTTCCCCCTCTGTTAGCCATAGTGGCAAGTCCTGTGTATTACTACTAACCATACAGTCATGGTCAGTGTACCCTTCCTTTTCCTGCGTAAAGACTGACGAGAAAAAAGAATTCAGCACGGTTGCTTTTTCAGTGTCCTCTGTAACCATCCTCCCATCATCGTTAATTATGTGTGCAATATGCTCTGCCCTAGTTTTTTTGCTGTTGATATATTTAAAGAATTTCTTTGGGTTTTTTTTACTATCCTCCGCTATTTGTCTCTCAAAGTTGATTTTAGCCATCTTGATTTCGTGTACGGCGGCTGGTTGGCAAGTAGTTAAATAGAAAAATATATTGCCAAACTACAAAATGAAATTGAGCTGTGCGTGTATGCAATTAAAAACTCGGCTTTAACCTGAGCTCGAAAGTGTGCGGGAGACCCCTTTGTGTTTTGTATATTGCCGTGACCTTGTGCACCTGTCTTCTTTTAATTAGTTATAATCTTATTTGAGCAGCTGCCATTGTTACTTTTTCATCATGATGCATACACACACTGGAAGCTGCCTTGCAAAAGTTATGTCCGGGATTCGGCTGTGATTTAAATGAAAATTCTTTAAAAAAAATCCAAGAGGATTGTCCATTTATGCGACCCGTCAAAATCACATGACCGACGTTCATCCAGTTACTGAGCTCCCTCTCCTGTGACTCTAGGGGCTACACACCATAGCCCACATTTTTTTGAATAAGGTATAAAATGCAGACTGTGATTCATAGCCAAGAAGAGTATACCATAGATTGGATAGTGTTATTTATTCTCCATTATAAATCAGCTTCTTAGTCCATTTGCAGAGCGCCCCGTTTCTCCAAAAATCTAGAGCTCTAATAAAAAAACCTTTTACGGGCAAGACTTTTTTTTTTGTTAAGAAAGATAACAATGTTTCAACAATTGCTGAAATGTTTTATTATGCTAAAAAAGCTTCTCAAGTGATAATGAGCATTTTGCATGCTTATGCAAACAAACTTGTTAATGCTTGCAGAAGCAGGGCCAAATTATCATAAGCAATAATTGTTCTGATTGCAACAAGGTATAATATGCCAGTTTGGAAATGCATCATACTAATAAGCTTTTTAAGGAAAAAAAACATAGTTTTTTTTGTCTTTTTTTTATTTCTTTATCGTGACCTAACCTACTCTCACAGATGCACAGGTTACTTCTGTTTGATCACCACTGCCTCTGTTTTTTTTTAAATCCAGTACTGCAATTCTCAGTGTCCTGGTGACATTTATAAAGCTGGATTCTGAGGCTGGAGATTAAGGGCGATTGCCTCTTTGAAATCTACAGGGCTGTAATGTGCAGACAGGATATAAACAAACAAATACAAATATACAGCAATAATGCCTGGTAGTAGGTTTTTTAGTAAGCTTTATTTGACCTAGCAGGCTCAATAAAAAAATCAAAAAAACTTAGCAGTTTGCGAGGAGCTTGCTGTACTAACTATGTGATGTTAGTACAATGATCTCCCCACTGTGCTTTTGTGTTCTGACAGAGGGACAACCCTTTCACCAAAACACACCAGTCAGCACTTACACCCATTGGCTGCAAAAGCTGATTAGATGCCAATCGGCTGCTGGCTTTCTAGCATGCTTGTTTGACAGAAGCTGGATGTTAGGCTGTCAGTGACCATGCTTGTGACAGTGAGCACTTAAACAGGCCATACATGGTTCAGTTTTGTTTTGTTCAGCCAGAACCCTGAGGGAAATAAACTGAACCAATACCCCCATTCACACATTCAAGGTGGATAGGGCAAACCTCCTTCTTGCACTTTTCTACTTTGACAGCAGGGAAACTCCCCCACTCTCAAAAAACACGGATCAGTGCTGCAGCCCTTGGCTGCAGTTGCTGATTGAGTAGGCTGAACAGATGTCAATCAGTAGATTGACTTCTGTTCACCTGCAGTGGTTGTACATGGATCAAAATTCAGCTGGTCCCTGCTAAACCAGCTGAATTATAATCCATCCATGGCCATCTTTAATATACTAAATATCTCTTAAGCATTTTTCTTTATCAGCAAGGAGTGGCTGCAGCTATCATAGGCTTTAATCCCCTCACAGCTTTACTTAAGAAACACTTGTCAGTATAGGGGGGTAAGTAGAAAATAGGTAGGCAACATAGCATAAAACCATCAATTTATTTTTTATTATTTAAAAAAATATAACCTAGCATATAAACTTACACAGCACAGTGCTCCCAGCACAAAGTAAAATTAGCTCAGTCATAGGAAGGGATCTACATGACACAATAGTAATTGCATGTACATATTCACCCAAATGTGAAATTGTCACTGTGCCAAAGCCCTGCTCGATGCATTTCATCATAGTTCATGTTGGTAACAGCCCAGGGATGTGGTGGTGATTATGCCATCACCATCCCTCCTGTCCACCTCATGAAATCAGAGACCTTGAAGTACTACAGTGATTGTCAGATTCCCTAGAGGCCCATCAGGTATGTGATATGTCTACTTACATAGTGCCAAGCTAGACAAATGTAGATATGGAATACAAACAATTCCTGGAGTTCAGCTTTAAGACATAAATCATTGTTTGAAAAGTCAACAGCATTTTATTGTGCAAATAAAAACATTCAGCACCATGTTGGATCCATTGCTTTGATTATGACATCAATGTTTTACATTTTAGAAGATTTTTAGACTTTAGGAATACTCACATAGGGCTTGGTAACCCATGCAACTGGGGGGGAGAGTAAAAGTAGGTGGTTAAACCATGGACCCACCCCTACTGATGAAGCCAATCACGTAGAGTGCATGATGTAACACGTAGAGGGGGGCAGAGACTCCAAACAGGATGAGACTCAGCAGCCTGGCTCAGGACTCTGTCTTACTGAGAGATACGAGGATAGCCCGCACAGCTCTATGTGCTTCTCCTGTGAGTGTACCATTGACTTTTACCTAAATAAACTGTTTTAAACAGAGAGCACTAGATATCTCCCTCTTCTCTTTATATTTATACACAGAGATAACCATTCTGGAGGAAAATAGTCGAGCAGCCCATAAGGTTTCTAAGGAAAGATCCCGGATACGGTGGTGTGATCTCTAATATCCCCACAGGGGAACAGCTGTTTAGACCTTGTGGTAAAACACAGGTCTAATTGTGAGGTGAGAGGCCGTCCTTATGTGGTGGAGGGATCACGAGCACTTTCAAAAAGCTTTTTGAACTACTTGTGCACTTGTGGGATCTTGAAGAAATATCTATGATCTGGCGGATGCACTATATAGACTGAATAATTTTTGCCCTTTTTCATTGAATGGTTTATATTGTTTACTTTATTTGCACTATTAGATGGATTTTTTTCACAATGTTAGCACCTTAATGCACTTGCTGTACTTTACTTTAGGCTGAATTTGCACATGTGTATGACTATTTTGGTTTATCTAGTGCTGTATTGTTGGATCGTATTATTAATTATGGATATGCAGTAATGAGCATAGGATGATTTTGCACTTGATCATTGAATGGTATACATTGTTTGCTTTACTTGCAAAATTTGATGTAATTATTGCACAAGGTTAGCACTTTTATACACTTGATGCACTTTACTTTTGGCTGAATTAGCACATGTACATAAATAATTTTGGTGTAAGTAGCTCTGTATCTTTGGATCAGATTATTAACCATGGTTTTGCCACACCCTGACTGCCCCTTTTAATCTAACACAGTGGCTAGAGAGTGTTGTTTATATGACATAGCTGCAATGCTTTGTGGCTGTGACAAAAAAAATGAACCCCTGTCATATTTGGCAGGACCCATTCAAGTGAATGCACTGCACGTGGTTGGGGAGCAATAGTGCAGTCTTTTCAGGGTTAAAACAGGTAGTGGGGAGATCACACCCCAGCCACTGCCTCTGGAAAGTTAGCCCCTAATCACTTTTCAGAGCGATGGCATGGGCGGCTGCTAGTGTAAAATAATCCATGAGCATTCCACATGAAGGTAAGGACATAAATGGCAAACACCAAAGTTTAGACAAGTAAAAAAATTATTTAACACAATTTACATTACACAAAAAAAAATATATATATATTAGATATAGTTATTCTAAGTCAGAACAGACAAACAAAGACAGATGTAAATATGGAAGTGGTAAATCTATATACCCAAAGCTCTCATTTCATAAACTGAATTACATTTTAGAAAATGAAAACAAACATTGCTCACTTAAACAGGGTCAATTTTGATAAAGTTGTTACAGCAAACATAAATTCACTTGGCTAAGTGAAACCATATTCCTTTGGTAAATCAGCTCCAAAGTATACAACACTAATTACCATCAGTTATTGCACATATTTCTAAACTTCATTGTTGGAAGTATTTTCTTTTTTTTTCCACATGGAAGTATTTTCTTAGCACTGTTCTATATTATGCCAATGAATAACCTACTTACTGCTATCAGATCATCATAAATTGTTCATAACAATGTATGCCATAAAGGGTAATTATATATTTACATCGCATTACATTAAATTGTATTGCTTTATGATCCATGTGGTACTATTTCCTTACCCATGTTCTGTACTCATTTGAGTATTGTATACAGTGTGTGATGACTTTAATGAAATGGGGAAGTTTAATTTTTAATAGCACAAGTTCATTTAAATTGCATTCCCTTAGGCAGGATATGCTACAGGAAAACACTTAATTTAAATAATACTTATTGTCTCTTTGAGGATTAACATGGATGCAGAGTGTTTATATTATTTTGTATAGAGGAGATGGGCACAAATGGACTGCAAAATGTCTCTTTTCATTAGATGTCTAAACCGTGCACAGTTATTTGCATACAAGAAAATACATAATGTATATGTGGTAAGGCAATAATATTACCTACCGAGTGCAGAAACTCATTCCAGACCTTTAGATTTAAAGGCATAGTACACTTTTAAATGTCTTTTGTTGTTTTAACTAGATATTATTGTCATTGAGTTCCCTATGCCATTTGTTTGCCTTACCTTGTAATGATTGACTCACATGTTGGGTCTGCAGTATGTTTTGTCCTGGCTGATCGATCCCCATTTGTCTATGTATTCATTCACCTAGATTGTCCCTATTTACTAAAGGGATAGGCTGCTTTTTGTTTTGGGCCATGCAGCACCCAATCAATGTCTCTCCACTTCCTTATTTTGAATTACAAAGTGGGAGCGCTCATGTGCTGAAAGACTGCATGGTGAGCTCTGTCTGTTTGTGTCTGATCTTGTGTCTGATCTAGCTACTATTTATCTCTCACCTGAAGAGCACTAGCCTGAGAGACCAAGATATTGTGGGATATATTGTTTCTTCACAGGAAGTGATAGTTCTCACACCACCGACAGATGTTGTTCACTAATATGTGCAGTACCATGCCAAATGCCTCATGTTTCTACACAAACAGAAACCACTGACACAAGAATATGAAGATTTATTCTACTATAGGCTGTGTATACAGGCCAACAAATGACAACATTAAACTACTAGATCAATGAACATCTAATATAGATGAAAAGCACAAGGTGCAGGTAGGAAGGATCATAATGCCTTTAGGGCATTTATATTACCTATTTATCAGATGGAGTAACCCATTTCAGACTTTTACTTTTACGGCAATTGTATTGTCTATCAGGTATTCTTTTCCAGGTCTTTAGATTTAAAGCAATCATAATACCAATAGGATAGAGCTTTGATGTCAATCGTATTACCTATTGGGAGAAGTAACCAATTCCAGACTTTTAAATGTCACTGTTTATCAATTAGAAGTAGACATTATTCAGATGAGTTATGAAAACCTAAACTAAAACTGTATAATGATCCTAGCTTATGAAGTGGCTTGCAAACTCAACTTTCCAAATCCAAAGCTTTTGTTTCCCATACTTTCCCACATAGTTCATTTTTGCAAATGATTCCTTAACTCTCTAAAAATAAATATATTGGTTTTGGAACTGTATGCATATACAGAGGGCAGGTATCATAAAAAATATATTTGTTCTAATGATGCTAGTGGCAGCTTTTTTTTTTTTTAAGTTTCAACTATCAACTACACTTGTAACTATATTCCTTACCCTGTTAACCCTAAACATTGCAGTAATGCTAACCTTTCAGACATTTTAGTATTCTTTCACTTTCCTAAGGCATTGCTACTTCTAGTTATGACTGGGGCAAAATCTATGATTGATTTTTTAGGTAAAATACAGAAATTCAAGCTTAAGCAGGCTAACAGTGGTCTAAAAGTGATCAGTAAGTAAATAATAAAAGCTACTAAAATGTAAATATTGTATTTCTGCTGGTCTCTAGCTTCACTCTAGCATAGATTAAGGGTCAATTGGGTGATGAAAATAGCTATAGTTTAAGTTTGCTTTAGGAAGGAGAAAGTCATAATTGGAGAAAACTACAAATACAGCAGCAAACACATTTACAGCAACTTTACAGCAAAAAGAGACCAACATGGGCTTTAAAAATGAAAAAGAGGCACCAGTAGCAAAACAGTCATCATGGTAATGCTCAGAGAAAACCTGTGCACTAACATTAGGTTTAGCACAACTAGGACCTGTTTCATAAATCCATTACCCTGCTACAATAAAACCACAAACTACTGCATTTATATAGCATATAATAATAATTATATGGCATGTAAATGCAAGGTTTTTGAAGTAGCTGTGAGATTACTTATTTGACACATTGAAATTATCCATTCAGTGAATCAATGGCAGTTTTGATATGTGTAGTATATTTAAATAAATAGATTGATAACATAGTTGTTATCCTCACATGTAATCCTGAGGGTGAGCTCAGAACAAAATGATTTAGCTATTACAAGTGAACACATCTAAAACAATAACAGCATATTGTTAACAAATCAGGTGGATAAGGCGATTATGTAGATGTGTTCTCTTTCCGTGACAACTATGAATTCCATGGATGGAACAATTTCACAATGATTCATGTGACAAAAAGAATGGGATAGCTTATTGCTGTGGTTGACAATAATAATAGGTATACAGATTAACTATGGAATGTTTATTCTAGCGTTAACATGATCTATATCATTAGCTGCAATGAGTTAATAAAATCAGAATTGGGCATTATAATTCTCAAAATAACCTTAATGCTCCCTACAAGACTTGATATCTTTTTATATACACAGGCTTAGTCAGTTAAACATGAAAAATAGACAGCTTGTCTGTTGAAATAACCTTGGGTACTCCAATAACAAGGATGCCCTAAACAATACCTCCTTCAATTACACAACATGCTGCATATATAAATGAACAGCACAGCTTAAAGTATAACTAACTATAGGTAAACTGTACGATGACATATATGTTATAATCTGTCAGTTACATTACCATAGCAGTTTTTTTTCCCCTGAGTATCCCAAAAACTTGGTTTTATTAGTAAATATCTAGTAACAGACTGCAACTGATATGTCATATTTTTTTGCACAGTTACTCTTTAGGTTACTATCTTTTTTAAGGTGATTGTCACAGTCACAGAGGGGGGCGTACAACTGTAGGATAATGAGTAAGGAAACCCATATCTAAATTTAGGGTGTTATTTTTTTTGTCAAAAAGAAATATCAATCTTAATTCAAAAGTTTTCCTTTCCTGGATAGTTCTGAAATTCCCTTTAAGAACTAAAACATTGAGGACTTCTATAGTGTGGATCACGGATAGTACTCAATTGTCTCTATCTTTTTTAAAAAATAGATAAAAGCAGCAAGGTACATATAATGGTTTTAAAGAGAAACTGTGCATTTTTTTGGGCTTTTATCTATTTCTCCTATAAAAATGGCCTTTTATAAGGTTTGCTAATAGGACATACAGGACATAGGACATAATAGGACATACAGCCATGAAAGTGTTTGGTTGTTTTGAGTTGATTGAGCAAGCCCAACAGAGATTAAAGTATAATAAAAGCCAAAACGTTTCGATAAGGGAATGGTGAGAACCCCTGTCATTTTTTTTCTAGTGGCCAAATGTTTTATTTTCTGTTTTAAATAAATGAAAAACATTAATCTAGCACAGGCAATAGCCTAACAACATCTGTTTGTTGCCCCACCTGCACAGGAAAAAAAAATGTAAATACACCTCACAATATGTATGTTGACTGAATGTGTTGGGGTATTCAAGAACCTTTCTGGGTGCTGTTAAAAAAAACTGTTACTTTATAAAATATTTCTAAATAGATTCTAGAATCCATACAAACTAATAAAACTACTTTTGATGTGAATGTTTTTGTATTACTGGGGTCAGCGAATGCTTGGCCCACCTCATGTGAAGCTTTCATTTTTCCTACTCCTAAATACTTCTCAACTGGGTTCCCAGACTCTCAGTATTCCTGAATGAATATTTTAGGAGTCTGGGAGGGAATTCAGCTAGGTGTACCTGCTTCTGTATTCATAATGTCAAATATTTACCAGAGCAAAGTGACTAGGAAATATTCCTGAATAATTTTTGTGGTTTTTATCTTCTTAATGATTTTCTGTTTACCTTTTACAAATTGTGATATTACTTTTAAATGTGTGTGACAGTGCTGCACCTTTTCGTGATATCAGAAGGGCTAGATGTTACTTAAGGTATTTCTTTATGCAGGTTGGGGGGCTCTAGGATGTTTATTCTGAGTGGAGAAAACAGGTTTTGCAGCATGCTCCAGAATTGAAAACACCTATTTTTTATGTAAACTTCATTGTGCAGGTGTGCAGAGGCCTTTTAGGCCCTGTTCACATGGGGCGATTTGCTTTGTGCCCCATGAAAGAACAGCATCCCTATGCTGGCGTCCGATTGGAACACACAGCTGCACAGATACAGCCGCTATGCCCCTATATGACATGTGATCGAACTCACTCTGTGTGCATTTGGGGGCCCATGCCTGCATTCACCGTCAGTAGAGCCATGTGTCCCAGTAGACTACAATGGGATGCCAGTGCATGGATGCAAGCAGTACCTGTGCATCCCCATGCCAGTAAAAGATGGCCCTGCATCGGGCATCAAAGCATAGCACCCCATGTGAACAGGCCTTAGTATAGGAGCAGTCTATGGTTTAAGCTGCTGCATGAGCAGCATGTATGAACAGGTACTGGTCTCAAGGAGAGGTTATCTGACCTGGACTTCGCCTGAGAGAGATATTGTAAATATGTATGTAATTGTATGTAATTAAGCAGTTTGCGCAGCCCAGGGTAGTTCGTTTTCTGGTCACAAGGCTGAAGAAAAGGAGGTGGTGAGTTGGTGCAGAGAAAGGCTCGTGGATTGCACTGTCTGGATAGCCTGGAGGCTGAAAAATTTCAAATTATTCCTGTGATGCTAAAAAGGGTAACCTTTTGTACATTTTTGAACTTTACTTTTGAAAGAAAGTGAGCAGAAAACACTGAAACATACTTCACTGGCTGGACCAAAAGTTAATGAAAGGCACCACACTTGAGTGACCTCCCTCCAAGTAACATTTACAGGTTTCCTTCTCACCCTCACTCTGTGACTAGACAGTAAATGGAGAAGCAGAAGACTGATGACAAGTAGGTCATTCTATTCTCTACTCTCTGCTTTCATCCCCCTTGCACCGGAGGTTCCCTGATTGGCTCCTTCTGCTGCTTCTTTCTCCCCTTCTCTGAGGTCTGCTGTACAGAGGCTGATACTGGGTTGCTACTGGGTCACATTCGGGTACTTTCACTGCTTACATTTAAAAAAATTTAATTGTATTTATAAAAACATAGCTGTATTCATTTGCATCCTTTATATCTGCCTGGAAGTCAGCAATAATGTATTTTTGACCTTGAGATACATTTATATAGTGTTTTCAATGTTGTATGCCATTGTTAAAAATAAAAACCAGTTAAGCAGTTGTAAAGTCACTACTGAGAAATCCTGTAATTCTCTCTCTTACAGGAGGATATATAGTGCAGTATCTGTGTTTTTTAAAAATGATTCCGCAAAATGACCTTATTTTACAGCGCCGCTTGGCACTCACAGTACCTGTCGATGCTCTTCTTCCCCGATCTGCCTGCTGAGATTCTCCACTGACGTCAGCTGGGTAGGAGAGTGGCGGGAGATCATGTGAGCGCCCACGGGTGCTGTAAATAGATTTTTTTTGTGGAATCCTTTTTAAAAAAACACAGATACTGCACATTATATCTTTCTGTGAAAGAGGGGATTACAGGAATTCTCAGTAGTAATTTTATAGCTACAGTGGCAGAAGCGGAGAGGCGGTGGGGGGGGGGGGGGGAGATGGATCATGCAAACAAATTCCTAAGCTGACAGGCAGGGAGGGAGGGAGGGAGAGAGGGGGCAGAGATGAGACTGCAGGATGACCACGATATCATGGATCACCAGCCATATTTACCATGGTCAGTTTACATAGGGGGACACAGGAACAGGCAGGATTATCAAGGTTTTTTTAGAACATAGAGATGGACAAATGACACAGCACAAGCACTATACTGTGTATCCTGCTTTAAAGGATCAGGATGTTTTTTTTACATTTTTTTTAGGGTTATAACTACTTTAAGGGATCAGGAATAACAAATACATACTGTACTCTTTGTTAGAGGCTGTTATCTATTTAACCTCTAATGTCACATCATCTGCTTTTTAGATAACTACTAGCAACTAGCAGGACAAAATGTTGGTAACAGGTAAAAGATAACAGGTGGCATAGTGTAACTGTTTTACAACTGGCATTGTAGCTCCTTTTCTAAGACTAGTTTTTTTGTTTTTTTGTTTTTTTTTTATAATGAATGCACTTTTGAGTAAATTGCATACCTGTTAAGGGAACATACTCATTCTGAGTATTCCAAGAAGAAACACAAACATAATCTCAGAATGAATGGCGCTAACGGAAAAGCCCCACTATTACCAGATTACCATTTACTATTTTCTTTTCAAAACACTTTCAAATATTGACAAAGCATGGCCTGAAATACCGGTATGTTTTGAGGAATCTCCCATTACAGAGAAGTGAATTTTTACTTTTTTTTGGCAAATCAACTTGGTTTTTTTTCAGTATACATTTCACAGTGATACCTCCTATAAAACTGCAGTGTTCTCCAATAGTCTCCTGTGTGGCTTTTGGCCAAGTTACACAACAAACAAATTGATGAAAAGAGAGGAACCTGCACATGTACTGTCTATGCCAGATCTTTTAGCATATTTCTAACCAGGGAGATTGCTAGGAATGGGAAACTGTGGAATTCATAGTCTTTTGGGAGGTTTGTCATTTTTAAACGGAGGAGTGGGGTTCTTTGGCAAAATAGCTTTTATATTGCAGAACATGACAAGTGGTTCGTTTATAGAAAACAGATAAATGTTCATGTCATTAGCTTCATACATCTGTTTTCCAACCACTACAGTTAACATTTACCTAACATTTTCTGAATGCGTATGCATTTTGGATTTTTGTTTATGTATTTTGCGTGTGCTAAAAAATACATGAAGTCTTGTTTCTGTGTGATAAAAAAAATTTCCATTTCCCTGGCAGCTACCATAATCTACTTTTAAAATAAATTCTTTGCTTGCCCAAACTGCATTTTTTTTCAAAAAAAACGGCATTTTAAGACAATCAGCAGACCCAGAAATATAGAGAGCTGAAATTTTAGGCACATTTTAATTTCTCCTGTAGTTGTCCTACATTAACCTTTCCACCCCAAGCTTTCCTACTAATACTTTAATATAATGGATGGCCTTACTGGAAAAAGGTGGAAAAGGCAGGAGCAGACTCTACTTGTACACCTGGCTGCATTATGCCCCCCCCCCCATCACTAAGTCAGGTCCTCTTAAATTAGTAATATACTGAAAAATATTGCATCATGATAACTGCCTGTGGTTAAAGATGAACTCCAGCCTTACCCTCAGTCTTGCACAGTTGTACAAGCTACTCTCCTGTACTGAACTGGCTTAATCTAATTTCACTGCAGGAAATAGTTATTTCCTGTCCAGAGCAAATTTAGCCTCTTCCTCCCCAGCTTTACTGTCCCTGGCCCACCTCTTTCATTCATTGGATTTTAGTTCTGTAAAGACCAATCATGGAGGTTCAACAACACATGTGTGCATTACCTAGCACAGTCTGCATGGAAATGCAACCTGCCTTTCATTACCCACTCCCCCAGACTCACGTCCGTCCATTAAGGCATTCTGATATTTGCTTAACTCCTCCCAAGAGCCAGACTAATGCTGGCATTAGGGTTGAGGGCTTTTACGAGGTATAGTGAAGTAGAGTGCTGTGATGTTTTCAAAAAGTTATGTGCACTACATTGTCGACCACTCCCATCACCCACAAGCAATGATCTGCTTTATTGCATAGAGAAGCAGGGATATCCAGTGATGAAAACACTGGGTTTTAAATAGGATATGCATCGGGGGAAAAAAAAAATAATATATATATATATATATATATATATCTATATATATATCTATATATATAGATATATATATATTTAGCTTTTTTCTGAAAGGGAGGGTGAACGGGACAATGAAAAGTAAAATATAAGCAGATAAAACATTAGCTTTAATATATATAAAACCGTATTCAGTATATGAACTGCATTATATTTAACATGCCTTTATTTATACCTCTCTCCACATTAACATGCAGATCAGGCTATCCAGAAGAGGGACTGGGGATTAAATTATAGACCATAGTCGAATGTATGGAAATGACTTGACAGTCAGACTATCTATCTAACTATCTCTTTCCTCCTCAATACCCACATAATCCTGTATGCTTGTAACCCATAATCATGTATGTTCATGTGGATAGAAGAAGATCCACTTGCTGAATATTAGGCTATAAGAGAAAATGTTCAAGTCTGGCTGGAATAATTTTCCCTTGCCAGAGCTTTTTACAATTAATATAATACTACTGTAACCACGCTCTAGATGCACGTTTGGTACAACAAAATTGTGTTATTCAAGTGTGAGCTATTCAACACATGTTCCCAAGTGTTCAGGTTTGTGCATTCAACTGATTAGGGCCATACACTTCTCAGATAAAAGTATTTCAATTGCAAGTACAGCCAGGTTTTTTCTGATCAGTCATGGATAGGAAACCCATAAAAATCAAAGACAGGTGGACACTTTCCAAGCTGTTCACAAGTAATCACAAATGGAGTGATTACCTGCGGTTAAGGACATATCGTCACAGGTAATTGCGCCTCTGCGATTACATGCAGACTATGGACAGCCATGGACAGAATCAGCTTGTCTTTGATTTGTACATGCTTCCTGTCCATGGCTCATCAGAAACACCTGGCTGTACCTGCTACAGAAATACATTATTCTGGCCAATGTACGGCCCTAAATAGCTGTGTGCACAAGTCCTTAAATCACACAAAGTTCAAAGAAATATAACAGGCCAATATATTTAAAAATATATGAAGCAACTCTTGAAATGTCTTGGTTTAAGAACACCTTGTACAATCTGGTAAAGATTATTTTTTGCCATTGACCTTGTGGAAACATGCAAATGACCTGTAATGCACAGGATAGCTGACATTCTGTGCCAACTTAAGTCACTTTTCTGCAGCAAAATACATAAGCGCCATTTAGTAAGAATAAATCCCATTCTCCTCTTTCTGAAAAAAAACTGTAATTCTTCAAATCAGAAAAGGATGTTTTTTCATATTTTTATTTTTTTTTCTATTACTTGACTTCAGAGATGGCAAAATAATCAGTTAGCAGTGTGATTTATTCCTTAAAGTGATTGTAAAGTATCTGTATTTTTCCTATAAAAATAACAAACATGTTATACTTACCTGCTCTGCTGCAGTGGTTTTGCACAGAGTAGCCTGGATCCTCCTCTTCTTGGGTCCCTCTTCGGTGCTCCTGGCCCCTCCCTCCTGTTGAGTCCCCCCACAACAAGCAGCTTGCTATAGGGGCACCCGAGCTAAGTCACAGCTCCCTGTGTCCATTCAGACACGGAGCCCTGACCCGGCCTCGCCCCCTCTCCCGCTGATTGGCTAGCTGTCTTTGATTGACAGCAGCGAGAGCCAGTGGCACTGCTGCTGTGTCTCAGCCAATCAGAAGGGAGAATTTCGAACGGCTAAGACACTCATGGACATTGCTGGACAGAGATGGACCTCAGGTAAGTGTTAGGGGGGGCTGAGGGGGGCTGCTGCATACAGAGGGCTTTTATCCTAATGCATAGAACGCATGAGGATAAAAAACCTTCTGTTTTTACAACCCCTTTAACTACATCTTTCATAAAATAATGACGCACATTTTACATATGTAATGAAGTAAGTCGGGCTATGTTAAAGTATATCTGAACTGAAGAACAAACATTTAATATACTGTAGCATACCATAGTGTAACACCATCAAAAACTTTGTTTTTTTTAAAACAAGCATACTCATGAATCCAAATTAAAAGCAAAGCCTCCTAATAACTCATTGTGGTGACCCACTCTGCCTTGCACCTTTCCAGCCCTGTGCTCCCACACAATCATCTGTGCTGTGTTTAAAGCACTGTTATCCGATCACCAACTTGATGAGAACCTCCCATATGCTGTCTGTCTCCTTCCATGATGCATTATGTCATCAAAGCAACTTTTTCTAGAGGGCTCCTGCCTGTGTGGGAGTTCAGAGCCGGAGCACTATGAGTCAGAGGACGTCACCACAGTTATTGAAAAGCTTTTCTTTTGATTTGTATTTGTGTGTATACTTGTTTGTTTTAAATAAACCAAGTTTTTTGATGGTTGTACACTATGTGGATGTTTTTGCTTCATTTGGATACTTTCTGGAGATCTTGATTTATTTCACTGGAAATGTAAACAAGAGCTGTAAGGAGAATCTAAAGGCTGTGGGGTTGAGCTCATCCCTGTGATGGTTTAAGCTTGTTTGCTATACCTGAGAGAACCTGGTAAAGAATATCAGTGACTGCAAGTCCATATATGCAGTGGTGGGCCACACTTGGTTTTCCCTACACTTTATTCTTATTATTATTATCATTATTATTATTATACAGGATTTATATAATGCCAACAGTTTGCTCAGTACAACATGAGGGCAGACAGAGGGCAGAAAGTACAGTTGCAGAACAATTCAGTACAGGAGGAATCAGAGCGCCCTGCTCATTAGAGCTTACAATTCAGGAGGGAGGGTCAAGTGATACAAAAGGTAATAGCTGTGGGGGAAGAGCTGATGAAGAAAATAAAAGTACAGTTGGTAGGTGTGGGCAGGCAATGTTTCTCTGAAGAGAGGGTTTTCAGGGATCATCTAAAAGTAAACAGAGAGGGAGAAGGGGATAGGGAGTTCCATAGGATGAGAGAGGCTTGGGAAAAGTCCTGTAGGCAAGCATGGGAAGAGGTGATGAGGAAGCTAGAGAGCAGAAGGTCTTAGGAGGAATGAAGAGAACGATTAGATTGATATTTTGAGACTAGGTTAGTGATGTAGTTAGGGGCCAATTTGTGGATGCTTTGTAAGCTATTGTTAGCATTTTCAATTTACCTTGTTGGGTGAATGGGAGCCAATGGAGGTATTGGCAGGCGGCAGCATTCATGATGGACAAAAGGGGGTATAGCCTATGTAAAGGTAAGTCAAAGAGAAGAGAGTTGCAGTAGTCAAGGCTAGAAATTACCAGGGAGTGAACTAGCAGCTTTGTGGTGTATTTGGTTAGAAAGGGGCGTATTTTGGAGATGTTGAGGAGGTTGAGGCAGCAAGATTTGGACAATGATTGGACATGGGGCCGAAAGGATAGTTCAGAGTCCAGGATTAGAACCTTGGCGTTCGGGGATGGGCTGATAGGTGTGCCGTCGGTCTTAAAAGAGAAATCAGGGGAAGGGGCATGTGGGGAAGGAATGGGAAGGGAATTATGAGCTCAGTTTTGGATAAATTGAGTATACACATTCTGGTGAAATAAGTAGACTTTAACAGCTTGTGCATGAGTGAATTAAGACGATTCAGTATTCGCTTTGGTGTTGTTGTATAGACTTTAAGTGTGGACTGGATATTTGAGTAATTCCCAGTGTAGAGATATATTGCATTTTTATTTTTTTTTATTTATGCAGAATTTTGCTTGTGTGATAGGTTTCATTGAGGGAGTTATTTTAGCGCTGTATATTTTCAGGGTTAGCCTAAATGATTAATAGTTGGTATAAGGAGAATGTTTGAAATGCAACAGTTCAAAATTTTAGTTAGAATATTAGGTGTTTTTCATGTAAAATTATCAATGTATTTTTAATTTTTGGAGTTTCTTTGAACAGACAAAGTTAAACACTTTTGATAGTTTGTTAAACAGACTAAAAGGGAGCACATATGAGAGGTTTATTGTTAAAGTTTACATAAGAACACCTTAAATATTAGCTATAACAGGAGTAAGTAAATATTAGCTATAACAGAGTAATGATGATTACATATGTTATAATAAAACAAACAACCCACTCTTTCTAATGAAATATAAAAAATGGATTTTGTCAATATTTGATAAGATTTTTTACTTGTTTTTTTTTTTTCAATTGAAAAAATTATTCATAGCGAGTATAGTTTTTTTATAGTTCTTTAAGGGCAGTTGATTTCCAGTAGATCTGATATTTCCTTTAAGACAATAATGAAAAAATCCTATCCTGGAAGAGTGTTTTAACTTTATATCATGTTATGTTTTTACCCGTGTTGTGTATTAAAGAGGTACATCTGGCAAAAAAAAACATTAAATGTCTGGCACATGCCATACACAAGCAATGTTCAGGCAAGTTTCACTACTTCCAGACAGCTTTCAATTGCAAAAGCAACAAACTAATGCAACCCTGCACCAACAGTTTACATGAAAACCAAGTAACACCAGATGTTGTTGGTGGTAGGTTACAATTTAACCCATCACAATACTTAGCTATCAATAGTAGTAAAGTTTCAGTAGGGATAGTTGTGTCACTTTACCTTCTGCCACTAGATAGGGAAAAGATGACAAGTATGTTGGATCATTACTGTATGTCTATTACCTAAGTAAAGAATATTAGGAATGCTCTCTGGAGAAGTCATTGGTAGATATTTACTTAAAACCATTACTGTAAAGGCTGCCATGGATGGCTAGAATTTTGGCTGATTCCTGCTAAATTGGCCAAAATTCAAGCAATGGGTGGCCCTGTTGGCCAACAAAACTAAAAGCAACTAAAGGCAAGTTTGTGCTGCCAGCGGTGTTTAGTCTTCCACAGCAGAAATATGCACAAGCTTCTGTCCATGTGCCTAAACACACTTACAAACAAACAGGCTACTGTGCCTCTGAGTTAGTGTGCGATTTCAGGGGAGTGACTGTAATTTGTAAAAAATAGGGACTGTTTACAATTTTCAGGAAACTTCTTAGGATGTCATGATATGTGGATATGATTAGCTACAATACAATTTTGTGTTTAAATCTTCCAACACTTAAAGAGGAAGTCAACTGGGAAAAGCATAACGAGCAGCTCCTGGGAAGAATATTTGTACCATGTACCCCATTTCCTAAAGGAGGAGAGGACTAAAATACAAGAAGTGATGTGAATGCACAGTAAGTAAAGCACTGTGTGAATTGTGGGTCCTATATAAATGTCAGTAATAAATACATACTGTATATTGATATGGCCTGCAGAATTTAATGATCTCTGTGCATTCTGATTACTCACTAGACTAGTAATTGTGCCTCTGAAACTGAAAGCTTAGATGCAGGATTCTTGGACAGTCTTTTACCATGACAATGAGGTGACTTTGAGGTGCACTCTGTGGAGAAGTTCTGCAAGAATCACACCAATGCTTGAACTGCGATCAGGATGGGCAATTATTAACATAACATTTCAAGTATTGTTATTAAAATACAATTCAATATATCGTACTAGAGAAAAAATATTTATAGCATTTCTCAGAAAAAACACTTTATTGTTAGAAACATGTTTGCCTCATCATTGGGTTCTGCTTTAAAGCGTAACTCCACTTTTATTGAGAAAAAAATCGTTCCCCTCTGGGCGATCTACTGTATGTATATTACAAGGATTTTAACAAACTTTGTTGCAGATTCCTGCCTTTTGTTATTCTGATTAAATCATTGTTAGGCTGAGTTCGCACTGGCATTAAAAGCAGGTGTTTGAGAGGCATTAAAAACTCACCTCAAATGCCTATGCACAAGATACAATAGACAGCACATTGTGCTGTTCACACTTTTAAAACATGAAGCGTTAGCATTGCTTTGCATCAAAATGAAAGCCTCATGTCAAGTCAGGAGGTGTTTGAAGCCTTTCAATGCTTCCCATTTAAGTCTATAACACTTAGCAAACACTCGTTCGTGGCTCCGTTTCGGTGCCATTTCTGTGCAATAAAATTTGTTTATTTCTGTCACTTTCCATTGTGGAGCAGTTTTAACGCTCATCTAACACACCAAAACCACGCATAGGGCATTTATGGAACGTTTTTAATGCTTGTAAAATGCCCCTTACTAAAGCTCACTGATGCCTGTCTGACGCCCATACTAACGCCATACAAACGCTAGAGGGGAGTTTGTTAAACATTACAGATTAAGTGTGAACAAGCCCTAAGTTCCTCTGTGCCCCTGTGCTCAGAGAGTTTAATGGGAGTGGTTTCATCAATCAACTGTGCAGCTGCAGGGTTCTAATGAGGAAAGCTGATGGACCTGCATCCCTTTAGCCATGATCTCCTAGTAAAAGTATCTCACCAAAAATGACATTTTTGTTGCAGGGGATGCCTGAAATCTGACTTGTATTTTAGGCAAACTTCTGGGAAAATTGGTGATCCAATCACACAAGCAGGAAATTATGTTTCTGGGGTGTGGTCAGTACACATTCTGTGTACAGAGCACCTCCAGGTAGCCATATTGCATTGCATTTAAGGAGCTGCAGATTGAAAAGGAAAGGTAATTTTTAATAACATTCGATTATAACATGACTTGTGTCGCAATTGTGTACGCTATATTATTTCCTATTTTTTTCCCCACAAAAGTGGAATTACCCTTTAAAGCAACTCAAAAGTTAGGGCTGACTAAGCAAAACAATAAAACCTTTGTAAAGCATTATTTTGAATCGTATAATTGGCGCACAACCAAAATATAATACAAATAAAGAGTTTCTAAACACAATAAACAAAAAAACATAAAGAATTTCAGGGAGATGTAGTTGTGTTTTTCTTTAAAAATACTCAAATGTATTTTCACAAATAACCAGCAGATTTGTCATAGGATGATCAATAGGCTGAAGGAGAGAGGGACAACACTAAAAGCCAATCAGATTTTGCTACATGAACATGTGCTGACAGGAAGTATGCTTTCAGGAAGAGAGAGCAGAGAGAGTAATCAGAATTATTATTTTATGTGTGTGTTGCTGCTCCTTCATTGCTCAGTGAGCAAATTGCAGGCAGTGGTTGTAAAGGCTGAAAGTTTTCTACCTTAATACATTCCCTGCATTAAGGTAAAAATCTTTTAGGTCCAGCTCCTCCGCTCCCCCCCCCCCCCCCGAAATACTTTTCTGAACCCGAGAGGGGCTGAGCCACACCGCCTGTGTCAATAGATGCACACAGTGTGGCTTGGAATCAAGCCTGCAAAAGTACCTCACTAGTAAGTGACTTGCTAGAGGGGTACTGAAAGGCAGGAGGATATAGGAGCACCGAGGGGAGACCCCAGAAGAGGAGGATCAGGGCTGCTCTGTGCAAAAAACAAGACATGCTTGTTATGTGAAAAAAAAAATACAAAATCATTTACAATCACTTTTAAGTGGAACTACACTGCCTTTAACCACCACAAACTAAAAACGCTATTTCATTAATTTTTGTTATTCAAAACAAATTCACTTATCCATCCTTGTCTCTATATGCTATTTTGCTGAGAAATCACTTTAACCACTTGCCGACCGCCAGCATTACATATAGTGCGGAATATCGGCTCTGTCCCACGTCATTAAGGGGGTAAGACCTTCTGGTTGAGAAGTGGTTAAAAAACACCCCCTAGCATTTCTGGCTGTGGTCAACTTGAGTAAGGGCAGATGATTTGTGTAGCGTTTACTTCCTGGAGTCCATCGTCCCTTAGCTTAGGCACGCATGCAAGGGGATATGCTTAGCTGAGAAAACCCCTTCTCCCCTCCTAAACTTTAGTTTAGCTTTCATTTTTTATTTCATATAGTGATCTCATATGACATTTGTATTGTTATCATCAGGCCTTATACAGATGCAAATAATCATATCTATTCAATCACAAAAAAAAAGTCATTAAGGGCTCAATGTATCTTGCTTCAAAAATGATGATGATGATAATGATTAGGAATAAGAATACTTGTTAGTACACTTTAATTCTAAGAAAACATGATATACCAATATTTATTTCCATTTTATGAAATAAGATTACGATTAAATTAAAACATTTCAATAATTCGGAAGGAATTATTAAATCTTTAGATTTCCTTAAAAAATAAAAATTCTTTAGTTTCTAACTCACGCTGTTCAGCTATTGTGAGCTATTAGTTCTAGGTTATAAAAATAGGCTTCTATCCTCACATGGATGAGCGCACTTGATGTCAATAAATGTGTGTGCACCTAGTCTTTTATTTTAATAGCTGTACACTGCTTGTGCACACAGGAGGAGCATGGTCTTTTATTTTAGTAAATGAGAGTAAACCACCTTGCAGTCAAAATAGACAGCACAAAAAACAATCTTACACCCTAAGTAAATCAGATCCAATGTGCTCTAATTACACATCATTTTTGGTACTGATTCTTTTTTCTTAATGTACTGCATACTTCAGTCTGTTAATCTACAGAATAACTACCAAGTAATGAGCAAAGTAAATCAAATAATAACAACCAGTAACATAAAAACTTGGTTTTTGACCTCTAATGCTTCATAAAGTTGCCTTTAAATAACAGTTGCTAGCCCTTAGTCCTTGATGACATCACGGGACTCTCTATAATTAAGTGGTTCACTAGTAAGGCACATACCAATAATTACATAAAATCATGATCTGAAGGGAATGCATGATTAATAATGGATTCAACAGAGCTGGGCAAATGTTGTTCATTAATGACAAAGCAGTGAATAGGCAACACTGTATGTAAACTTAGCAATGAAGATTAAATCCATGATAATTACACTACATTAAGATGCAAAAGTGTTCTATGATAATATCTATGCAGAGGTTGTACTGCTTAGAGGAGCTAGACTGATGGTTAAGACCTTTTCACAGGGTTTATGGATGTCATTCCAATTAGTACTATGGCTACAAGGAGCCACAGCATATTTTGAGCACTGTTTGCACAAAAGGTATACACTTAGATAAAATGAATTTAAAGTCTAACAATGAACTTATTTTAGTTAGTTTTATTCAAACTTGTAGAAAAAAAAAAACAATTTTTTTGCTTTCTTTGACCTGTTAAATATATAACTGGCAGTATTATGTTGTATTTGTTTGATAAATGCAAAACAAGGCCTATTTGTCCTGCTATAAATCCAGTGAGTTCATACTTTCCTGTGCATACTGAACTCCCCCCCCCCCCCCATATGTACAGTACAGTTAGTGAGCATTGTCACCTTAGGACTGGAAGAGGAGCCTAAAGAAAATATTCAAATTTAAAGTGATTGTAAACAATTACCTTGTAAAACAATACATTCAGTTTAAGAGCCGGTTCATACTGAGGCGATCCGACTTCGAGGGGCAACCTGTGAAGTCGCGGTGCACAGTGTGCACCGTGACTTCGGCGCGACTTGCAGGGACTTCACATAATGGAAGTCTATGCAAGTCGCTCCCAGGTCACCCCAAAGTAGTACAGGACCCTTTTTCTAAGTCAGAGCGACTTGTGTCGCTCCTATTAGAACGGGTCCTGTACTACTCAATGGCGAGTGACCGACCGCGACTTGTCAGGCGACTTGGTCGCCTGACAAGTCGCGCTAGTCTGAATGGGCTCTAAAAGTGAAATGAAAGGCAAAACATTTGTGTATAGATATAGGAAAAAAACATAATAAGTACCTTTTATTACCTTTTTTTGAAAAAAAGTGATAACATTACCTTTGTTCTCACCTGCATACGAGCTGGGGGAGGAGAAGCAACAGCACACTGAAATACCCAGTGAATGGCTGAGCAGGGAAGGGGTATGTCAGGACAGGCCTGATCATTGAAGGAGAACAGGCTCAGTTTTCAGCATAGCTAGAGAACTGACCATGGTGTGCTCCCTTGCTTAGTGTGAGTTTCTAATAGGAAAACAGAGGGACTGGCAGAAACTCCAGGTATTTCACACAAAGGAAGCAATACAAAGAGAACAGAATATGTTTTCTCTACAAGTACATAGTACAGTAGGCACATATCAGGAATATGAAATGATGGGGTAACAAGAACTTTAAGGACTGCTAAGCCTCAATATGCTGTATATTGTATACAATGTGTGTTCTTGAGGTTTAATACTATATTATTTGCTAGACCATACATATAAACCCAGTCACTGTGCTGGTGGCAGAAACTGGCTTTTTAATCAAGGCAATTCAAAGAGCAAGGAAGTGCAAAGTGCAGTAACCAGTAGCAGCCAATTATATTTTAGGCTTACTGTATTGATGAGAGGTGAAGGGTGATCTGTTCAGATTCATTACTGTTTTCTGCATATCATCTTTGCTTTTTCTACTGCCCCTCTGCATAGGCCTGAAAGCCTAATTTTGATTTAGCTCATACTAAAGAAAAGTTTTTGTTGTTCATAGTTAACAAATAATGTAAATATTTTAAGTTACAATTTCAGTTAACAAAGACATTTTGAATTCAGTAGCAGAACCAGAACAGATCCTAACCACAAGCACTTTATTGTTTAGCTGTGCTCTCTAGTTGCGTGGCAAGCTGATTCTCTGTCTGACAAAGGCTTGAGCAAGATTTACAGTGATGTTTGCATTTGTCACAGCAGCAATGCTTTCATTGCCTAGACATTTAACAGTAGACATGGGAGCTGATTTACTAAGGTGTTATGTTAGATTCAAATATCAAATTGTGTATACAGAAATGATGGAAAATGGTGCTCTCCTCTCACATGAATGGGTGTGTAAAGCAAATACAGGCTCAAGTCTTTGCTCTTTTACCTTACTTTACAGATGCATTTTGTCCGCAGAAACCTTTGATGAAAAATCAGATGCCAGAATAGCACTGAAACCTCTGTATGGTGCCTAAAATGTGAACCCATCCTTTACCTGTATTAGGTAAAATAACATGCACACTGTACAGCAAGGAAATAGAATCTACCTGCTCTTGTCTTCTCCACACGAATCAATCCTCATAGCCCTTAAAAAAATGAGTCACACAGAGATATTCCCTTTGCCTGCTTCCCACAATTCACATCTGGGTGCCTGAGCAGCAAATCAATGGCATAATATGAGTAGCCCTGTGTAAGTATCAAATTTAGAAAATTCCAAGAGCTCCAGTGACAGACCATGACTGATAAAGAGTGCAGTGTGGGGAAGACAAGTCACTGGAAAAAGTACAGGTTCACTGGAATGATCATTGCAAGGAAGAGTTTTCAAACAAACAAAATGTCACTATGATTAGAGGAGCATTCACAAGCTTGATCCTTCTTCAGGGTAACATCTGTACCACTCATTTCTTAAGAACCACTCCTTAGTTAGACAGAACTTCACAACGCAAGGAGCAATGTTGTGCAGTAACCTAAAAAAACAGTTTTTAGGTTTTTAGCTGTCTTCAGTCTACCACAGCCACATTAATGAAAGATGGCGTCTAGTTCCCGTATATTGTTATTTGATTGTATGTAATAAAATATGAAGAATATGCATATTAACTGGTACTTGAGTAATGTAAAATCTTTCTAACTTTGACACAAGAACATGGTATTTAGTAAACAATGGCTGCATGAGAAAACTTTGCATGGTCAATGGTTTATGGCAAACTACTCTGTGTTTCCTATCTATGCTGGATAATGGCAGTATAATGGTGTACCATGTTAGCTATCGACAAAAGTGTTTTGGATTTAGGTTGATACGAATTTTTGACTTACTAAACTCATTTAGTGCAAGATTTTGAAACACTCTGGCCTTTTCCTGAAGGAGAGGTCAGTGTGCTTCAAAACCTTGCACTACAATATGTTTAGTTAGCCAAAAAGTGATATCACTCTAAATTCGAACTTCCATGCTAGAGAATGAAAGTGTCAAGGTGGAATAGAGTCAAGTACACCATAATAATCCTATAAAATGTTTTTATATCCTTAGGTGGGTATCTATAACCCATGGGCTTGTTCTGCTTTTATGCTATGACAGGATTTTATTTAGCAGTGACTTTCCAAACATCAATGCTATGCACATTTTGCATTTTAATGTATACTGATTTAATGCAGAGAGATGCTCCTGATAAATGAATTTGTTATGGGTTTAGATATGTTTACACTGATTAGTTCTATATATGCATGCAGCACGATATTACACTCCTTAAAGTCAACATATGATTTTCTGTAGACTTGGTTGAATCATAAGAATACAAATTGCACTGGCCATTATTAAACTAATTAGAGGGTATATAGATTAAATGATTGCTATTTTAAACTCTGGATTTAATCCAGTAATGACTAGCGATAAGGTTCAGGTATGCCACTACCATGGGATTGAGGCAGATCTTGCAGGCTCAAGATTCATGATCCCAGTACATTTAAATAAATTATTATTAACAATAATATTGTGCTGTGTTTTTTTTTTTTTTTTTAATATTTTAGATTTCTTTACAGTGTAAGGAAACTTTCACAATTTCTTTATCCTTTTTCTCCCACCCCTCCTAAGTAGGTCTAGACCCTCCCCCAACCCCCAAAATTGTTTTACCTTCTTAGATCTCACTTTGAGGCCCACAACATTGCTTTCGCCCTTCCACAGGCTTCTTGATCAAATGACTGCACCTGCACAATTCTGCCCTATAGACATCTATAGGGCTGGGAGACAGATAAACTCCTAACTGTGAAAACTGACCAGGTGTGAATTTTGGATTAAGAATCTGCCACAAGTCTCGAATTGAGATCTAAGTGGGTATGGTTGTTTAGGGGGAGGGGGGGTTCTTTCCCTTTTTAAGAGGGTGGGGGCAAAGGATTCCAACAACGTTCTCTTACTCTTTAGGGGAATCAAAAGTACCCAAAAGTTACAGAAGGATAGAAAGAATAATCTATATTATTATGTTGCAATCTTTAAAAAATAAAGCCCTCTTACCGCTACATGTGCACCTTTATCAATTCACTTTAAATCATTAATACTCAAAATAACTAGTGTATAAAACCAACGTTTTTTTTTTTAGGAAGATGCAGATTAGTAAATAAGTGAGTAAAAACAAAAACCGTAACCTATATAAGAGAATATCTGAAAAATGCAAAAACACTTTGAATTAAAAGTCAAAGTTTCAATTGAAGGTGATCTGGCCACTGTTAGCTTAATCATTGTACAATGGAAGAAGTCTATGATCTGTCCTCAAAAAACTTTGATGTTGATGAAAGAAGGAAGGGTTGGCCAACACCTCCTAGTCAGCTTTTCCATAATTTAATGTACTTGGCATGCTCAGGAAAAACATAGAATGCATCCTAATAACAGTTATAGAAAAACAAATCTATCAAAGCAATTTCAGAGTCAAAAAACTTTCTTTGGTTGCACACATATGGTCGTCTGGAATCCATGTTTCAACAAGTGGATGAACATAATTGCGTACAGTGCCCTAAACGCAGATGTTTATTTTGCTTAGAAAAACAATAACAGCTGGTGGAATCAGAAGAGTGTGGTCAAAACATAATGCAAATCACTTTCAATGTCAATGGCAAACAAACACAACATTTTTAAGCCTGTAGCTGTACTGAGTCAGTTCCTAGAATGCTCAAGTAAACAGCAATTCAGAGGCAAGAAAAGTCAATGTCATGTTCATGGCACTGGTAGGTGCCAAAAGACAACCTCATTAAACATCTTGCAAAGTACTTTGTTTGCACAAATGACAAGGATATAATTTAATTACAGGTATAAGGAGCACAGATCTTCTATATCACCTATAGACATATCAACTGATATTGTCATAAAATAACCTTGAAAAATGCATTAAAATCATTGAAATCTGCTAAGACAAGCCCACAAGCAACATTACATTACTCTGCAAGTTGGCTATATGACATGAATCAAAATTACTAGACAAATAAAACAAATCTGAAAAGTTTCCAGGCCACTGACATTTTTTTTACAGTTGATTATTGCAGTAGAGGTATTAACAGAACAGACAGAAGCCATCAAAAAGCAAACAAAGCAATATTTTTTACCAGGTCAGCTTTTTTAGAATGAAAACACTTCAATCTGCAATTGTGCTCTAATGAGCTACAAACAGAACAAGAAAGAAAGAAAGCAAAAGAAACAAACACATCTGAGGATAGAAAATATATATTTCTCTTGTTAAAGCTCTGCAGGTGTCCAAGTCTCATACATAAAACAAGCTTTTGCCAGAAAGCAGAATAAAATCACTTTTGCACAGACAATAGCAGGACAAGCCTTTAATACAGGACGTCAGCAGGGAGGATTTGATTTTCTCATTAACCCCTCTAGCAAGAATAGGAGCCCTTGCTGTAACAAGCTGGGTAGCATAGATATTTTAACGATAGATAGATAAATACAGTACACAGAAATGCATGGGAATCAAGTCTCATTGAGCAGCATTATGTCTTTCCAAACAATGCGCTGGTAACACCACCACTCCCAGATGTACTGATCACAGAAAAAAAAAAAAACACACACATACACAGCATAGAAGGTTAAAAAAATGAAAATTGGATTTGGATGTCAGCCACAACAGTTAACCAGTTAATCACATCCAGGTAGGAATCCATGCTATCCCTTGTTCACAGACACTACATTTCCATATTCCTAGCTACGCTATGGAAATTAACCCCTTTCTTGCTGGAGGGCTGTGAGTGGGACCTGCTGACAGCTGTGACTATCACTCCATCATCATCACAAACCCTACAGTGAAAGCATTAAAATGCAATCTGCAGTGACAAGGGTCCAACCTCCTCCCCCCTCCCCACCTCTTTAGCACCACACTCCAAAACATTAGGACCTTAAATGAACCCCCATACACCAAAACACACACACACACACACCCTTGTGCCTTACCTCCAGTGCCTCAAAAGTCACAAAGCTGGTCATTGAAAATCCATCAATGATGTCTTCTTCAGCCGAAGAGGACTCTTTCCTTTTTCTCCTGGGGGGCTTCGGTCTGGACAAGGAAGAAACAGTCGGGTTCCCATTGTCTTCTCTTTCAGATCCAGAAGAAGAAATCAAAGAACCAGTCCTGGCAACACCTAATCCTCCTTTGGACCTTATCTCCCTATCCCTTTGGGATTTGGATCTCCTCTTCTTGCGAAACCCATTGCACCGTGGGCCATCCATTGCACCCACACTAGCAGCAGCAGCACAGGCAGCAAGCAGCAGCAGCACAGGCAGCAGCAGAGACACCAGCAACCACCCCTCTCCCCTTCCCCACCTCCTCCCCTCCTGATTCAAAAGAAATAATAAAATAAAACCCACCACGGTCTGCAAAAAAGGCAAAAATGAAAAAAGAAGAAAGAAGAAACCCAAGAATTAATCATGAAGAATGTGCAAAGCACATAGCTCCTTTCCTTGTGCTTAGTGGAGATGAACACACACCAAAAAAACCCTGTGAAATGTGCAGATAATCCTGAGTGTGATTCCACCACACACACACACACACACATACAAAAAATATATATAATGCAATAAGAAATTCCTATAAGGCTGCCAGGAAAAGTAATGGCTGATCACACATCTCCTTTGTAGAAGAAAAGAAAAATAAAATCACCAAGCAGGCAATAAATCTTAAGAGAAGAATGCTTTCATTATGATTGAAGGTTAAATCCCCCTTCCTTTAAAAAATCATGGATGTTTCCACCTGATTTATTTCCTGCAAACATTTAACTCTTTGTTACAGTAGATGTTTCTTCTTTTTTTTCCACAACTCCATCGCTGGATGATCTCCCACTCCTCCTTTTTAGTAAGGAAGTTCCAATGTAGAGGATGACCCCCCTTCTCTTCTTCTTCTTCTTCTCCTTCTTCTTCCCTCCTCAGTGACAGATGCATCCAGACTAGGCAGACAGAGGAGGGGCAGGAGACTGGGTGGGAGAAGAGAAGAAGTGCAGGGATAAGAGAAAGCAGAAACACACACACACACAATGCAAGCAGGGAGAAAGTGACAGCTGAGGCTGGATGGGATGTGCTGCTCTCTGCTGTGCCCAATCCAGCTTCCTCCAGAGCCTGCTCCACAGGAGGTCAGGGCGATGCTTAGTCTCTTCTCTCTCCCAGGCTCGAACACTTGTGTGGAGAAGAGAGGAGGGGGCTCAATGAACAGCCCAGCCTTCCCTTCCAGTCCCCTTCTCTCTCTGCTAAGCGTCATACAGAACTTTTAGCCATTTTAACCCAGCCATCGCTGCCCTTGTCCATAGCAGCATCCATTTGGTCCCTGCCTTGCGTACACAAAAGCGTTCATCAGTAAGAGATAAGTTGCAGACACGTGCAAAGGAAAGGAGGAGCAATCTCATCATCATCCTACCTATGTCTGTTTGAGCTGAGTGACAGCTCTTGTGTCTGCTTCTGCTGCTGCAGCTTCTTCTCTTTTTTCCAGAAGGCCAAGCATCAGGTACCTGACATCTTGCTTATTGGGGCAGCTTCGTCATGCCAGCTGCTAGTCCAGATTATGGTACTGTGGGATATAATGGATCAAATGTGCTGCTTGCTATTATAAAAAGGATCAAATGATGGCAACAATTTTAAATTATTTATGAGTACACATTGGAAGACCTTTTTTTTTTCCTGACTAAAACTCACCACACATGTTACAATCTGATTGTACAATCCCCTTTAGATTTACCAAGAAGCAGGGATGTGATCCAAACACACCTAAGCTATCCCACCAGGAAGTGGCCACTGCACTCGTCCATTCAAAAGCAGCTAAAGCATTCCTCCATAATTGCATTTGTGTGGTGATAGGTTCCTGGTGGGATAGCTCAGGTGAGTTTGGACTAGGATCAGAACACGTCTGAGCTCAGCCGTACCAAGAAGTTTGTAGTGCAAAGATCTGCCTGCTTAGATAAAAATTGAATGGATAGTTTAGATCCTCATACGGCACAGTTTTTGTAGATCCTAAAACATAAATGTAATATTTAATGTAGCTTAGTAATTCCTAGATTGGTGGCTGCATTCGTTTTCTTTTTTAAGGCAAATTCCTTTATTTTCACCTGAAGATCTGACCAGTAAGTCTATTATCCTCTTCCTTTAACAGACCAAGCTGTCCAGCAAAAGAGGCAGTTAGAGGGCTGAGACAAACCATTTAACACTGACAGGGGTGGGTCTATGTTAGTGGAGTATGTAGTAGTGGTTAGTAGTGTTAATGTAGTTTTAATTTGTTAATCAGGCTCATTTAAACCTGCTAGTGCATCAGTATCTTCACCACAGATTTGACAATAAAACCTGGAAGCTGATTGGTTTCTATGCAGAACTGCACTCTCCAGTTTTAGTAAATCTCCCCCTAGGTTTCACATCAAACAGTAATAGACCTACTTTGACCAGTGAAATTGGCCAAAAGTTTACTTTGGCTGTCCCTGTTCTCGCTAACACAAATAAGTCCTGACATTGGCTAAATTTTGTCAAGCTCCTATCAAGAATTAGGAGACTGCAGAATATACAGCAGTGTAAAATTGTTACCTGTCAGTCAATGTGTTATTCCATAGAGGTATAGCACCAATCTTCTGGAAACTGTGTATTCACTGGCTAGTCTTAATAATATGTTTGCCATGTATGTGGTAATATCCATAACAGAGTGGCTTGTGGCCAGTGAGGTAGTGGTCCCTTGGAGAGAAGCTATGCATATGATTCCATTGGATAGGGATTTCCAGCTGTTACATGACATATTTCAGGAAGAGAGTGATCCCTTTCTCAAGATCAGATATGCAGGCTCTCTCTTCTATTTGGAAGATCTACTTAAAGTGGTTCCAAAGCTTTGCCTTAAGTAGTAGTTTCACCCCCTATCTGTATACTTATAGTTATATTTCAGTCCACCACTGTTCCCACCTGCAGCAGTGCTTACCTGTGTTCCACTCCTCAGAGAACACAGAGGCAACAGTGAGAGCCATTGGCCCTACTGGACTGATGTTATTTGTGACATCATTGCAATTGCCCAGTCCTACTGTATCCCATCAACCAGGATTTGTTTGCTTGGCCTCGTTGAGAATTTAGTTCTCTCAGTCGCTAAAAGGACATTTCTTGTTCTGTTGTTATTTTATGCCCGGAAAGCCATAACACTCTATTATAAAAATCCTTCTTCTCCTTCCATCCTAATCTGGAAGTAACTGGTGAACTCCAGCTTGCCTCTGTACCAAGATACCTACAGTAACATGGTTTGTCCTAAAAAGTTTGATGAAGCTTGGCGATGGTGGCTGGGAGACGTTTCCATGGCAATGATGAATACTACTTCATCTTCGGGAAGTATGGTGGCTTTCAAAAGACTCTTAGACGTACATCTCAAGGATCAGAACATACTTAACAGCACATATTACCTAACTACCAGAGTAACAATAGGGCCAGACTTCTCCATGCTTTTCATCCTTCGGTATTGTCTCTTGAGTCAGGCACCTAGTGCTGTTTAGTACAATTTTTTTTCTCCTGTTTTCATGCTGTATACCAAGCCATTCACCACCTGATATACTGTTAAATTTGTATCATTTTCAGAATTATTTTTCTTGTCATATTTTGTTCTTATATTGTTTTGTACCTATTGCTGGGCAACTCACCCCTGTGTGGGCTGAGCTGCCTGATCCCTGTATTTTCCACATGTACGAATAAAACATATTGATTAAAAAATAATAATAATAATAATTTGTTATGTCGAAATTTATAATATTTTTTTATTTTTAAATCAGGTAATACAATCTACAAACTGCTGAAATAAAATCAATTCCATAAATGTTCAATAGACTGGAACGTCAAAAACTCTGTAGTAAAAGAATACAAGTGATAACAAACTGCAGATAATAAAAATACAGGTTGCTAAAATAAGATCAATTCACATTGAATAACCCAAAAATCTAGGTGGCTAAATAAAAGTATAAAAACCAGTGAAAGTCATTCAATCTCGACAAAATGTTCACATTCTTTTTTCTGTGCATGATATAGTCTTCAAATGATCTTTAACCACTTAAGCCCCGGAAGATTTTACCCCCTTCCTGACCAGGGGTTTTTTTGCGATTTTTTACTGCGTGACTTTAACGGACAATTGCGCGGTCGTGCGACGCTGTACCTAAACAAATTTGACGTCCTTTTTTTCCCACAAACAGAGCTTTCTTTTGGTGGTATTTGATCACCTGTGCGATTTTTTGATCATGCGCTATAAACAAAAAAAGAGAGTAAATTTTGCAAAAATAACAATATTTTTCACATTTTTTATATGAAATTCCCCCCAAAAAAATGTAAAAATCAAAATTTTTTAACATTTTCGGCCAATTTGTTTTATGCTACATATGTTTGGTAAAAAAAATCGCAAGAAGCATATTTTGATTGGTTTGCGCAAAAGTTATCGCGTTTACTAACAAAGGGAAAGATTTTTGTCATTTTTTTTTTTAAACGAGTAATGGCGGCGATCTGTGATTTTTTTGCGGGACTGCGACATTTCGGCGGACAGATCGGACCCTTGACTGACATTTTTGACACTTTTGAGGTTACCAGTGACATTACTGCAGTAATCAGTGCTATACATATGCACTGTTACTGTAAAAATGACACTGGCAGGGAAGGGGTTAACTGTATTGGAGAGGGAGGGGTTAAGTGTGTCCTAGGGGCATGCTTCTAACTGTGATTGGCTGTGGCTACTACTGTAAAAACAGAGATCAACGGTCCTACATAGTAGAATCTACCATTTTTACACAGGGGAGAATGACAGGCGGCTTGTTTACATTAGCCGCCTGCCTTTCTCCCTCTCTACCGACGATCGCAGTGTGACCGGCGGACATCATGGACTCCTTAGTGAACGAGCCAGGGCAGGCGTGCACCTCAGCGGGCGCGCGCTCGCCCGCTATTGGCTCACAAGCCGGTGACAGGCTAGTGATGTATATATATACGTCACTTTGCCTGGCCGGGGCTGACCACCGCAGTATATGTACTTGCGACGGTTGGCAAGCGGTTAACACTGTCATCTAAAATATTTTTTTTTATTGCCCAGAAATCTGTGCCCAGTGGACTACTAGCGTTGTCAATGATATGCATATATTGGGTGTTTCTTCTTTCTTCCTAGCAACCCATTTTAATGTTTCTTCATTCTGATATTCAATTTAAGCTTTGTTCTTCCAACATGATTTTTTATACCGGGACATTTTATACATGATTATGTCCACTGCCTTTTTCTTTAATAAGATGTTGTTGTTTTTTTTGTGTAAAACAGCTCCATAAAATGCCATTGAGAACATCAGTCATGTTCAGGGGCCAAGCAGCTGTTGCTGCAATGATACAGGAATTCTCTCTATACGTTTAAAGTGTTTTTCATTTTAATCCAGAAGTGAAACAGTTAACTGGATATACTAAAGAGGAGAAAGTCAGGGATCCTTGCATGTCTTACCTTGAGCAAGGGGAGTACATTCTCCCTGAAATGCATGGGATTGCTGAGAAACCCTATCTAATTGACTGGCATGAGCATGCAGCTTTACCCAAGACACTGCTACCTTGGCTACAAGCATGCAGCATATTTGAAGAACGATCTTTCATTACCCCACTGCACACATTACAAAACACATGGCAAAGGCTACCCAGCAGATAAGCAGTTTTCAGGTGACTGGTGATGTTTTAGGATGGGATCAGGATTTATTTAAGGGGGGGTATAGGGGGTTCAAACCCCTCCCAGAATGTCAGCCTTGCAGTGCAGTAACTAGTGTTGATAGTCACACTGGAAACCTAAAGCAGGAGCTGCATCTGCAGCATATCAGTTCTGAGCATGGAAGGCTGCTCCTCTAGGCTCCAGTCACATGATCTAGCGGAGTACAACTTCCTTTTCTCGGAATTGCCCTATTTTGGTAAGTGTGTTACATGAAAGGAAGAGAGCTGTGCCGATGGGGGAGAGCTGTATTGAGGTAAAAGCTGTACAAAAGGGGGGGGGGGTCTGTACCAGTGGGGGAATTTTGGCTTGGGGATGGAGGTAACTTTTGTTGTACTTTGTCTACTGACCTGTGCATTATGGTTTGACCTCTGTGCTCTGTGGTACACACTCCTACCCTTTGCACTCTGTGTGCTACACACCTCTTATTGCCTATTATGATCTTTCTGGCCAATGTTTAAAGGTCATGTAGTGCATTATAGTTTGAAATATCTTTTCTGACTTTGTGACTCTATATGACATGAATCTATAATCCATAGGATTCACCCTGAGCACAGCCTATGTGTAGGGGTGCATGTACTAAATTATTATTATTATTATTATACAGGATTTATAGACCATCAACAGTTTGTGCAGCTCTTTACAGCATGAGGGCAGACAGTACAGTTACATTACAATACAATTTAATATGGGAGGATTAGAGGGCTCTGTTCGTTAGAGCTTACAATTCAGGAGATTACTAGAGCAATGTAAAGAAACTGCACAATGGGGTGCACATAGCCTTATAAAATGTCTTCATGTTCCTTGGTCAATAAGCAACTCAGCAATCATTGAACTTAATGAATCCTACTCCTATTACAGATCCCTAAGTATTGATTGTGGGTTAAAGGCAACCTTTAGCTTCTTCAAATCATAAACATGTACAGATATAGGTTACTGGATAAAAGACTTTTCAGAGGTAGGTAGTTTTTCCTTTATCCAGTTCTCAGGGTTTGTGATGCTAACACCATATTATATGTCTTTGCGGGTTGACCTTTGATACAAGCCGTTTCTAAATGGCAACTAAAAATTGAAGCTTTTGGAATTCTACAATATATAATTTTTAACAGTGAGCCACAGAAATGTCAGTTTTGCTATTTGTTGAAGTGAAACTTCAAGCAAGAAGCTACATTAACTTTTGAAATAAACATTTTTTGTTTTGCCTATTTGAGAATTTGTGCATCCAGTGTAATAATTTACACGGCCCTGCTGCACTGCACACTGGAAAAAAATGACTCCACCGATACTTAGTTTGACTTGTTTGCCTTTAGAATTTCTTCTGTCACTTACCAGATCTTTATACAAAGGTTACATGCTCGAAGATGTACATCTGAACCAAAATATAGAAAAAAGAGGAACGTGAATCACAGAATTGCAAATCTATTAACAGGTAATAAAGCTTGCATACTTTATATGTAGTTGAACTTGATCTGTTTGCCTTCACTTTCATTTGAATTTTGAAGGCTCTATTTTTGTGACATTTAGTAACTACCTTTTTTTAAAAAAAATCTCTACCTCATCAATGATTTTTAATTTTCAAAAACTGTTATTCCTAGTATATGCAGTTTGTTCATATTTGCTATAACCTGTTGTTTTTAGTCTATTTCTCTTGATACATTTTTGAAATATTTCCTTTTTTTGATGAACTTACAGTAAAACCCCGTACACACGTGCAGATTGTCGGCTGAACGATCGGCCGTCTTTTGTCCCCGGGCTGTCGTGTCCGCTGAAAAGTGCAAAAGACTGCACATGAATTTTGTCCGCCAACAACAGCCGACTGCAGAAGTGATGTCATGTGATGGTTAACTTTCCCTGTGTTTTTTCTTTTCTGAGCATGCCCAGTCTTGCAAATCTGCTGTCTGTCGGACGAAATCTGTACTGACTGGTGAACAATCGGCCGTTCTGGTGTCGACATACAAAAATTTTAATGCTTGCAAGACAGATTCTGTTCGGCCGAAAGTGCGCTGTCGGAAGCATCATACTAACAAGCCGAAAATCGGCCGATCGGTCGTCGGCCGAATCTTTTCGGCCGACAATCTGCACGTGTGTACGGGGCTTTAGGGCAAGGTTTGGATTTGGGTTATTATTAATATTATACAGGATATATAAAGTGCCAATGGTTTGCTCTACAATATTAGGGCAGACAGTACAGTTACAATACAATTCAATACAGGAGGAATCTGAGGGCCCAGCTGGTTAGAGCTTACAGTTCTCAACCAGTGGTATATGTATTCAATGAAATATCCCACCATGGTATATTCACCATAACAATTAAGGTTTATCTAGAAATAATAATGATCCAAATAAAACATTTAAAATATTTTTAGTTATTCAAAGTTGAATTTTAAGGTGCTTATATTTTGCCTTTCAGTGTTGTTATTTTCCCCTCATCATTATGCTAATTAAATGTTTAAATAAAACCTTGATGGCTGTAGGATCCAGCAGGGTTGTGTAGGAAGCTTCCTGAAAGCATCACCACACCCTACCTCAGTACTCCTCTCAAGGGCCCTCAGCGCTAATGCAAACAGTTGGCTGTGGAGCAGTTATGAAACCAACAAAATTCCTTGATGGGTGGATCTTGGTTTTAAGGAATGGGTGTTCCTTGGCTGACAGTATTTGCATGCAGACCAACCTAACATTAGGCCTAGATGATACTTGAAATCTGCAAGCCAGGAAATGAGGCTTACTCTGCTGCAGCTTCTGCTGGACACTGTAGGAACTTTACATAGTTACATAGTTACATAGTAGTTGAGGTTGAATAAAGACAATAGTCTATTCAGTTCAACCTGTGTAGGTAATCATTTCCCATACCCCTGAATGTTTTGATCTTTGAGATGTACATCCAAGAGTTTAAAGGTAGCCTTACTGTAAAAAAAAAAACCCTGCGTAGTCTTAGGTTAAATATCTTCTCCTCTGATCGCATTGTATGGCCTCGTGTCCTCTTACATTCCTTGTGACTGAAACGTTTTTTTTTCTATGCTGAGATCATCGTTGAGGTATTTGTAAATTGCTATCATGTCCCCTCTCAGGCGTCTCTTTTCCAGGGAAAATAATGCAAGCGCTTGTAAGTGATCTTCATAATTAAGGTCTTCCCGGAAGACTCTTCCAATCCCCTAATTAGTTTAGTTGCCCTTCTCTGGACTCTTCTCTGGACTCTCTCAAGCTCCAACACATCCCTTCTGAGGACTGGTGACCAGAACTGGACAGAGTACTCCAGATGTGGGCGGGCCAAATGTGGTCGGACATCATGCAGGAAAATCAGTGTCTTGACCCAGCCCTGTAAGGATGGAGCTCAGCTAAAAAAATTCTCAGATAATATTTATACACAGATAGAGGGTATAGATAATAACTGTACCCATGTCAAGGGTTATTTCAAAACATTGGCTTTTGTATAGAGGATTATAGTTTAATATAGTTGAGAGACACTCTAATAGCTAACATATAATAAAAATACAATACTAGTGTGTACCACCCTAAAATTATGAAAAAAAGTGAACAAAATGTTAAAAAATGTGAAAAAATGGGACTGCCCCTTTATAGGTGAATTAAACACCTTAATTTTGCAAAATAAAAAAAATGTAAAGATGGCGCTCACATACATAAATAAAATGTTAAAAACAGAACCTAACAATAAACAAATAATACTGGATGATGCTCACATACATGCCCAGTAAACTCATGAATAGCATACATGAAAAGGCAATGTGGTTAAGCTATATATATATATATATATATATATATATATATATATTGTATATAAGATAAAGTCCAGTGTGACTGTCCCAACACCAGTGGTTGCTTCAGTGAATAAACACATGCACACTCACCAGAGGTGTTTGACTCCTTTTTTTTCTCTAATAGCTAAGTGTGACAGGTCACTTGTTAAATTATCACTTGCCTAACTGTCCTATATCAGCTTTACTGCTACAGGGTAGCAGATGTGCACAGGATCACGTATAATATATACATGATCCCGCACTTCCGTCTGCAGGGAGCGTGCATGTGCCGCCAGTGCACCACTTTTGCTGTGATTCGTCAGGCAGAGACTTAGAACAGAAATCTGCCTATGTAAACAAGGCAGAGTTCCGTGCTGACAGGGGGGAAGGGATGGATTCTGTGTTCCTGCAAAGCAGGGAATAAAATCCATCTCTTCCCTTAGTAAAAGCAGCACATACAGTAGACAAAAACACTGGTGAGGCACACAGTTAACTCTTAGATCATCCTAGATGTTTATGCCCTTCCCAGCCAGTGTCATTAATACAGCGACAGTGTATATTTTTTAGCACAGATCACTGTGGTAGTGTCACTGGTTCTTACAAAGTGCCAAAAGTGTCAGTTAGTGTCCAATTGTCAGCCGCAATATTGCAGTCCCGCTTTAAGTTGCTGATCGCCACAATTGCTAGTATAAAAAATAAATAAATAAAAATTCCAATATATATCCCACAGTTTCTAGACACTATAATGTTCACGTAAACCAATAAATATTTGCTTATTGGATTTTTTTTTTACCAAAATATGTAGCAGACTACATATTGGTCTTAATTTTTGCAGAAATTCGATTTTTTAAACATTTTTTGTTGGATATGTTTAATAGCAGAAAGTAAAAAAAAATGTTTAATTCAAAATCGTCGGTCTTTTTTTTTTTCTTTGTAGCGCAAAAAAAAAAAAAAAAAAACGCAGTGGTGATCATATTCTCCCAAAAGAAAGCTCTATTTGTGTGCAACTGGACATACATTTTATATGGGTACAGTGTTGCATGACTATGCAATTGTCAGTTAAATTAACGCAGTGCCGTATCGCAAAAAATGACCTGGCCATGAAAGGATGTAAACCTTCTGCAGGTCAAGTGGTTAAAGAGCAACCAAAGTCAACAAGTAAAATACGTTCAAATCCCTCAATGAAAATTTCATGATATCCAAAATGTGATTATTCTAAAGCCAAAATGTCTTCTCAGTGTACCTCAATCTCAGTTTTATTTAGTTCAATGAAACCATATTTTCAAGGGCTTGCTCGCACTATGCCCATTGAGCTTCATTGATCTGCATTCATAAACACAGACTCAACTCAAGAATACACAGAAAACTATTTTTTTCTATGTGCCCTGTTCAAAACATACAGATATGTTGTGGTGTGTTGTATAAAAATGAAGCGTGTCTGCATTTTTTTGCACCACACAACAATGCATTACACCGCAGTGCAGCATGTCACAATGTGCTGTTGTGCATGGAGTTTAATGAAATGTTTGCTTGTTAACTGTCAATACAATTTTGAAAAAGAAACAAAGAAAAAACACCACAATGCATTGCTATAACACATCACAGCATGAGTGCACAATACACATCAATGGGCCTGCATCATGTACAGCATAGCACATGGATGCTGGTGTGAATGAACCCTAAAAGTAAAACATCTCACACATTTTTTTTAGGTTTGAGCGTATCCATGTTTCACATAGCTCAATAGCTCTGTGATTGTGACAGCAAGGCAAAGTAAGGACTAACTTACAATTGATGTTCATGGCTAAGCAATTGATGTTCTCAGAACTTTAACTAAGCTGCATCAAATTTATATTAACTTCTTGCTGACAGCGTAACACATTTATGTGGCAGCAGAAAAAACAGGCTTTAATGCCCAGCTGTCACACATATGTATCCATGGTGACCTCATATTCTGTGCTGAAAGTATGCTAAGGAAACATTCCCAACACACTGATTTAACACACTGACTTTTGGTCATGGCAGCCATTGGGACGGACTCCCAATCATATGACCATTGTCAATGACAGCAGTCACATGATAGACAACTGCACAACCTCCCAGCATTAAAACCACCTAAAGGGCTGCTGGGAGTCTACTTAACCAGTTTGGCTCCAGAGCAATTTTTTTTATTTGTCCCGTACATGTAAAAATCTACATATTAACAATAAAGTTACTTAAACCCACAGAACATTATACATTTTCTGAAAGCAGAGGACCTGTAGATAAAAAGGTGGTAGTTGCAGATTTTTGTTTCACATGATATTTGTGCAACTGTTTGTTAAACGCAAATTTTTTGGAAAACATAAAATGAATTTAAGTGCAAACCCACATTATAAAATACTAATTTTTGGTTAAAATATATATTAAAATTATCATCATACAGGATTTATATAGCACCAACAGTTTGCGCAGCGCTTTACAATATGAGGGAAGACAATACAGTTACAATACAATTCAATACAAGAGAAATTGGAGGGCCCTGCTCGTTAGAGCTTACAATCTAGAAGAGATGAGATTGCATCAAGTAAATAGATACCAATCTTTCCATGTCTTAAAATTGCGTGATCCCGCAATATTGCCAAAAAATATGGTGCCCAAAATTCCCCATAGGTGACGCTGTAACCGGTTGCCGACTGCGCACAGTATATTTACTGCGGCAGTCAGCCCCGGCCAGGCAGAGTGACGTAGATCTACATCGCTCGCCTGTCACTGGGATTTGAGGCAATAGCGGGCGAGCGCGCGCCCGCTGAGGCGCGCGCCCGCCTCGGCTCGTTCAGGGAGGAGTGCGGGCATGTGACCGGTGGACCCGATGTCCGCCGGTCACACTACGATCGTTGGTACAGCGGGAGAAAGGCAGAGCGGCTTATGTAAACAAGCCGCCTGTCATTCTCCCCTGTGTAAAAATGCAGATCAGACGGTTCTACTATGTAGAAACGTTGATCTCTGTTTTTACACTAGTAGCCATGTCCCACTACAGTTAGAATCACGCCCCTAGGACACACTTAACCCCTCCCTCTCCAATACAGTTAACCCCTTCCCTGCCAGTATCATTTTTACAGTAACAGTGCATATGTATAGCACTGATTACTGCAGTAATGTCACTGGTACCCCCAAAAGTGTCAAAAATGTCAGTCAAGGGTCCAATCTGTCGGCCGCAATGTCGCAGTACCGCAAAAAATCGCAGATCGCCGCCATTACTCGTTAAAAAAAAACACCAAAAATGACAAAAATCTTTCCCTTTGTTAGTAAACGCGATAACTTTTGCGCAAACCAATCAAAATACGCTTTTTGCGATTTATTTTACCAAACATGTGTAGCGTAAAACAAATTGGCCGAAAATGTTAAAAAATTTAGATTTTTACATTTTTTGGGGGGGAATTTCATATAAAAATAAGTGAAAAATATTGTTATTTTTGCAAAAATTACGCTCTTTTTTTTTTTTATAGCGCATGATCATAAAATCGCACAGGTGATCAAATACCACCAAAAGAAAGCTCTGTTTGTGGGAAAAAAAGGACGTGAAATTCGTTTAGGTACAGCGTCGCACGACCGCGCAATTGTCCGTTAAATTCACGCAGTAAAAAAATCGCAAAAAACCCCCTGGTCAGGAAGGGGGTAAAATCTTCCGGGGCTTAAGTGGTTAAAAGTCTTTGCAGCTCATTTGCATAGGTATGCCAGACAATGGGGTTTCTGCTTTTTCTTTTTATTTTAAATATATTTGATTAAATTGCATTATTTATTTATTGTAATAAACCCCTATGTGATCGCATTGGGCAGGTGACAAGTATTCTTTATGGAGTCATTAGGGGTCAATGCTCTTCACACCATCTAACCAAGCAAAGATTGGCTTGATTAGATGTGTCCCCTGGCTGTACTAGCCAGGAAAGGGTGCATATGAAACCAGAAGTGACATCACTTCAGGTTATATTGTTTACATGTAAAATCGAGGCATGGATTTGCTTTGGTCTCACAGCAATCTCTCTCCCCCTGCCGGGAATTGTGTTCCCTGGCAATGGTAAGCAGGGGACAGCCTAGGAACCATTGGAGGGGGAGGCCGTTTGCGGGAGAGGGGGGAGGCACTGAGCTGTCTGCTGTGTGAAAGTGATCACAGCTATGGTGCCGCCGCATCACTTTTAATTTTAAAGCCAGTCACCAGCTGAACAAAACACACACAAGCTGATGGCTGCTACTGCAGCCATTTGCTTGTGATTAAAGGTTCACTCTTTGGACATACATAGTATGCCCAAAGAGCTGAACTGATTAAAGGGGTAAAGTGGTGTATCTAAACCCAAAGAAAAAAATGTAACATATATATATATATATATATATATATATATATATATATATATATCAGATTGTAAGTTTTTTTATCAAGTTTTCTGTTTATTTTCACTGGGTGATCCTGCCAACAACAAACTTCTTGTCCTAGAGTTCTCACTCACTGTGCTGTATCCTTGGAGGAGCATTGTTTTCACCCTGGAATGCTTTCTTGATGTAGACTGCAATCACCTCCAATTTTCTCATCTTCATTACAAATAGAGGAGTTGTTTAGTACTTTACAGAAGATAGTTGGGAACAGGTCAGTGCACACAAAGCTTTGCATACCAATGGCATGTTGTTTTTTTAAAACTTTTTTCCCAAAAAATATGGCAAAACATAAAAGCTTCCATGCAACCAACATGCTTCTCATCAAATTCCTTGGAGTGTCTACTTTATAAACATGGGACATTTTGGGGGTGCTTGAACCATCCTGTCATTTCGGGGCCACCAAAATTTTGATAGGTATTGAGGAAGCCATATGAGTAAATTGTGTTTTGGATTGTAATTACACATATACCCATGTCATGTGTGAGAAATATCTTGTTAGACTGACAAAAAATAAAATGTAGATTTTCATAAACTCATGCAAAAAAAAAAAAATCTTCCATGCACTCAACATACCTCTCAGAAAATACCTTGGGGTGTTTACTTTTAAAAAATGGGGCATATTGGGGCTGTTTTTTTTTCCCGAACATTTTGGTGTTTTTTAATTTATAGCGCAAAAATTAGATAAACTCAGTGATGCTAAAATACCACAAATATAAAACTACATTTGTGTGAAAAAAATATATAAATTTAATTTGGGCACAGTGTTGCCCGACCAAGCAATTGCCAGTTAAAATAGCACAGTACTGAATAACAAAAAATGCTCTAGTCATGAAGGGGATAAATCCTTCTGGAGCTTAAAGTGTTACTTAACCAAGGACCCTGCATTCACTATATCTGGTCTCCCACAGTACACAAAACATGGAAATGTAATAATGTTTGTAAATATAAACTTCTAATATCTTTTCTCATCAGCAGTATATAGCAGTCTTGTGATTTCTATCAGTTCCTGGTGAAGATTGTAGGAGGAGATTTCACACTACACTGAGCTGTCCTGAGCCTCCTGACTCTCTGTTTGGACATGTCTGGATAGTGCTGATTGGCCCTGTGCCAGTTAAATGACTGGCCAGTGGCCACTCTTTAGAACAGGAATGTATCGGTGCCTTGGCTAGATGATGTTGAATGGAGGGTAGGATGAAAGTTTTTTTTTTTTTCTAATATGCCAAACCTCCTCACAAGAGCAGTGGATTTGTCACAAGGAAAGTTTCATTCATGATGCGTAATCACATGAAACCCTGAATCAAGTAGCTGTTGGCACTTGGCTTAACTAAAAATATAGGTAGGACTGAAACCACTTTAATATTTAGAGCCCAAAGTGGTGGAGGTTATGGGAAAGCATTCAAAAAGATTTGCTCAGGTTTGGGATGACCTGGGAAAGAGCATTACCTTCATTATTGCAAGGTGTACAAGAAGATAAAGGAAAGAGATTCTGCACCTTGTCAGACTTGCTGAATAATAACTTGTCACCAGACCAAGAGGAGAGAGGAAATCTCCCAACAGGGACATCTGTTCCAGTGTCACTTTAAAGAGATAACTTCTTACTTGTAATTCTAGGATGTAAAGTGAGGCAACATCGTCCCAGTGGAGATTTAAACAGCAATAAAAAACAATTCAGAGATTGTAACCCTTCCCCATTTTATCTAAATCTAGAAAAAAAAATGTTTTAGCTAAAATTTCACTTTAAGTACAAATTCTTAAGAGCAATAAGCCATAGCAAACTGTCAGATAATCTTGTACTGGTTTAATATCAAACATTAAAGTCTAATTGACTGCTTTGGTTTACTGCTTTTAAGAATCAGCACTTAAGAATAAGAAACTTTCATTTACTAAGGCTGTACTGTATATCAGAATTCAGAAATGAACCTTAAAGATTTCATAATGTTTCTCCCACATATGCTTAAGGACGCAAAACATATCCAATGCTCCTCCATCCTTTTTGTAAAGCCTGGAAGCTGGGCAGCACTTGGAAGACTTCTGAAAGTTAATACATTGTGGATAGGGTTGAGCGAACCCGGACTGTATTGTTCGGGATCATACCGGACTTTTGGGCATTCGGTACCCGGACACGGACCCGAACATTTCACTGTATGTTCGGTTACTGTCCGTTGTTCGGTAATGTTATTTGATTTTTGGCACAGTTTTAATGGCGCGGTTTCAACAGGTGCAAGGCAGCCAATCAGCAAGCGTTTAACTAGTGTGCCCTTAGAAGCCATCACAGCCATGCCTACTAATTGCATGGCGGTGATTGGCCAGTGCAGCATGTGACCCAGAGTCTATATAAGCTGGAGTCACATAGCGCCGCGCGTCACTCTGCTCAAACTATACTAGGGAGAGGTTCCTGATGCTGCTGAGGGAGAGATAGGGAGATTATTGTAGGGTCAGGCTGGAGATTACTTTGAGGGAAAGCATAGGGAGAATCTTCTTTAATCAGACAGCGATCTATATTGATTTGATTGTGTGGGGGTGCAGTGCACAATCTTTTTGCCCGGAGGGAGAGATAGGAGATTATTGTAGGGGCAGGTTGGAGATTGCTTTGAGGGAAAGAATAGGAAGAATCTTCTTTAATTAGACAGCGATCTACATTGATTGTATTGTGTTGGGGTGCAATGCACAATCGTTATGCCCTGACCTGAGCCCAGTGAGGAGGAGAAAGGAGAAAAAAAAAACTTTTATCAGTCTGTTAGGTGGGCGGCGTGCGGTGTGCGGTGCTGAACATTTAATGCAAGCTGAGTACATATGTGTCTGCTTAATCTGCATTTAAAAAAGAAAAAACTTTTTTCCTTCATATTTTACTTTGACATACAGTGTTTAGACAGACACTGCTTTTCTGTGTTTGGACTGTAGCTATCACCTCAGAGATGGTAGGTGAGCAAATATCTTTCCACTTCCTGGTAATAATAATCTTGGTGGCAAGCAAAATATTAATCACAAGTTTGTGGACTTTCGGTGGGATTAGTTCAATCGGAAGATGGAGCAGGGCCATGCTAGGGGTCAGGGTTACCTGGATCTCTACAACAGCGGAAATTAGGTTGAACACTTCACTCCATAATGCTAGGATGGGGGGGCACGACCATAATATATGTGCCAAAGTGCCTTGTGCCCCACATCCCCTCCAACATGCGGACGGGGCTGAAGGAGCAAAGTGCACGATCACCGTAGGAGTTAAATACCACTGCAGGGTTACTTTAAGGTAGAGTTCTCTTAGGGATGCACTCAATGTGGCTTTTTGACTCGATATGATTGCTTTCGTCCACTGGGACGTGGAAAAAGTGGACCCTAGGTCCTGTTCCCAATTTAATAGGGGAGGGGTTTTGACGAAAATACCTTTTTCTTCCAGCGAGGAGTAGAAAAGCGATATGCCCTTAGCAGAATGCAGGGGTAAAGACAAGTATTGCCACACTCAGGCAGGAACTTTAGTCCGTAGTTGCGGATTGTGACGGATACAGGAGACAATTTGGTTGTATCGGAGCCATATGCTACTGTTTAGGCGCCATTCAGCTGCGATCGTCTGGAAGGATTTAATGGAATCTATATTATAAAGGTCCTGAATACAGATAGGGGGAGATCGCGGCCATGCATGAAGGTCCATGTCAGGTACTACCTGAGTGAGACCTGAAATCGGGAATGGGATAGTTACTAATGGTGCGTGCTTCCACTTGGTGTGTGTAAGGTGCAGCCATGCCATCACTGATGCCCTTATCGTTGGTGACACATGTTGAGGGAGGCGAGCCCCTTGCTTCCTACTGCACACCCAAGTGAACAGATCGGAATCCGGGGTTACTGCCTGTTCCATCAGACCCCAGAGAGTGTCTGGGGTCGGTTGAAACCACGTACGCATTTGCGACAAGATCGTGGCTATATAGTAGTCCATCAGATTTGGCACGGATGCACCCCCCACTTTAGATTTCATGAGGATGCTTTTTTGCACACCGGGCACGCTTGCCCTGCCACAAATATCTAGAAACTATGCTTTGGAGGGAATTTATAAATGATTTGGGAACTGGGATTGGCAATGCTCTATATACATACAATATCTTGGGAAGGGTACACATTTTGAATCTGCCTGCTTGAAGGGGATAGACAAGACAAAAACAGCAAAAAAAGAAAAGGGCAAAAAATAAACAAGACCAAACTGCTGGAACAAGCACAAAGAATGGAGATCATTGGCAACGTAGCCGTCTCCCATGGGGGGTAAACAGTTATTTAGCCAATCAGGCCGAGGGGGCTCCAGGTGGCCCAATTAGTGGTCTGACATCCAAAGTGAGGGAGAAAACAAACAGGAGATAATGGCTGATAACAAGTGGAGATAAGTCATCAGGTGCCCTGCATGAACTTCCGGTTCCGGCGCACATGTAAGCAGCAGCGCGGGACTCCGGCTCCAGACCTTACCTGCTATTTATTCGGCTTTCTCAGCCCTAAAGAGCCGGCGGACGCTGCACATCACCCGCATTACGTCCCGGGTACCGAGCGGCCATGGATCGATTCCTCCAGCACGGACCCGCACCGCCGCAGCACGGCGGAGCTCCGCCTCCCCCACAAATCAAGCCCCCGGCTTCAGTTGCGGCCTCCTCCGAGATTAATATGGAGGACGCTGCCTCACACACAGGCACAGTGGGATCCGGTCCACCACCCAGCCCTATTCCAGAGGCTCAGATCGCTTCACTAGCCCAGGCAGTAGCCACCCTTCTCTCCCCCACCATCAAAGATGCTGTGGACAGGGCTGTCTCGGATGGGATCGCACAGCTGCGGAAAGAGATCGGTGACCATGCTCACAGACTGACTGAAATGGAGCACAGGATGTCTGACCTGGAAGATGAGCTGCAGGGATCCTTTGCTATGGATCAGCAAGCCAGGCAGGCCCAAAGGTATTTATTGGAAAAGGTGGACGATCTGGAGAACAGATCGAGGAGAAATAACCTTCGGATCATAGGACTGCCAGAAACCTATGGAACTGATGCTCTATGTGACATTGCCTCCACGAGGCTACCCACGGCCCTAGGGATCCAGTCAGCCTGCTCGGTGGAAAGAGCCCACCGCCTGGGGGCCCCATCCAACGATAGACGCTCACCTCGCGCTGTGATCGTGCAGTACCTGAATTATATGGACTGGCAAAATATCTTGAAGTCCTTCCGCAACTCTAAGGCCTTACAAGTTGACGGGCACAAGCTCCTAATTTTTGCAGACTACTCCCAGGAGGTGTCGCGTCGCAGGAAAGCTTTCCAGCCAATATTGTTGTGCGTTTTGGTATAAAATTTGACTATTTTTAATTTATTACTAAAAGGCGGTGTCTGAACTATCAATAAAATTATGACGCAGTGCCTCCAGCCGATTACGGCAAATAATTTAATAACTAAGAAAAACCCAATCAATTTTGTTCAGACCTCCAATAATATACCACAATAATTTTCCCGAGTTCTTTTTTTATCAGTTAATTTCTTTTTAAAAGCATATACCAATCTTAGTGAAACAGTCTACAGTAGGGAATATATATATAAGAATATTTATTCGCAAGACATATTTTCACCATAAATGATCATACTTGAGTGACACAAAGAGATAACCTTACATAAAATACCAACTTAAAACGATAAATGCAATGTGATATTTAGCTAAACGATGAAAGTAAAATAAAGCAAGATTATGTATTTCCCAGGTGTAGTATGAACCATAAATTAATATTCTATATAATCAGACCACAATAGTCTGCGAATCACATGGCCGAAAGTCATTCCACTGCAGATGAAGTGAGAATAAGCCATGCAAAACGGAAGACGTAAAATCGCAAATAATGCGCTTAATCTGATATTAAAAATGTTATAAAAACAAAAATCATCTCTTTAGAGAAAAATCTACATATGGTTTATACGGCTGGGATTGTACTTTCGTTACCCTTTAAATACGAAATGTAAAACATTTAAGGCAGTACATAAACAATATTGAATAATAATCAAATAACAGCAAGGCATAATTACCATATTTAAAATGGCCGCGTAGCTTAGAATAGTAGTTACCAGGTTCCTTAAGATGGCTGCTTTTCCAAGATGGTGGCCAATTAGGGAGGAGCTTCTTTTGGCGTCCCTCAAAGGTTCAGATACATGGCAGATTGAAATGGAGTCGTCTGTGTAGATGAGTCTGTGCATGGCTGTTAGTAGTGTGTATGTTGTAAGTGTGATGTATATTGGGCAAGATATGATGTGTGTTGTGTTGTGTTATGTTGTGTTATGTTGTGTCTCCTATTACATCTCTGGTTTCTTTTTATTTTGTGTTGAACAAAAGGGCAGTAAAAATTATCATAAGCCAAACCCAGTGGGAGGAACATTATTCCTATTGGTTGGAACATCTTATTCATTAACTGGTGATGTCATAGGGTGACACCTCTTGGTTAACCAGTATATTAAAATTAATTAAAAATGTCTCCATTTAAGACTATTATAAAAAACATAAATGTAATCATGCTCTCATCTATGACATCCATTTAATCCACCAGGTATCTGAATAAAGATTAATCTGGATACCACCATTCTCATATTTAATATCTCTTATGTAATATATATATATTGGATTTTACTCTTTAACCCAAGACTTCAATTAGTAGCAGTAAGAATTATATCGAAAAATATACGGTTATATATATATTGATACACAACAGCTTGTATATGTAACTTGTCCTATACATGGTTACTTCTGATCAGAATATTATCCATTTAGGCATTATTATGTTAACAGTACATTCATGATATGGGGACTGGATTATAAAATATGGGCGAAATTTCTGACCCTTTGACACTACTATATGATAGAATATAATGTACTTCTCAGTAGGAGGTTGTCATAACATCATAGTTCCATAACACCTTTTGTATATGATGGGGCAAAGATATCAATTTATGATTTTCTGAAATTCATTTTGAGATTTGCAGTTCTCATCAATCTAAGTGACAATGTTTATGTGACTCCGTGTAGATTTCAACAACTTTATCCCCCTGTTTGTGTTTAGGTAAATAAATGACAGATTCTAGTCTTTGTCCAAACAGTTTTGTTTGTCCTCTCATGATTTAGACAATGGCTTATTTGCTGGTAGGTGATTGAACACAGGTGTTATCCCGAAATTGAGTTTCGCCCATTGTGTGATAAATGTCTCATGGCCGAACAAAGTTTTATGATCTTTCTGGTTTCTCTTATTCAAAGTTTAACCAACACAATTTCCTTTCGGGGGTAGATGACACAGCTTCTTATCTCAAAGTTCAGGCAAACAAAACCATCTCAAACAATGGACGCAATGTGTGTTTCAAACTGAAAGAGTTTTGACTCAATATGTAGCAAGGTCAATGGGGGCCTCAAAGTTCACAATTCTTGACCTGTAATAATAAAAATTGTATTTCTATTTCGCACTGAAAGTTTAACAAATCCCCCCTCCTTGGAAAAAGTGTGAAAAATGCCGTAGCCATTTGGAACATTTTTCCAAGGCAGACTCTTGAAGAAATAGGGCTTAAATCGGACTTTGACAGCTTTGTAGATAGGTATGGAATAGTTGAATGGGGTGTAGACACCTGCAAGTAGGTGTAGTGACTTCAGTAAACAAGCATGGTGACTCCGAGTGAGGTGTGGATCCAAGGGTGATCATCTGTTGGTCAGTGGAATGTGGATTTCTCCGGGCACTTTTGCCTTTGGCTGTCTTGGCAGTTTCGTCTTGGTAGACCCGCAATATGGGGTATCCCGGGGTCCTTCACACTGTACCCCTCTTTTGGGTGTCTCAGACACATCAGACTCTCGGTTTCCTGCTTACTTCCTGGATCTCTTAGTCCTATAAAGGAAAATTGATTCCATGAGAAAATGATACACACAGTTTTCAGCCATAACTTTTAGTTGGAATTTCAATGTGAGTTAGTATCCTGAGCTTCCTCAGAGTCCTCCTTTTATTCCATTGTGTGATCAGCCTTTTATCTGACCACCATGGACGGTGAGACTATATATGCAACCTTTCCCAGGGGAGACTGACTTCTGGGGCTCATTAACATGGGGACGTATTCATCACCATGGATACCACACATTGAACAATTGAACAGTGATATACTATTTTGTTAGAATTTACCTTCTACTTGGGAGGAAAAAAAAAATATATAATATCCCCCCTTTGGGGCATCAATGCAATTCATGGTAGGCAACAAAACTACCTGACATTGAGGATTCTTCTTGGTTACCGTAATACCACCTTTAACCTCTTGACTTCATTACGTCATTAGGGTTTGATCCTCCTTGTATCACCGCCATTGGCGATATTTTCGAAATGTGCCCGCTTTGAGCGACCTGTTTGAGTCAGAGGGATGAAGTGACCACTGAAAAATAGGAGAGTAGTTATTATCTAACAACCAAGATCCCGGGTATGGATTTCAGGATCCTTAATACTGTGACCTGGGGATAAAATGGTGTTAGCACCTCTGTCTCCTATGCATTAATTCAGTGTGTCCCTCTGATCCCTTGCTATTTGGGCATTTAAAGATTTGTTCCTAAAGAGGAATTATTTTAGTTCGGGCTACAGCACCCTGAGTGACCCAAGTGATCATCCGATCCACCTTGGCATCTACTCTGCTGAAAAACCTTTTCAGAAATAGAATTATTGGCTTTTTTTTTTTTTTTTTATATATTTGGCTCCGCCTCCTGCGGTGCCTATGTCTCTCGGGTACAGACAGATGGGACAGATCCCTATCAGAACCATTTGCTCGGTTCTGGCGGGGTCTGGGCCTTAATGTCTCTTCATCTTCCCGAGGATTTTGGGGAGCCCTAAGATGGGGCAAACCCCTATTTATTTGTGGGGTCCCCCCTTTTGTTGAGGATATTTGGCATAGCGAGGATTTCCATCCTCAAGGGTGAATTGGGCTCTTTGGGGATGCTCCCTGGAGATTCTTTGAACCCTTGGGTCCTGTCCCCTTGGAAAGAAATCCTAAAATGGCCTCTGTTCCCCCCTCCTTATTTGTGGGGTGTCCGGTGTCCTCCTTGAGGTATCCAGTATAAAATCTTGCTCCTTTTTATTTTTATTATTTATTTTTAGTGTTAAGGTTGAGGAGAAAGGTGTGTTCCTGCCACAATTTTGGTGACAGGCTCACGCCTTTCTTTGTGTTCACTGGTCTGTTGGATGGAGTGCAAATTGTCGATCTCTTGCCAACCATTCCAGTGAACACCCCAACTTGTAGTCCCTGGCCAAACTTATTTTTATGTACCTGGCCGATGCCTCAAAGCACAGGGTTTTAAATTCTGGATAGTTGTACTCAGGCTCCTCCATTGAAGGGTGTTAGGTACTTTTGAGTACAGTACAGCAAAAATTTAGTGGGCTTTGGTGCTGTGTACATTTTTAAATTATATATAGCAGCTCTAGCAGCGTTAAGGGTTTTTTTTTTTTTTTTTGTGTGGGCCGACTTTTAAATTACATCCTTGAGGAACAACACAGGCTGTTTTTGTAGGCCTCAAGATTAGTAATGTCTAAGGACCCTTTCTTAATAAAAATCGGGACAGTACTCTTTTTAAAACAAACTTTTTAAATTCTAGAGGTGTATGGTATCTTTTTAGGGGTGCTAGTCTTTTTGCGGTGACCTGATATGACTCATACCTAGTTATGCATGGCTGCCCAATTTCTGCCCTCCTATCTTAGGAATATGGCTGGGGTAGGACGTGGACTCTTTGCCTGACTCTCCCCCCCTTGTCTGGGTCATAACCATCAGACTGGGAGTCATATCTGGGTCTAATTAATTACTTCATTTTATTTATAATGCAGGACTGATAAGCAGTACCCTTTTGTATGGACACCATAACCTTTTTGAACTTTCCTATTTATTTATTTATGAATTCCTGTCCTTACTGGAACTGTTACATTTTTATTTTTATTTATTTATTTTTTTTAAATTTTCCACTGCTGGTTACTCGGCAACTTAATTTTCAACTGCTGGTTACTCAGCAACTTCCACTAATAAAAAAAAACATTTCCTTGCTCAAAACTTCCTACTTCTTGCATTAATCGTTTACATTGCTCTTTCAAATGGTTGCTTATATTACAGCTTTCTGAATACAACTTCTGCCACAGTTCTACTTTTTCCTACAGTTTCGTGCTACATTCTCTTAACCTATGTGTCCCAATAGAGGTCACTTTCACCTGCTCAAGGAGGTTCCTTATCTCACTTCTTATTATTTGGAGTGGAGATTAGAACTTTACTAAATTCCTTTTTGCTGAGCCTTATGGTGCAGTTCCTCACAGAGATACAGTAAGATTGGCCATGATTCTAAAAGTATGTGATCACGCTTCCTGACGTCTTTGGGGTTAGAGAAGCTTTCGGTAAGTTCATACATCAGGTTTTCCTCTACCCACGTCTGGTGCCCATTTTTGGCCCGACTTTTTCTGAGGATTTTGGTATGACTCCAACTAGCCTATACATATACCACCATTTTAGACTCAGAGAGGTGTCTCTACATATTCTAGATCTGTGCCGAATCTACTGGGGCTGTGGGATTGACATCTAGCCAGAGTTGGCAGCGTGAACCTTACCTTATGTAGACATTTTAGGGCATTACTATCAATATTCACAATTAAATAATTTAAAAAAAAATTATTAAAAAAAATTCTATTTTTTTTTTTTTTTTGCAAAGTTATTAATTATGTCACCATGATCAAAATTATGATTGGCATATGTAAGAAATTAATGATATCTCAGCAGTGCAACTCCATTTAATATGTTGTGCGTTTTGGTATAAAATTTGACTATTTTTAATTTATTACTAAAAGGCGGTGTCTGAACTATCAATAAAATTATGACGCAGTGCCTCCAGCCGATTACGGCAAATAATTTAATAACTAAGAAAAACCCAATCAATTTTGTTCAGACCTCCAATAATATACCACAATAATTTTCCCGAGTTCTTTTTTTATCAGTTAATTTCTTTTTAAAAGCATATACCAATCTTAGTGAAACAGTCTACAGTAGGGAATATATATATAAGAATATTTATTCGCAAGACATATTTTCACCATAAATGATCATACTTGAGTGACACAAAGAGATAACCTTACATAAAATACCAACTTAAAACGATAAATGCAATGTGATATTTAGCTAAACGATGAAAGTAAAATAAAGCAAGATTATGTATTTCCCAGGTGTAGTATGAACCATAAATTAATATTCTATATAATCAGACCACAATAGTCTGCGAATCACATGGCCGAAAGTCATTCCACTGCAGATGAAGTGAGAATAAGCCATGCAAAACGGAAGACGTAAAATCGCAAATAATGCGCTTAATCTGATATTAAAAATGTTATAAAAACAAAAATCATCTCTTTAGAGAAAAATCTACATATGGTTTATACGGCTGGGATTGTACTTTCGTTACCCTTTAAATACGAAATGTAAAACATTTAAGGCAGTACATAAACAATATTGAATAATAATCAAATAACAGCAAGGCATAATTACCATATTTAAAATGGCCGCATAGCTTAGAATAGTAGTTACCAGGTTCCTTAAGATGGCTGCTTTTCCAAGATGGTGGCCAATTAGGGAGGAGCTTCTTTTGGCGTCCCTCAAAGGTTCAGATACATGGCAGATTGAAATGGAGTCGTCTGTGTAGATGAGTCTGTGCATGGCTGTTAGTAGTGTGTATGTTGTAAGTGTGATGTATATTGGGCAAGATATGATGTGTGTTGTGTTGTGTTATGTTGTGTTATGTTGTGTCTCCTATTACATCTCTGGTTTCTTTTTATTTTGTGTTGAACAAAAGGGCAGTAAAAATTATCATAAGCCAAACCCAGTGGGAGGAACATTATTCCTATTGGTTGGAACATCTTATTCATTAACTGGTGATGTCATAGGGTGACACCTCTTGGTTAACCAGTATATTAAAATTAATTAAAAATTTCTCCATTTAAGACTATTATAAAAAACATAAATGTAATCATGCTCTCATCTATGACATCCATTTAATCCACCAGGTATCTGAATAAAGATTAATCTGGATACCACCATTCTCATATTTAATATCTCTTATGTAATATATATATATTGGATTTTACTCTTTAACCCAAGACTTCAATTAGTAGCAGTAAGAATTATATCGAAAAATATACGGTTATATATATATTGATACACAACAGCTTGTATATGTAACTTGTCCTATACATGGTTACTTCTGATCAGAATATTATCCATTTAGGCATTATTATGTTAACAGTACATTCATGATATGGGGACTGGATTATAAAATATGGGCGAAATTTCTGACCCTTTGACACTACTATATGATAGAATATAATGTACTTCTCAGTAGGAGGTTGTCATAACATCATAGTTCCATAACACCTTTTGTATATGATGGGGCAAAGATATCAATTTATGATTTTCTGAAATTCATTTTGAGATTTGCAGTTCTCATCAATCTAAGTGACAATGTTTATGTGACTCCGTGTAGATTTCAACAACTTTATCCCCCTGTTTGTGTTTAGGTAAATAAATGACAGATTCTAGTCTTTGTCCAAACAGTTTTGTTTGTCCTCTCATGATTTAGACAATGGCTTATTTGCTGGTAGGTGATTGAACACAGGTGTTATCCCGAAATTGAGTTTCGCCCATTGTGTGATAAATGTCTCATGGCCGAACAAAGTTTTATGATCTTTCTGGTTTCTCTTATTCAAAGTTTAACCAACACAATTTCCTTTCGGGGGTAGATGACACAGCTTCTTATCTCAAAGTTCAGGCAAACAAAACCATCTCAAACAATGGACGCAATGTGTGTTTCAAACTGAAAGAGTTTTGACTCAATATGTAGCAAGGTCAATGGGGGCCTCAAAGTTCACAATTCTTGACCTGTAATAATAAAAATTGTATTTCTATTTCGCACTGAAAGTTTAACAATATGCCAGGCTTTGTTTCAGAAATCCATCAAGTTCACTTTGGCTTATCCCGCCATCTTACGCCTCGCGGACTTGTCCGGCGAACAGAAGTCTTTCTCCACACCTGATGAGGTGCCCTGCATGTTGCCCTGCGGCACTGTGTGCCATTGCTGGGGGATGCGACTTGGGGATTTCTTAGCTCCAGCCGGAGGTGCCGCTTCTGGGATAATGTCCCAGGATTGAAGCAGGGACAGGCCCCTCTCAAGGGATGTGATGGTATATGAGGAGCCATTCCTCTCCACTACAATTTTAGAGGGATGCTTCCATTTGTAGGGAAGATTATGATTTCGAAAAGCCTTCGTAATCGGTGGACAGCTGCCTTCACATATCTAAGGTATGTTTGGATAAGTCCGCAAAGAGTTGGACATTGGCATAAGGTTTAGGGAGGTGGTTCATCATCCTGGATTTGTGTAGGAGAGATTCCTTGATGTGATAGAAATGTACACGCAGTAATGTATCACGAGGTATATGTTGAGGCAAAAATGGAGGCTTTGGAACCCTGTGAATGTGATCTATGGTTAGATCCAAAGGGGACGGCTCAGGTAGGAGGGTGGTGAAAACTTCCAGGGCAAATTTGTGTAGCTCTGCCGGCGGTACTGATTCAGGAATACCCCAGATTTTTAAATTGTTTCTCCTGGAGCGATCCTCGAGATCAGCTATTTTAGCTTTTACCCACTGGCGTTCCGATAAATATTCCTCATGAGCTTCAACTAAATCATTTACTGTGGTCACCATGTCAGTCATAGATGTTTCTACATTATGCACTCTATCTCCCAGGGAATGAACCTCTGCTGTGAATTTATTTGCCAGTGCCATGATGTCAGATTGCAGGGATGTGTGCAGAGCAAACATCATGTCCTTTAGAGCAGTGTCCAGGATCGGTTTTCCCACTGTGGGGAAAGCTGCTATGGGAGATGTCCCCAGTGTTACAGGGAGCAGAGAGGCGGCAGAGCGGCCTAGAAGTGAGGCCTGGGCCTGCATGTCGAGCCTGAGCTTGGATTTGGCCGGACTGGAGCATGTCGGACTGGAGGGTTCAGGAGAGCAGGGGGACACAGTACGTGGCTGTGGAAGATCTCCGGGCTGCTGCTTGTCCGGTAAGTCCGAGTAGTGAAGCCGCTGCCTCTCCGGAGCGGCAAGGCCCGAGCCGCCGGCGCCATCTTGTCGACCAATCCGGGATGGCGACGGGAAGAAGGCTGTTAGTTTCTGCGGCTCCTTCACATTCTTCCGTTTCCCCATCATGTCGCCCGGTGCAGAAGAGTCCCTGGATTGCAGCCGAGGGTTGATGGAGGTCGGATGCCGAACGTAGCTGGGGAGATGTCGCTGGATGGTGGACCCTGGAGCTGGAGCGAGGGATTACACGTCCATTAAGGTCCCGCGCTGGCCACGCCCCCCCCCCCCGACACTGCTTTTCTAACCTGCTCTTCAAAAAGCACCAATGTAAGGGGAAAATTATTATTTTTCAGTATTTAGGGAAAAAAAAATATTTTTCAGTTTTTCATTCAAATGAGTTTTTTTAACCACTTGCCGACCATTCACGTTGACTGTACTGCGGCAAAGGGACTCGTTATCGTCTGGCGACGTAGACCTACGTCACCAGACATTCCCCTCTCTCGGCGGTGTGCGCGCGCCGCCGGAGGCTCGCTCCCACATTATTCAGTTACAGCGGGAGTCGGGCCAGGGGAGGAGCAGCGGTGATCACCGCTGCTCTTCCCCGATCGTCGGGGATCATTGTGGGTTACACAAGCGGGCGGATCTCCTAAGTGACAGGCAGGGTCAGATTGCAGGTTTCAGCATAGCTGTACCTGCGATCTGTCCCTGTGTCACTCAGTCACCTCCCCCCAAGCACCAGGCATACATTAACCCCTTGATCACCAATAACAATTAACCCCTTCCCTGCCAGTGTCATTTTTACAGTAACAGTGCATATGTATAGCACTGGTCACTGTAGTAATGTCACTGGTACCCCCAAAAGTGTCAAAAATGTCAGTCAAGGGTCCGATCTGTCCGCCGCAATGTCGCAGTCCCGCAAAAAAAAATCGCAGATCGCCGCCATTACTCGTTAAAAAAAAAACACCAAAAATGACAGAAATCTTTCCCCTAGTTAGTAAACGCAATAACTTTTGCGCAAACCAATCAAAATACGCTTATTGCGGTTTTTTTTGCCAAAAATATGTAGCAGAAAACAAATTGGCCTAAAATGATAAAAAATTTAGATTTTTACATTTTTTTGGGGGGGGGAGGGAATTTCATATAACAAAATGTGAAAAAAATAGCACAGGTGATCAAATACCACCAAAAGAAAGCTCTATTTGTGGGGAAAAAAGGACATATATTTAATTTGGGTACAGCGTTGCATGACCGCGCAATTGTACGTTAAAGTAACGCAGTGCCGAATCGCAAAATATGGCCTGGTCAGGAATGGGGTAAATCCTTCCGGTCATAAAACGGTTAAAAATGCGCTCATTGAGAATTTTTTTCAAAGACATGTAGCTAAATACATTTTGGACTAAATATATGACAAAAATTTAATATATTGGATATTTTTTAACTGTCAAATTAGAAAAATATTGTTATTTTTTCAAAATTGTCGTTTTTTTTTAATTAATATCGTAAAAATGAAAATCACACAGGTGATCAAATACCACCAAAAGAAAGCTCTGTTTGTGGGGAAAAAAGGACGTAAATTTCGTTTGGGTATGGTGTTGCATGACCGCGCAATTGTCAGTTTAGTTCGCACAGTGCCGAATCGCAAAAAGTGGCCTGGACATAAGACAGCAAAATTCTCCGGTGGTAAAGTGGTTAATTCAATAGCGGAATAGAACAACAGTTTCCAACCTATTAGGCGCGTGGTGTGTAGCGGCCATTTCATGCAAGCTGAGTGCATATGTGTCTGCTTAATCTGCATTTAAAAAAGAAAAAACTTTTTTCCTTCATATTTTACTTTGACATACATAGTTTAGACAGACACTGCTTTTCTAAACTGCTCTTCAAAAAGCACCAACGTAAGGGGAACATAATTATTTTTCAGCATTTAAGGAAAAAAAATATTTTTCAGTTTTTCATTCAAATGGTTTTTTTTTATTCAATAGTGGAATAGAACAACAACAGTATCTAACCTGTTAGGCGTGCGGTGTGAAGCGGCCATTTCATGCAAGCTGAGTGCATATGTGTCTGCTTAATCTGCATTTAAAAAAGAAAAAAACTTTTTTCCTTCATATTTTACTGTGACTTACAGCGTTTAGACACTGCATTTCAAATCTGCTATTCAACAAGCACCAATTAAGGGGACAATTATTTTTCAGATTTTTATTCATACGTTACAGTGCGATACACCCATTGCATACGGTTGTTGTATTCCACTTTGCAATAAAAACCCATTTAGGGGATAAAAAGTTAATTGCGGCCTAGTCTGCATATGTTACAGTGAGATACACCCATTGCATACTGTTGTATTCTGCATTGCAATAAAAACCCATTTCGGGGGAAAAAAAGTTAATTGCGGCCTAGTCTGCATATGGTACAGTGAGATACACCCATTGCATACTGTTGTATTGCGCATTGCAATAAAAACCCGTTTAGGGGAAAAAAAGGTAATTGCGGCCTAGTCTGCATATGGTACAGTGAGATACACCCATTGCATAATGTTGTATTCCACTTTGCAATAAAAACCCATTTAGGGGGAAAAAAAGTTAATTGCGGCCTAGTCTGCATATGGTACAGTGAGATACACCCATTGCATACTGTTGTATTGCGCATTGCAATAAAAACCCATTTAGGGGGAAAAAAAAGTTAATTGCAGGCTAGTCTGCATATGGTACAGTGAGATACACCCATTGCATACTGTTGTATTCCGCTTTGCAATAAAAACCCATTTAGGGGATAAAAAGTTAATTGCGGCCTAGTCTGCATATGTTACTGTGAGAAACACCCGTTGGATACTGTTGTTCTATTCCACTATTCAATAAACACTGATTTAGGGAAAAATATTAAATTGCAGCCTAGTCTGTATCCATACGTGTGAGATACACCCGTTGTATACTGTTGTTCTATTCCGCTATTCAATAAACACCCATTTGGGGAAAAAAATGTAACTGCAGCCTAGTCTGCATCTGTACGTGTGAGATACACCCTTTTAGATACTGTTGTTCTATTCTGCTATTCAATAAACACCCATGTAGGGGAAGAAAGATATTAAATTGCGGCTTAGTCTGTATTTGTATGTGTGAGATACACCCTTTTTATACTGTTGTTCTATTCAGCTATTCAATAAACACCAATATAGGGAAAAAATATAAAACTGCAGCCTAGTCTGCATATGTTACTGTGAGATAAACCCTTTGGATACTGTTGTTCTATTCTGCTATTCAATAAACACCCATTTAGGGGACAGAAAGATATTAAATTGTGGCTTAGTCTGTATCTGTACGTGTGAGATACACCCTTTGGATACTGTTGTTCTATTCTGCTATTCAATAAACACCCATTTAGGGGACAGAAAGATATTAAATTGCGGCTTAGTCTGTATCTGTATGTGTGAGATACACCCTTTGGAGGAGACTAGGACCCAGCACTGGAACAGCATTTGTACCCGCTCTGTACCCCTGTGTGGGGTGGGTACTTCTGGTGAGTGTGCTATATACCGGAGAGGTCACCGAGCACCTCACTGCCAACCACGGGGTTATTTATTGCACCTTAGTAATACTAGTTTGGTACCTGCTGAAACCACCTCTGGATTTTTCAAGTCACAATAGTGCACGATTGGACTTATCACTTTCCTTTTCTTTTTTATATCACCAATAACTATTGATTTTATGTCACTTACCTGCATTTATACGTATACATATTAATAGGATTTCTTGCATTTGGCACTTTATATCCATGGTATTTATTCTTTTGCATATGAACTCATTACATGCACTTGTTAATTTATCCTATTGATGATTTTTTACTTTGTACCCTTTGCTGCACATGTGGTTTTTGGCACTTTATTCCTTATCACCTTTTATGTCATTGAAAGATACATATTTATGTGTACAACATCTGTATACATTTTGAGTTCATGTTTACATTGATTGCACATCTTATGCACATAGCACTTTGATTCTCCATTTAATATTTTATATATATTTATACAGTGCATATTTTTATACACATATCCTTTTTATCCATCCTTATATATTCCTCTCTCTTATACACCAATATATCATATTTTAATATATTTATTGCCATACATACACAGGCCATTACTTAATTTATTACCAGACAGCGCCATTCCCTTCACCCCCTTTTTTTTTTATATAGCCTTCTGGCTATAACCAAGGGAGGCTGCAGTCTAGTATACCAGTTATATCCTTATAAACCATAAGCGCGGAGTCTATCACTTCTATAATGTCTACACAGCTCTACTTCTTTGAAGAGCGCAATTCCACCAAGTGTAATACACTTTTAAGTTGGCTAAACAAAAGTGTGCAATCCTCGTAGGTTACCTGCAACCTCGTGGGGTACAACAAAGCATAATTTATGTTTAAGGTGCAAAGAGGCCATTTGGACTCACTGAATTTGCATTTCTGCTATGTTGTGGTTGAGGCAGAAGTGAGGGAATAAGTCACAGTCTCTGAAGTTTAGCAGTTTGACAATTCTAGATGGAGTCCCTAACTAACTAACTTTGTGAGCAGACTCAGATGGAAGCTGCCATTACCTGATAAGAGGTGGGTTCACAGCACATGACTAAATTTGAGGTGTCGAATCCAAACCCCAGTCAACGGGAGCCAAAAGTAAATAAAAAAACAGTAATGACCATTTTTTAGGCTATTAGGCAGGGGGCTATCAAAGAAATTACATTGGGTTGGGCACTGCACAGGGGAACATGTACCAAAGCCAAAAAAAAAAATAATAAATATTCTGTTAGGCGGAGAGCAGCCATCCTAATAATTCTTAAAGCTCAACGATAAAAATGCAACATTCCTTTAAATAAAAAGACTGGGGAATGCCCCTAACCTGCCTGTGAAGTAGGGCAGCCATATGACTTTCACACAAAAAAAAGAAAAACAGCATGGGATTCTGTTTAAAAATACAAACCAAACTTCTATCCAGGGGGACCTTATGTAAAAAAAAAAAAAAAAAAAGTGCATGTCCCCCAAAAAAATCCATACCATGTTATCCAAGCATGTAGCCTGGAAAGCCAGGAAAAGTGAAGTTAGCATGATACTCTGCCTCCTGAACCATACCATGCCATATACCCTCAGCATTGGGGGGATTTACCTGGCAAAGCTCCTTTTCCTCATGTTGATGCCCTTCCCTATAACCCTGGCCCATTGGTTGTGGGGGAGGGGAGGGGGTTTGCAGGTGGGGTACTTATCAAAATCTGGCCATCTTTAACAATAAGTCCCCCATGTGAATGAGTAAGGGATACATAGTACCCCCTCTCATTCACACCAAAAAGTAGACAGTAAATAAAGACACATTTTTGACAAGTCCTCTATTAAAAATAATCCCAGAAATGTCCCACAATGTACATGCGTTCTCAATCACATCATCCAGAAATGCAGATCCACATCAAACACAATAGATAATGCCCGACGCCCACCAAAAGAAAAAAGAAAAAAAAATCTCACCAACCGGCGGACATGCCCTATTCCCTGGCTTGCAACCAATGACATCTCTTCGGGGGCCCTGCTGCTAAAAGTACACAAAGGGACTCTTGGGTGATGTAACTGACTATAAATATGGCCATGTGGCCATATTTGGTCAATGACTTCATGGGAGACATGGCTGGGGACCAAACCTTTGTAATGTTCTGGTACCTTTTGGTACCCTAATTCCACTTTTCCTAAGTGTATGCGCCCCACCATTCTCTTTTGGTAAGGTGCGCATACACCTTTAAGACCGATGCTGTCATCACTGAGCGCCACTGGAGCGGCTATTTCAACCTCCGGCGGTCTCACTCACATGTTCGTTCAACGCCGCATAATCTGCCTTGAAGCTCTCATGCTTGCAAGCATACCTCGCTATCGGAACCACGCTGCTGGTCCCTGTATCCCGCTACCGGATCATCCGCTCTTGCCGAACCTCTCCTCTACTACATTGCTACTAGTGATAAGTACCCCACAGGGGAAACCTCTATAACCTTCATACTAAAGCTTACACTATCTAGCTCTGCATACTAAGGACTATTACTACATCTGCATTAACTAAGATTGCTAGCTCTTGAGCCTAATACCATCTGCTCTTGCACTGGGTTGGTCTATCCTGTATGTTCACCTGCTACTCTATCATCTGCTACCATACATGATTGCTTAACCTATCTGCATCCCATCTGCTACTATCTTACTTTCAAGAACATTCCTTTCAAGTGTCTGTCATCTACCATCTCTACCCAACCTGTCTCTTCAGCCTATCATCACTATATTACTATACATATAAGTCACTCTAGGAAACATCTTATTGAGTGTGTGTATCTACTTGCTGAATTGAGACTATCCACACATGATGAGTCTTGGGAGTTGGGATTGGTGTCTCAGCGTTTCTCTACATGACTACTGAAGTGGAATATTTCTGCAGCTGTAAATCCACATTATACATAAAACGCAGGAGCGTTACAACCTTGAGCTTATCCCTTCATCTAAAGCTTTTTATCACATGATTGACTGCCTTGAAATTGTCATTACAAATTCGTAATAGATGATAATACATTCCTTTTTCCTAGTACTGTTATTTTAGAGTCAATTGGTTTTTATGTTTCAGTCCTTTAGGTGGCAGTCTATGACATGCTTTTTTTGTGCCATGTGATGATTTGAAAACTGTATGAAGCTTAACAAATGTAAAAAACGTCTCTAGTATGACACATGATTCTGAAGTACATGGAATCTTTCTTGGAAAAGTTTAGTATCAAATAGAGAACAAGGGGTCATATTCTGAAGCTGAAGTCAGACAGGGTTAATGAAGATGGAAAAATGTGTTTTAGAACATTGATGGATCAGTGTTACTTGTAAAACACCTGTGGATGGAAATGTAGTTATTACTTGAGTGATGCCAGAAACCATTAAAGAAGGATCAAGAGAAGGTTTATTTTTATCAGTTCATTAAAAGAAATATAGTGACCATGATCGTCTTAGGGCATTTCGTACTTATGACAAGGAGTGACAAAATAGAATGCAAAATCATAAACTGAGTTTTAAAAATATACCCTCCAATTTTAAAATATAAACTCTAACAACTTCAGAAGTAATCTGCTAGCAGTAACATACCAAGAAGGGTGGTAGCGGTCTTCATCAGGTACTTCCACTGAGAGGGTATCTGGGCTGCTGGTGATGATTAATTTATACACAGCCAATCAGGGCTTAGAATCCACTGTGCAGCGTACACTGCATTGTGGGGCGCTCGGCAGTCTGACAACCTGCTGAGTGCCCCGCAAATTTGGGTCGAACTTATGCTCTGTCTGAGCTGCTTGCCCAACACTATTCTTCATCTCTGCAGTCACCCTGCACAAGTGAACCTGTGAGTAAAAAGCTATCTATAACTACATATGCTGCTATCCCTGAAATATCTGAGCCTGTTAATTTACTGGCAGAATATCTTGCTTTAGATACTCCCACTACCACTCTCATGATGAAGCAAATATTGCTCTCACTATACAGAGATATCCAAACAGATCTACAAAAATGTTTGCATCACATCCAATCCCAAGTTGATCACCTCTCGGAATGCACAGATGCGACACAGCAGAAAATTAGGGAATGTGTTTCTGCTCATAATGAGCTGATTGATGCATATCAGGCACAAACAAAAAAAAAATAAAATAAGCTTAATGAGAAAATAAAAAATATAGAGGATCGATCTCGAAGGTACATTGCCAAATTCAGAGGGATCCCTGAATCAATTATTTACTCAGAGCTTACCCAATATTTAGGGCAACTCCTAAAAACTCCTTCCATCTATGCCACCCTCTGAACTTATTATCAGTAGAGCGTATCGACTTATAAAACGTAAACAAAGTGGTAGGGAAAGTAAAAAAAAGTGTGTGTTTTCCACCTAAGGTCCCAATATCTATACTTGGAGGTCATCTTGGAGGTATGTTTTGGGTCCTTATCATGTTGGAATATTGTCCTGCGGCCCAGTCTCGGAAGGGATGGGATCATGCTCTGCTTCAGTATGTTACAGTACATGTTGGCATTCATGGTTCCCTCAATGAACTGTAGCTCCCAAGTGCCGGCAGCCCTAATGCAGCTCCAGACCATGACACTCCCACCACCATGCTTGACTGTAGGCAAGACACACTTGTCTTTGTACTCCTCACCTGGTTGCCCCCACACAAGCTTGGCACCATCTGAACCAAATAAGTTTATCTTGGTCTCATCAGACCACAGGACATGGTTCCAGTAATCCATGTCCTTAGACTGCTTGTCTTTAGCAAACTGTTTGTGGGCTTTCTTGTGCATCATCTTTAAAAGAGGCTTCCTTCTGGGACAACAGCCATGCAGACCAATTTGATGCAGTGTGCGGCGTATGGTCTGAGCACTGACAGGCTGACCCCCAACCCCTTCAACCTCTGCAGCAATGCTGGCAGCACTCATACGTCTATTTGCCAAAGACAACCTCTGGATATGACGCTGAGCACGTGCACTCCACTCCTTTGGTCGACCACGGCGAGGCCTGTTCTGAGTGGAACCTATCCTGTTAAACCGCTGTATGGTCTAGGCCACCGTGCTGCAGCTCAGTTTCAGGGTTTTTGAAATCTTCTTATAGCCTAGGCCATCTTTATGTAGAGCAACAATTCTTTTTTCAGATCCTCAGAGAGTTCTTTGCCATGAGGTGTCATGTTGATCTTCCAGTGACCAGTATGAAAGAGTGACAGCGATAACACCAAATTTAACACACCTGCTCCACATTCACACCTGAGACCTTGTAACACTAACGAGTCACATGACACCGGGGAGGAAAAATGGCTAATTGGGCCCAATTTGGCCACCTTCACTTAAGGGTGTACTCACTTTTGTTGCCAGCGGTTTAGACATTAATGGCTGTGTGTTGAGTTATTTTGAGGGGATAGCAAATTTACACTGTTATACAAGCTTTACACTCACTACTTTACATTGTAGCAAAGTGTCATTTCTTCAGTGTTGTCACATGAAAGATATAATAAAATATTTACAAAAATGTGAGGGGTGTACTTACTTTCATGAGATACTGTATATCTGTATATAATATACAGTATTTTCAGATATGTGTGTGTGTGGGGGGGGGGGGGTCAATCTGTATATGCCACTGTCTGCTAAGTATATTTAACTGAATTTTACAGTGGAATCGTAGTTTCTGAACCCTGGGCATACCTTTGTTTTAAGGGACTAAAGCATATGTTGAACTTCTCTATGATTTTAACCACATTGCAACTAGAATGTGACTATGGACTAAAGCATATGTTGAACTTCTCTATGATTTTAACCACCTTTCAACTAGAATGTGACTATGGAGTTAGATAGGCTTCTCACACAGGTGAGCTTCAGGCAAGGTTTCTTTAAAGTGATTGTAAAGTCTAACTTTTTTTAGTTAAAAAAACCAAACATGCTATACTTACCTGCCTGTGTAGTAGTTTTGCACAAAGCAACCCAGATCTTTCTCTTCTTGGGTCCCTCTTTGGTGCTCCTGGCCCCTCCCTCCTGTTGAGTGCCCCCACAGCAAGCAGCTTGTTATGGGGGCACCGAGCCGAGTCCCAGCTCCCTGTGTCTATTTAGACACGGAGCCGATGCATGGCACCGCCCCCTTTCTCCCCTTATTGGTTGACTGGATTTTGATTGACAACAGCGTGATCCAATAGCACTGCACTGCTGTCTCAGCCAATGAAGAGGGAAGTCCCAGTCAGCCGTTACACACCTGCAACATTGCTCGATCTAGAGAGACCTCAGATAAGTATTAGGGGGGTTGAGGGGGGCTGCTGCACACAGAAGGCTTTTTATATTAATGCATAGAGGATAAAAAACCTTCGGCCTTTACAATCACTTTAAGATTTATCGTAATCTCCTGATGGCCATGTTTTACAGAATGCATTGTTGTTATCATGACAATGTGAATATTTATTTGTGCATAAAGACATATAGTAGGTAAATAGTAGTCAGTTTGCAGAACTAGGGATGGGCTTTATGTTCGAGTCGAATGTAAACATCAGCTGTTCGTGTGTTCACGAAAAAATGGGGCGCTCGGCATAAGTTCGCCGCCGATGAGTGCCCCATAATGCACTGCGCGATTACAGTGCATTAAGTGCTTGTGATGGGCCAAAGCATGCTCCTGACCTGTATGCTTTGGCCAATCACAGCACAATGTCCTGTCAGAGCCATGATTGGCCAAAGGCAGGGTGCCTTTAGCCAATCATGGCTCAGGGGCTAAGTCCACGCCCCACACTATATAAGGCTCCTGCTAAAACGGCAGCCGTGTATAGCGCGTTATAATAGAGCAGAATCCAAACAGGGAAGACCGCTCTAGGTGAGGCTGGAATCAGGTGCCGGTCGGATCCGCAATCCAGGATAGCTTCAAACAACAAAAGGAATGACCGCACTTCCGATAAGTTTCAAGAAAGGAGTGTCTTTATTCCACATCAATCGAATTGGCAAGTACAGATACACACTGTGAGTGCAGGACAATCGGTGGACGCGTTTCACGACTGGATGTGTCGCTTATTCATCATAAGCGACACATCCAGTCGTGAAACGCGTCCACCGATTGTCCTGCACTCACAGTGTGTATCTGTACTTGCCAATTCGATTGATGTGGAATAAAGACACTCCTTTCTTGAAACTTATCGGAAGTGCGGTCATTCCTTTTGTTGTTTGGCGTTATAATAGAGATTATGCAGGTACTGTAGTTAGTGGATAGTGTGTTGAGTTTGTTTGGTGCAGTCAGTGTAGTGTCTAGGCATACCCCATTTTTAAAATATATGGATAAGTTGTAGTCCTGGGTCAGTTCTCGGTGCTCCCCAAGTTTTGTGTCCCTGTCACTTATAGTTCGTGAGCAGTGCCATGGCAAGCTGACTAAAATGTTCCCAAAGTCGCCAATGTTAAAGACAGGGAGCATTGCTATGTCAAGCCTTCCAATATTTCCCATAGATGCCGATGTTAAAGATCGGGAGCAGTGCCATGCCAAGCTGACAAATATTTCCCATAAACGCCAATGTTAAAGATGGAGAGCAGTGCTATGCCAAGCTGACCAACACTTCCCATGGATGCCAATGAGCACTGAAAGCTGAAAATCGGTCTAGGCAGGAAGGGGGTGAAAGTGCCTGTATTTAAGTGGTTAAAGGGAACCCTATGACAGAATTAAAAAAAATGGCATGGGGTCCCCCCTTAAATCCATACCAGGCCTTTTGGGTCTGGTACAGATTTTAAGAGAAACTCCATGCCAAAATGTAAAAAAAAAAAATGGCATGGGGTCCCCTCAAAATCCATACCAGATTCTTATCTAAGCATGCAGCCTGGCAGGCCTGGTTAGGAAGGGGAATAGCGAGTGTCCCACCCCCCTTCCTGAACCATACCAGGCCATTTGCCCTCAACATAGGGAGAGTGCTTTATGGTGCCCCCGGAAGCACCTCGTCCCCATTTTGATGGAGACAAGGGCTTATCGGATCCTGGAAGATCCCTTTAACAAGGGGGCCCCCAGATCCCACCCCCCCCCCCATGTGAATGGGTATCGGATACATCGTACCCCTACCCAGTCACCAAAAATGTGTAAAAAAGGAAAAACCACACAACACAGTTTTTGACAAGTCCTTTATTAAAAAGAAAAAAAATAGTGTCCCTCGATGTAAATCCATTGTCAATCACAACTCCCGTCGACCCGAAAAATAGAAAAAAATTCAAAAATGCTTTGCCTCTTCTGAGGTGTCCCGCCGTATGCTGTTCTTAAGCTTTGACAGCTCTTTTATAGGCAAGGGGCGGGGCCACCCAGTTACATCCTCTGGTGGCACCACCCCTTCTGGCGTCATATGACGTCATGTGACATCAGAAGGGGGCCGTTTTTTTCATGTTTTTTATCTCTATTGCCAGGAGCCGACAATACATTGGAGCCGCGAGCAAGTTTAAATTACATTTTTTCCTTTAGAAGTGTCAGTATTGCTGCAGCTGGCTTCATACATCATACTGATGCACTACTTTACAGGCAGATTAACCACTTAACCACTGTAAACACAGCTGACTGTTCTTCTCTCTGAAATGATCACAGAGCACCTGTGATCCTTCTATATAGGATCACAGGTCTGTATCATCATTTCAAAAGTCCCTCCCCCCGCATTTTAAAAACACTCTCCTAGGCTCACAATTAACCCTTTGATCACCCCTAGGTTAACCCCTTCCCTGCCAGTGTCATTATTACAGTAATAGTGCATATTTTTAGCACTGATTACTGTAGTAATGTCACTGATCCCCCCAAAAGTGTCAAAAATGTCAGTTAGGGGTCCAATCTGTCTGCTACAATGTCGCAGCCCCGCTAAAAATCTCAAATCACAGACGCAATAACTTTTGCGCAAACCAATCAAAATACGCTTATTGCTGGGTTTTTTAACAAAAATATGTAGCAGAATACAAATTGGCCTACAAGTATGAAAAATTTTGATTTTTAACATTATATAATGTCTATATATATATATATATATATATATATATATATATATATATATATGTATATGTATATATATATATATATGTATATATATATATATATATATATATATATATATATATATATATATATATATATATATATATATATATAGACATTATATATAGCAGAATGTGAAAAATATTGTTTTTTTTTTCAGTTTTGTTGCTTTTTTTGTTTATAGCGCAAAAAATCGGTGATCAAATACCACCAAAGGAAAGCTCTATTTGTGGTAAAAGAAAACAGCATAAATTTTATCTCAGTACAGTGTCGCACAACCGCGCAATTTTGTTTTAAAATAACGCAGTGCTGAATCGCAAAAAATGGCCTGGTCATTAAGGGGGCAAATCCTTCCGGTCCAGAACTGGTTAAAGGAATTTTTCATTTTTATTGGTTGACTTTAAGCATCATTAAAATCACTGCTCCTGTAAAAACTATTGTTTTAAAAAAAAATCCACTGATGCAATGATTGGCAATAACTTGCATATAAGCCTTTAAAATTAGGACTTTTGATTTTTCATGTTCGTGTCCCATAGACTTAAATGGAGTTCGCATGTTCACTAGAACTTTTCCCTGTTCAAGATGTTCTGGTGTGAATGGAACAGGGAGGTGTTCGGCCCATCACTAGCCAGAACTGCAATTTAAAAAGAATGGTGCAAATCCTTAGTTAAAGGATACTTTTCATGTTAAACCACAGAAAGTGTTAATGTTACCTTACTTGATGTTGATTAGGTGAAATGAAATCATAAATACAATACTGGAATCCTGCCCCATAATTTCTTACACTGAGTCTAATGAATTATTATGGAATGACTTTGAAAGGAATCCAAAGGATCCTCTGTCTGTCAACTCAATGGAATTAAATGCAAAGGGTCACCAAACATATTCACATATATATTGCATATTTTTTTTCTAGTTTCAAAGAAACAGAGATCTCAGCTGCCTTAAGTGTGAACTGGTCCCTAACACTTTTATCCATATGTGGCAATCATCTCCGTATACTGAAGGTTATTGAAAACAGGTTGCCACTGTCATATACAGTGGGTACGGAAAGTATTCAGACCCCCTTAAATTTTTCACTCTTTGTTATATTGCAGCCATTTGCTAAAATCATATAAGTTCATTCTTCTTCCTCATGAATGTACACATAGCACCCCATACTGACAGAAAAACACAGAATTGTTGACATTGTTGCAGATTTATTAAAAAAGAAAAACTGAAATATCACATGGTCCTAAGTATTCAGACCCTTTGCTCAGTATTTAGTAGAAGCCCCCTTTTGATCTAATACAGCCAGGAGTCTTTTTGGGAAAGATGCAACAAGTCTTTCACACCTGGATTTGGGGATCCTCTGCCATTCCTCCTTGCAGATCCTCTCCAGTTCTGTCAGGTTGGATGGTAAACGTTGGTGGACAGCCATTTTTAGGTCTCTCCAGAGATGCTCAATTGGGTTTAAGTCAGGGCTCTGGCTGGGCCATTCAAGAACCGTCACTGAGTTGTTGTGAAGCCACTCCTTCGTTATTTTAGCTGTGTGCTTAGGGTCATTGTCTTGTTGGAAGGTAAACCTTCGGCCCAGTCTGAGGTCCAGAGCACTCTGGAGAAGGTTTTTGTCCAGGATATCCTTGTACTTGGCCGCATTCATCTTTCCCTCAATTGCAACCAGTCGTCCTGTCCCTGCAGCTGAAAAACACCCCCACAGCATGATGCTGCCACCACCATGCTTCACTGTTGGGACTGTATTGGACAGGTGATGAGCAGTGCCTGGTTTTCTCCACACATACCGCTTAGAATTAAGGCCAAAAAGTTATGTTTTGGTCTCATCAGAATCTTATTTCTCACCATCTTGGAGTCCTTCAGGTGTTTTTTAGCAAACTCCATGCGGGCTTTCATGTGTCTTACACTGAGGAGAGGCTTCCGTCGGGCCACTCTGCCATAAAACCCCGACTGGTGGAGGGCTGCAATGATGGTTGACTTTCTACAACTTTCTCCCATCTCCTGACTGCATCTCTGGAGCTCAGCCACAGTGATCTTTGGGTTCTTCTTTACCTCTCTCACCAAGGCTCTTCTCCCCCGATAGCTCAGTTTGGCCGGGCGGCCAGCTCTAGGAAGGGTTCTGGTCGTCCCAAACGTCTTCCATTTGAGGATTATGGAGGCCACTGTGCTCTTAGGAACCTTAAGTGCAGCAGAAATCTTTTTGTAACCTTGGCCAGATCTGTGCCTTGCCACAATTCTGTCTCTGAGCTCTTCAGGCAGTTCCTTTGACCTCATGATTCTCATTTGTTCTGACATGCATTGTGATCTGGAAGGTCTTATATAGACAGGTGTGTGGCTTTCCTAATCAAGTCCAATCAGTATAATCAAACACAGCTGGACTCAAATGAAGGTGTAGAACCATCTCAAGGATGATCAGAAGAAATTGAAAGCACCTGAGTTAAATATATGAGTGTCACAGCAAAGGGTCTGAATACTTAGGACCATGTGATATTTCAGTTTTTCTTTTTTAATAAATCTGCAACAATGTCAACAATTCTGTGTTTTTCTGTCAGTATGGGGTGCTATGTGTACATTCATGAGGAAGAAGAATGAACCTAAATTATTTTAGCAAATGGCTGCAATATAACAAAGATTGAAAAATTTAAGGGGGTCTGAATACTTTCCGTACCCACTGTATGTTGTAATAAAGTAGATCAATGGCCTCCCATTAATTAAATATGTGTTGCAGCACCTAATTATGAGTGCACCTGCATTTACAGATTTCTCCTAGTCTCCTTGCAATGTGCCACAATTACCTGTTGTGCATAGCAGTGAAGTCAATCTAATGTAGCATCCTGTGATGGTGTGGAAACATTGCTCTGCTGCAACCTAATTTAGAGCAGGGTTGCTACTCTCATGTAGACTGAGCCTACTTTTGCATATCACCATTATCATTACTGTTTCACAAGCCTGTAGTTTGTCAGTCAGCATCTGCTTACATATTGTCCTACTCACTAATTTCTGGATTGACAGTACTGCTGCATCTGTTGCTGAATTCTTCCCACTGTAGGCTGCGGTGTCCCCGAGGGGGAGCATGAAAGAGTTTTTTATTTGACAATTGGCAACACATCTTTTTGTTGTACATCTGGACCTTTTTATTTAAACTATGTTGTTTTGGTGGTACATCCTGAAGAACACGATAGAGTTCAGTGACTTCAACTGTATTATTTTCATACTTAAATGTGAGAAAATAAAATAAAACATAATAATATTTCCCATCAAAATAAATCAAAGATTCTCGAAAGCCTCCTATCACGGTGAAAAGAAATGTGCACCACTCATAAACTCCTTATTATAGTTCTCCACCAAACATGTGTATAAAACGCACACTAACCAAACATCAATAAAAGAACAGCCTTTAGATATCAGCTCCTACTTCTTTAACCAAAAACTGGGACAGGAAGATACTCTGATAGCATAAAGGTTTTACGAACCCTGGTCCTCCAGATACCTCTCTCTCATATAATATTAGAAAAAGGACCCAAAGAAAGTGATAAAAAGTATCATAGTGTAAAATTTTAATCTAATTTCTTCAGCATATACAAGGCACAAATACACACTTACATTTTATGGTGCTATCGTCATCACCAACATAAACAGCCAACAGTGTATTATCCAGCTGCTCACTTCGAGCTGGCGTGTGTTCCAATGGCCAGAAGCTGAACCCGAGGACAGAACCGGAAGTGATGTCAGAGATAGCGGATGTGCAGCCTCAATGCATTTTGCAACTCTGTATCATCAGAAAGCTTTATATAATTTTTCTTTTATTTAGTGTTGATTGAGTAAATAATACAGAAACAGATTTGACCCAATGCTCACAGGAACATGACTACATAACTCAACAAAGGGAATCTCATAGCAGGCAAAGATCAAAATTTTGCTCATTCAGAGTCACATATCTCAGCTTATGAAATCTGCTAACAGGCTCAGCTGTGTTAGGGGATGTCAAAGAGGATTCTTCTGCATTGCCAAGGAAGTTTAGTCATGGAAGGCAAAAAGCTGTAATATAATCCTACAATGTGGCAGAGCCAATAATGCAGAACCATAGAAAAAGGAAGGGGTGTGAATGTGACGAACATGGTGTCAGGCACTGAACACCTTCACCAACTTGTGACAAATGCCCGGTCAAACTCGCACTTTGCTGTCACTGATACATAACAATCACACTCTCAGTTTTACCCAGCACAAAGTTTTTCCAGCTCGCAGGACCACAATCTAAGTGCCAGTAGACTAAGAGCGATCGTCACTGGGTTTAGCTTTATACACAGTCAACTTTTTATACCCCAAATCACTGCCACCAGTGCTTTTTGACCTATTGACCATTCACAATAACAATTATGATGTTTAATAAATGTCTGTAATACACACAGCCAGGGATATTCCACAGATTTTCAGTATGGTAGAACTCTTGTCTTCAAGGAGACAGGGATTCTTTAAGTTCTAGCTTAGGGCTTTAGAGAGAATATTATTATTTTTTTTTTTTTCCAATAAAGTGCTTTATTGAAGTTAATTGAAAATACAATGAAAACAGTTATTGGTTTAACAAGTAAAGCGCAGTGTAACAATAATGAGATACATCTAGTAGTCATTGAACATACATCAGGCAAACAAATGTGCAACCAATTAGACTTAGATGTAAATCAGCGAAAACATGTTCCAAACAAGGGGGTATGGACCAGTGTCCACACCAAGGGCCTGCGGCCCATAGAAGAGTGAATAGAAAAAGAAAGAAAGGAAAGAAATAAAGTAAGAAATATAGAGGGGGGAGGGAGGGGGGGGGGAGGTCACATAAAAAATTAGGGAAATGGTCTCAAGACATATTAGTCATATCTGACTGACTAGAGATTGGCCGACTACCGGGTGATAAATTTAGTGTAATTGGAGGACAAAGTGAACATAGTCCAAGGTCTCCAAAGTTCGTGAAAGGTTAAGCTGTTTTCCTTCTTAATAGCAACGATTTCTTCCATTTCAAAGAGCATTTTAACTTTGTTTGCCCAGTCTTTAGTTGATGGGGTGTATTGAGAGTTCCAAAAAAGAGGTATGACGGCCTTTGCCGCATTCAACAAGTGTCTAACTAAGGAGTTCTTGTAATTCTTGTAAGAGAGAGTGTTTACGTGTAGCAGGCAAGTTGCAGCATCTAACATCATAGATGTGTCTGTTATCATTTTTATCAGATGAACAATCTGTTTCCAGAATGTGTGTATTTTTGTGCATGACCACCAAATATGAACAAAAGTCCCTTTTTCTTTTAGGCACCTCCAGCATTTGTCAGAACTCTGCGGGGACCATGTCTTTATTTTGACTGGTGTCAAATACCACTGTGTCATAATTTTGAACGAGGTCTCTTGAATCTTAGTGCTTAGAGAGCATTTGTGCGTGAACACACAGGCTTTCTCCCAAGTCTTTTCTGTAAAGGAGCAATTTAAATCTCTCTCCCAAACTTTTTTATAGTCATCTATCGCTTGGTTAGGGGCTTGGGAGATCCATTTATAAGCTTGTGATGTGGTTTTACTGCAAGATTTACGGTCCCCGCAAATTTTCTCGAAAGCAGTTATTGGCCTAGAAAAAAGGAACTTGCGCTTGTGATTCTAAACAAAGTTATGTAATTGTATATAATTCCAATGGGAAATTGTGTAGCCCTGAGGTTTCATTTCGTTAAATTCTTTCATAGATAACAATCTCGAGTTTAACAAGCAGTCTTTCACTCTCAATGGAGCATTCCTCTGTTGTGAGTCTACCAGGGGTGGTTTAAAGTCCATTCCCGGTGGGAAATCCGGGTTTCCAGTAATTGGTGTCATGGGACCAGGGCTGGTGATCAATTGGTATTCTGATGCTACTTTATTAAAAATCGATAATGTGGCTGAAATCAGGGGGTGATTCCTGACATCGGGCGGATAATTAGAGGGATCTGTCCAAATTAAATGGTGCACTGGGTATCTTGAAAGGCCTATCTCGAGTTCAACCCATTCTTTGTGATGGGAGTGGCAATGCCAGTCAACTACCCTGGTTATATGTGATGCCTGGTGATATTTAATGAAATCGGGCAACCCCATTCCTCCTTTAATTTTAGGTAACTGCAAGAATTTCAGCTTAATTCTGGGTTTCCTAAGAGCCCAGACAAATTGTCTCTGTACAGAGAGAAGGTTGCGAAAGAAGGCAGTAGGTATTTTAATCGGGAGTGCGTGAAATAAATAGAGAAGCCTAGGTAGAATGACCATTTTCAGGATCGCTGCTCTTCCAAACCAAGAGAAATGCTTATTATTCCAGTTACGTAGGTCCTTCTTTATGTTTCTTAGAAGAGGGATAAAATTTGCCTCGAAAAGATCTTCGATTTTGGGAGTTAACTGTATTCCTAGGTATGTGAGTGATTTAGTTTCCCATTTATAGGGGCAATTGCGTTGGGTCAAATCCTTTATGCCTGGGGATAGGGAAAAAACAAGCGCTTCTGATTTTGAATGATTTATCTTAAAATTAGATAAATATCTAAAAGTCTGAAATTTCAAATTTAGATTCGGTATGGAGATGTGTGGTTGGGTGATGTAAAATAATAAATCATCTGCGTAGGCAGATATCTTAAAATCTCTGTTCCCAATCTGGAAGCCATGAATCGCCGGATCTGTGTTGACATGCCTTATTAGTTGTTCTAGTGCCAAAATAAAGAGTATTGGCGAGAGGGGACATCCCTGTCTAGTGCCATTTCTCAGATGAAGGGGTGTGGAGAGAGTATTGTTAACTTTCACCTTGGCAATGGGATCCTCGTAAAGAGCTCCGATCCATCCCATCATGTTGGAGCCTAACCCCAAGTGATGACAAGTGGCCTGAAGATAATCCCAGGCCACCCTGTCAAAGGCCTTTTCGGCATCTGTTGACAGAATCAATCCTTCCAATCTATGTTTGCGAGCTTCATGAATCAAATTTAGTGATTTTATAATGTTGTCTCTGGCTTCTCGACCTGGCATAAAGCCCACTTGTTCTGGTCCAATTACTAGGTGCAGCAGAGGTCTGAGCCTGTTCGCTAAAATCTTGGCAAGCAACTTGACGTCCAGATTGAGAAGGGAGATGGGTCTATAGTTAGCACATAAAGTTGGGTCCTTATCTTTCTTGGGGATCACTGTAATATGCGCCGTAAGGAATTCAGGGGATGGTTTGTCATTTTTGGAGAGGGTGTTCAAGGCTTTTGTTAAAGGGTTAATCAAAATTGCTTCAAAAGTCTTGAAATATTGCGAGGTCAGTCCATCAGGACCTGGACTTTTGCCGCTTTTCATGGAGCTAATAGCCTGTTGCACCTCTTCAATGGAAATATCTTTTTCAAGGTTAATAATGTCTGTTTCTGATAAATTTGGGAGACCACTCTGTTTAATATATTGGTTAATGAGTGTGGCTCTCAAAAACATATTTCTTTGTTTAATGGTAAAGGAGAGTTCTAGACTACTCATGCAGTCTCTCTTTTCTGGTCCTGGAGGACAGTGTTTACCGAAATGATCTGACAAATCAACAGGTCTGAGGAGTGGTGTATGGGATGTCACATTGTTTATGGCCATGTAGCTGCCACTCATTCAGATTTCCTAACAAAAAACAAAGAAAAGAACATTAACAGTTGCCATCTGTAATCTAAAGTAGAAGTACTCATGTGTGTAAAGAAATTACCAAAGTTTATTGAATAACATGGATAAAAATCTCATAAAAACTTATCACAAAACTGCGTGAAAACACTGAGATATGAAGATTCCCAATGGCAGAATAGCTACAGTACACAAATATAAAGAGAGACCTATCTGAATGGCCTTCTAAAAATTAGTCTAGTGTTATGGCTGTGGAAGAGAATGAGGATGAGGACGTCTTACTCGCTGTGTAACAGCAGGGGGTGCAACTGGGACCAGGACTGGAAAAGCCCCTACTCTGCTATACATATAAGAGGACAGTCGTGCATGGGATAATCTGTCCATCTGTGAGTGCTCAGCATTAGCCAAGTTGTTGAAACAGGAGCTTGCTGCTATTAGCTGTTTCCAAAGTATAGACTCAGCCTTAGCGATATTCCTGTTTAGCTGCTCTGATTTCGACTTTGACTTTGATTTCTCCCCGCATTGTTGTTTTTGGATGTATGTGACCCCCTTTTCCCTGGTGTTGCGGACTGGACACTCTGTGGCTCCCAGGTCTATCTGATACATAATACCTATAGGATTCCCTGAAGAAGCCTCTGTCGAAATGCGTAGTGATTTCCATTGGTGATGATACACTGATTCCTGTGTCTGGCCCAGCATACCTAGGATGGACTCTCTTCCTTATCCATACCACTAGATTAGTTTTTAGTGGGCCATTCAGATAGGTCTCTCTGTTTATATGTGCACTACAGCCATTCTACCATTGGGGATCTTCACATCTCAGTGTTTGCACGCAGTTTAGTGGGCATTCAGATACTGTAGGTCTCTCTGTATATACGTGCACTTTAGCCATTCTACCATGGGGGATCTTCATACAGTATCTCAGTGTTTGCACGCAGTTTATGTTTTTATGAGATTTTTAACCATGTTGTTCAATAAACTTTGTTCATTTCTTACACGTATGAGTACTTCTCTTTTCATGCTTTGGATTACAGATGGCAACCATTAAAGTAATTTCCTGTTTTTTTTGTTCTTTCATGCCTTATTTGGATGCAGTGCCACCACATATGGATTATGTCTCTAAACTTTATACACATTTCCTACAAGTATTATTATCTTGGAATACTGGTCACTTGTATATTATTGTCCAGTGTGACATTTCCTTTTGAATGAATACAAATATTCACCTATGAGATGTAATGTGTCCAACCTGCCTCCTGTACCTCCAATTATTGTAGTGTTTGGGCTTAAAATGCTGCTAATTAATTAATACAGGTAAAGATGTACTTTATCTGTCTGTTTTGCTATCATCTTGGGAGTTATCAAATACACTGAAGGTTTGATTTTGCAGGTAGGGATAGTCAGGTAGGAATGTGTTTGTTTAGGACAGGCAATAAGTCTGATATTGTTAGGACAGATATCTACTTAATGTTCAAATTACTTAAAGTGGTTGTAAAGTCAGAAGCATTCTATGCATTCAAATAAAATGCCTTCTGTATACAGCAGCCCCCCTCAGCCCCCCTAATACTTACTTGAGGTCCATCAAGATTCAGTAATGTTTCAGGAGTATCAATGGGTAAAATTGCTGTGCTATTGTCAATAAACATGAATCAATATAGTAAAACCATAATTGAAAAGCAGCTGACACAAAGAGATATGAATACAGTATCTTCAAAGTATAGTGGTGGAAAGGTGTCGCGCTAATCTCAACTATTTAGACCAATCTAACAGTGTGAAAGTCCACGTGAGGGATAGTATCCAAACCAGTCCAACAGAAGTGCAGGGAGAGAAAAAGGATCCGCCACCAAATGGAGTCACTAAATACCCTTACCAGCAACTTAGACCCAAAAGGGTCATGCAGCGCCAAAAATACAGATATGTGGAAGGCAGGTGAGATCCACTCCTCCTCTCTCAGCTTCCTGGTACTGTGGTCTAGATTCAACCTTGATGGCCTCGCCACTCAGCTGTAGTGAGTGATCTGAATTAATTTTCAGAAACCTCAATATTTTTTATAAACACGCCTGTAGTATGTAAGCCTGGATTGGTGTATATTCCTCCACTTCTGCTATAGCGTGGTAAAGCCTCTGGCTCTCAGGGGCGATATGGTTCCTCTTATGTATGTTCCACTTAATGGGAGTAATTCTTCCTCTGCCCGATGAGCGGTTCCTATGACTCAATGTCAAGTCAAGTTTTTTTGAAGTATGTCATAATTTCATATTTTTTTTTTTTCCACAAAAATGTCATATTACCAAGTTATTTCTCACACACGTCATAGGCATACTTGCAACTATACCCCAAAACAGATTCTGCTCCTCCTCTTGAGTAAGGCGATACCACATGTGTGAGACTTTTTCATAGCCTAGCCACATAGAGAGACGCAACATCTAAGGAGCACCTTCAGGCATTATCCACTTTGAGACCAGGCCTTCTTCCGATACTTTTTGTTTACCAAGAAAAAACTGTATTTTTGCTTAAAAAATTACTTAGAACTCCCCAAACATTATACATTTTTGTAGCAGAGGCCCCAGAGAATAAAATGGTGAGCGTGGCACATTTTTATGTCATACAGAATTTGTGTAGCAGTTTTTCAAATGCAAATTTACACACTAAAGCACAAATACATTTTATTGAATTTCAAAGTACACATAGACAATATAATACCCAATTTTTTGGGTAAAATATAAAATAAGGTGTTGCACCGGTTAAATATATATAACAAACATGTCACGCTTTAGAATTGTGCCCGCTTGAGGAATGGTGACCAGTTACCAGTTTAGAGTTACACCAGAGGTCAGGTGCTAAAATGGTTGCTTTTGCTCTGACGTTCATGGCGATACCTCACATGTGTGGTGTGATTGCCGTTTATGTATGCGTACTGGACCAATGTGTGTGTTGCCTTTGAACACGAGCACGGGGGGGAGGGGAGTGCCTAAAATTTATTGGTGGGACACTGACAGATATTTTTTTGTACTTGTACACTAGTAGATGTTTTTGTATACTTTGACAAATGTTGATCGTCCACCTGCAGACACTGATAGATGTTGATGTTGCAATGAAACACTATTGCACAGGTTGTTGTGCACTAGTATAGATGTTGATGGGGCAATGTGACAGATGTTTTCTGAATTTGTACAGATGCTCATGGGACACAGAGGTGACAGTGGTGCATGGTGTACTGTGTGGGGATGACTGCAGTCTGTGTGATATGAGTAAATTCATCACTCACACAGAAAACTGTCAGCACAGGCTCCAGCATCCCCCGCTCCACCGCCCCCCCCACAGCACTGAGCTCAGCAGGTAGAACTGACACATGTCTCTTTTGACACTGTGAAGGCTGTGATTGGATACAGCCAACATGTGATCGGGAGGGCCATTCACAGTGGCCATATCCCGATCTGTGATTGGCTGTATCGACGCCCACCCTGCTTTTTAAGTACAGTGGGCTGGTGGGAAGTGGTTAACATTGTCTCTTTCTTAATAATTCTGGTAATGCAGAACAAAAATGTTCTCTGTCATTTGCAACTATTTGCAACTGTTGATATAGGTCAACATCACATGATTATGTAACGCTTATGTTTTCTTTTTTTTTTTTTTTTCATTTCTGTCTGACTAAAGAAAGCATTTTTAGTTAATCTGCTAACACAACAGATAATTCTTAGCATCCTAGCTTATTGTTACAATGACCATAGTCATGGTTTGATTAGCAAGCAAAGAACATTATTGCATTGTGCATTTCTCAAAAACAAACGGTTGCTAAGAATAGCAACATTTATTATAATCACAAGTCTTTAGCCTCATGCACACTAGGCTCTTCTGAACACCTTTCTGTAGGCAGAAGAATAGCAATGTTAAAACGTTCCTAAAACCATGTTTTTCAAATGTGTTTAGGCATGTTTAGGAGCGCTTAGATACATTCAGGCATGTCATGTCAAGTGTTTGGACATTCGTGAATTTCATTGGCTAGAATATTCATTTAACATTTATAAGTGCTCCAGTGCTAAACGAGCCACATTAACATGTATTCAGCTTTGTTTACATGAATTTAGACACATCAGGCATTTTTTCTGCCCAAACATTCATCTCCAGAATGTGATCTTGGTGTGTTCAAATTTCTGCCCCTAAATGCCCCTGCCTATAAATGTCTGTAAATGCCTATGAGCGCATGGACACATGGCTAACATAGAGGGGCATTAAGGGGCCAGAAAAAAAAAGTCAAACACCTTTGTGCATGAGGCCTTTGAGTGTTGTGACATTAGGCATTGACTTGAAGTGGAATTCAAACCAGTGGATTAGGGAATAGTTAGAACCCCTGTCAAGTTTGTATTACAGTTTGTGTACTTATTGGGGAAAATTACCCTTCCTTTGATCCCAGTGAACACTGTCAGCAGGACGTTCAGGGACATCTCTGCTGAAGAGGAACACAAACCGCTGGGAATACATTGTTTATAGTAGAGTAGGAAGGATTACAAACTCTGGAGAGTTTGTTCTTTCTTTAGCTGACAATTTCTGTTGATAATACATATAGGATCAAAATGTCAAGGCAAACCATGGACACAAGCAACAAAAACCCAAAAAAGGTTTTATTTTTCTCCTACTCTGTCCAAAAACAAAAATTTGCTGTGTTTTACTATTTCTCATTTTGCAGTATTATGAACTATTTTCTCTTCCAGTTTGTATTTTGATATATTTCATTTGCTTTTGTTTAGAACTGTTTTGGGATCTTCTAACACAATTATTGAACAGATGAGACAGTCTCCAGCCTTGCCAAATTAAATTCTATTAACCTCCCTGGCGGTGATCCCGAGCGTGACTCAGGGCTAATTTTTTCTATCAGGAGCTGTAACCCCGAGTCACGCTCGGGGTAGTATTGCAGAGTGCCAGCGGAGCCCCATTAGCTCCCCGAGTAATGCGCTTACCTTGTCCCGGCGATCCAGCGATGTCCTTCGCTCCGATCGCCGGGTGACCGGCGTCTGACTTCCTGGTTCCGTTCCCTGCGAGCAGAGGCGGCACACGGGAGCGGAACTGGGCGGGAATTTAGAAAAGTGAAAGTAAATAAAAGAGGTGATACACTGTAATCTGAGAGGATTACACTGTATCAACACAGATTACCACACATCTGACAGTACAGTGCCCCTTCTTACATTATAGTTGTGATTTGTGCCCCAAAAAAAATATATATTATGGCATCAAAAAAGCGCCAGTCTAAAGCGCTTTTGGACCAGCTGAGTGACAGCGGCAGCGACAGCGACCCGGTGGTGCTCGCGGAAGTGAGCGATAGCGAGTCATGCGGTGATTTGTCGTCTGACACTGACACGGATCTGGCAAGTGACAATGGCGATGACCCTGCACCTGACCTGAGCGATGTGCGCACTTAGTGCGCTATTGATTGCGATGCGGACCAGGTAGCGCCCCCAAGATTCCCGTTCACCGGATCACCTGGGATGAAGGTAGATGTCGAGCGTGACAATCCTCTGGCATACCTGCAATTATTCCTCACTGAGGAGGTAATTGAAAAAATTGTCACGGAGACGAATCGCTACCAAGAGCAGTAACCCGCTCCCCTGCATGCCAGGCTTTCCCAAAGCAGAAAGTGGGAACCGGTGACGAAAGAGGACATGTGGCTGTTTCTGGGACTCCTCTTTCTTCAGGGGTTGGTGGGGAAACCGTTCCAGAAATGGTACTGGACCACCAACAGGTTACTGGCCACTCCGTTCTTTGGCACCGTGATGTCTGAGTATCGCTTCTCCCTGATTATGAAGTATTTCCACTTCACAAACAATGAGGAGTTTGATGAGGCCACGCATCCTGCGCCCAAACTGAAAAAAATCTGGGAGGTATGGCAAATTATTGTGGCCAATTTCCAGCGGACCTACGTGCCAGAAAGGGCCGTCAGCGTGGATGAGAGTTTGATGGCCTACAAGGGTCGCCTAAGCTGGATTCAGTACATCGCATCCAAAAGAGCGCGGTTTGGCATCAAATCATATATGCTCTGCGAGTCATCTACAGGGTACATATGGAATTCAGTAATTTACACCGGCAAAGGCACTAAATTCAACCCCAGGTACAGCGGCTATGGGATGGCCACATCATCCGTCCTTACACTTCTGGAGCCATTGCTGAACCAGCGATATTGTGTGACCACGGACAACTTCTATACGTCCCCGGAACTATATGATGTTTTGCTACAAAATAGAACCGACCCATATGGTACCGTTAGGCCTAACCGACGAGACATGCCATCTTTTTTGCCAAAAAAAAACCTAAAAACCGCAGAAATGGTTGCCTGGCAGAAGGGTAAGATGATGGCAATGAGATGGCGAGACAAGAAGGATGTGTGTCTCATGAGCACTGTGCACAATACCTCCACTGCCACGGTCCACACAAAATGTGGGACAGATGTGCTGAAACCACAGGTCGTGATTGACTATAACTAAACAATGGGAGGTGTCGACAGAGCCGATCAGGCCATGACCTTCTATCCCGCTATGCGAAAACAGCAAAAAAAATATTATAAAAAAATATTCAGACAGCTTCTGGAACAATGTCTATGGAACGCTTACATCCTGCACAACAGTGACAAGCCTCTTGCTCATTCCGAGTTTGTCTGGAAGGTGGCTGAGCAGATTTTTGTAAAAGTACCAGACACCATCAGGAGTTGAAAATAGACCTGGACGTCGCGCTGTTGACGTGGTCAACCCAGAGCGTCTGACCGGCCGTCACTTTGCAGACTATATCCCGCCAACTGCAAAAAAGGCAGCACCGACCAGGATGTGTGTTGTTTGCTGCTCGAAACGCGATAGAAATGGAAAGAAAGTCCAAAAGGAAACCAGGTTCCATTGTCCTGATTGTGACGTTGGACTTTGTGTAGTTCCTTGTTTCAAAATTTATCACACGCAGCATGTGTATTAAATTTTCTTTCTTTGACAAATTTCCTTATTTACTACATTATTGAATAAAATTAAATTATTTATGAGATTATAATTCATGATTTTGTGTTTCAAAATTTATCACATCTGGGATGTCTACTAGAGTCTTGTTTTGGTCAGGTTTAAGTCAGTAATTACTGAGAATTGTAGGCCTATAATACATAACACCAAATTTCCGTGAAAATAATTGTACCGCTTTTGGTATAAACTTCCAGACATAATCATACCGCCAGGGAGGTTAACATAACTGATCACACCAAAGCCTTTTCATTCACTTTACTTTAGCAGTACAAAGAAGCACAATTAGGTCTGTTACAGGAAGCAGACTTACAGTAAAGGCCCCTTTAACTTTCATTGACTTGTGAACTACACAAAAGGGTTATTTGTAAATGTTCATTATTAATGAACAACTCTTCCTATTTTATTAAAATAACTGTTAATATTTAAATAGACTTGAAAACCTTACCAAGCACTTAACCTGGTTAACCCTGTATGTGGGCGGGGCCTACGGCGCTAATGCAAGTGGGGTAACACCCAGGCAGAGCACGCTCATCAATGCTCGGGACTAATATTAAGACCGTTCCACAATGCAGAGCACGCTCATCAATGCTTGGGACTAATATTAAGGCAGTTCCACAACTTAGAGATGAGACTCCACTGTGTGCAGCAAAAAAGTGCAGTGTTCCTCTGAAAAGGGAATTGTAACTTTTACTGTAACTTGTATTTTTGTTTTAGGAGGGACACGCTGAGCCTATACCCACTCCACCAGTCCAGTAACAGAATGGGATCCCTCTGAGCACATAGCGCAGACCTCATGCATGCTCCCACTAGACTCTGTCCTTCTTGTACCATGTGACCAGGCTGTAAATCTCTGTAATGCTAGTTTTCTCCCCGATGCCATGGGAGACAGGCTGCTGAGGAGGGAGCCAGTACACCGGCCCCTCGTTACTGAAGGACCTGTCACTAGGGTTGAGCGGACACCTAGATGTCCGTGTTCGACGGGTTCGGCCGAACTTTAAAAAAAAGTCCGGGTCCGTGTCCCGGACTTTTACCGAACTTTTCCCGGACACCGAACCCCATTGAAGTCAATGGGGACCCGAACTTTAAGGCACTAAAATGGCTCTAAAACACCAAAGGAAAGGGCTAGAGTGCTGCAAATGGCAGCAAAACGTAATTAAGAGCATGGCAAGTGCTCTGCAAACAAATGTGGATAGGGAAATAACTTAAAACAACAAAAAAAAACAGAAAAATAAAACAATGTTCTTCTTCATCTCTGAAGGACGAGGCCCATATGGAGTAGGAGGGAGGTTGAGGTGGTGGTGGATGTGGCGGTGACATAGGCGTGCGCACAGGGTGTGCTGGGTGTGCCTGGGCACACCCTAATCACCTAGGGCACATAGCATTGCCAGTGAGGAGATGGGAAAGATCTCCCTGGGACCTGCTCTGCTCTATTTCTCCTTGCCTACAGGTACATGGCCCCGATACATTACTCTCCCTGCTGGCAAACACATGCATGTGTATTTCAACTTTGGGGTGCACACCTTAATGCAATAGGCTGCGCACACCTATGGGCGGTGTAGGTGGAAGCGGCGGTGGAGGAGGACCAGGGCCGGATTAACAGCATCATGGGCTTGGTGCTGAGGATTTTGAAGGGCCTTAGGGCCGTGCCTTGCCATGCACCCAGAGGAGGAAGGGTGCAGCCATGCATGCCTAATTCAACATGGGATGCTGTCTCTGAAGCCCATAAACACATCCATGCATCGCCAACTGTCCCTCCTTGTCCGGCCTTCACGCTGTGTGGGGAGGTTCTGAGGGTGCTGCCTGGGGAAGCGAGCATAGAAGCCAGACTTCTGTGTTTACAAGTGACAGAAGAGCGGTAACAGTGAATATGGCCAACCCGGGGCCTATATAAAAGGTAGGGGCCTGGAGCTGCAGCTCCAATAGACCCTACATTAATCTGGCCCTGAGGAGGAGGACGAGGTAGCCAACACTGCTTCTTTTCACAAATTTTAAATGAGGGTACACCCCAAAAGAGTGAGAAAGAGCAAAAATGGAACAATGGGTGGGTAAGGTCGGTATCCATTGCTATTCTGCATAAGGTACGGAAAAGTCCCGTGGGATCCATGCCTGGTTCATTTTAATGAACGTGAGCTTGTCCACATTGTCTCTGGACAGGCGGCTGCGCTTGTCTGTTATAACGCCCCCAGCCGTGCTAAATACCCGTTCAGATAATACACTGGCTGCAGGGCACGCCAGCACCTCCAAGGCGTAAAGGGCAAGCTCAGGCCATGTGCCCAATTTGGAGACCCAGAAGTTGAAGGGGGCAGACCCGTCATTCACTACATGTAGGCGTGTGCACACATACTGCTCCACCATGTTGGTAAAATGCTGCCTCCTGCTAAGACGTTCCATCTGAGCTGCTGGTGCTGCTGTTTGTTGTGGCGTGCTGACAAAGCTTTTCCACATTTCGGCCATGCTAACCCTGCCTTCTGAGGTGCTGGCGGTGCCCTGGTTGCGTTGGCGACCTCCTCCTCCTCCTCCTCTGCCTTGTGCTTCCACTGTGGCCCCGCTGTCAGATGGGAATGCCAGCAGCATGGCGTCTACCAGCGTGCGCTTGTACTCGCGCATCTTGCGATCGCGCTCCAGTGAGTGAATTAAGGACGGTACGTTGTCCTTGTAACGGGGATCCAGCAGCGTGGCCACCCAGTAATCAGCACAAGTTAGAATGTGGGCAACTCGGCGGTCGTTGTGGAGACACTGCAGCATGTAATCGCTCATGTGTGCCAGGCTGCCCAGAGGCAACGAAAGGCTGTCCTCTGTGGGAGGTGTATGGTCCGTGTCCTCTGTATCCCCCCAGCCACGCACCAGTGATGGCCATGAGCTGGCCTGGGTGCCACCCTGCTGTGAACATGGTTCCATCTCCTCCTCCAGCTCCTCCTCCTCCTCATCCTCCTCATCCTCCAGAACTGTGCCCCTGCTGGACAATTGCGTCCCTGGCGTTTGCGTGTGCAGGAACCCACCCTCGGAGCCCCTTGCGAATGACTGCCCTGAAAGCCTTGGAAATGTTACCTCTTCATCCTCCTCCTCCTCCTCATCCTGTGCCACATCCTCTTCCATCATCGCCCGAATTGTTTTTTCAAGGAGGCATAGAAGTGGGATAGTTAAGCTGAGAACGGCGTCATTGCCACTGGCCATGTTGGTGGAGTACTCAAAAACAGCGCAACAAGGCACACAGGTCTCGCATGGAGGCCCAGTTATTGGTGGTGAAGTGGTGCTGTTCCGCAGAGCGACTCACGCGTGCGTGCTGCAGCTGAAACTCCACTATGGCCTGCTGCTGCTCGCACAGTCTTTCCAGCATGTGCAAGGTGGAGTTCCACCTTGTGGGCACGTCACATATGAGGCGGTGAGCGGGAAGGCCGAAGTTACGCTGCAGCGCTGCCAGGCGAGCAGCAGCAGGGTGAGAACGCCGAAAGTGCGCACAAACGGCCCGCACTTTCTGCAGCAGCTCTGACATATCGGGGTAGTTTTTAAGGAACCTCTGCACCACCAAATTCAGCACATGCGCCAGGCAAGGGATGTGCGTCAAACCGGCTAGGCCCAGAGCTGCTATGAGATTTCGCCCGTTATCGCACACCACCAGGCCGGGCTTGAGGCTCGCTGGCAGCAACCACTCATTTGTCTGCTGTTCCATGCTCCTCCACAACTCCTGCGCGGTGTGTGGTTTGTCCCCCAAACAGGCAAGTTGTAAAACTGCCTGCTGTCGTTTACCCCTGGCCGTGCTGAAGTTGGTGGTGAAGGTGTTACGCTGTCCGGATGAGGAGGCGGTAGAGGATGAGGAAGCGGAGTAGGAGGAGTTAGGAACAGGAGGCAAACTGAAGCGCCCTGCAATCCTCGGTGGTGGAAGGACATGCGCCAAATTGCTATCCGCCTCAGGCCCATCCGCCACTGCATTTACCCAGTGTGCCGTTAGGGAGATATAACGCCCCTGACCGTGCTTACTGGTCCACGTATCCGTAGTTAGGTGGACCTTGGCACAGATGGCGTTGCGCAGTGCACACCTGATTTTTTCCCCCACTTGGTTGTGCAGGGAAGGGATGGCTTGCCTGGAAAAGTAGTGGCGGCTGGGCACGACGTACTGTGGGACAGCCACCGACATAAGGTTTTTAAAACTGTGCGTCTCCACCAGACGGAATGACAGCATTTCAAAGGCCAATAATTTTGAAATGCTGGCATTCAGGGCCAGGGATCGCGGGTGGGTAGGGGGGTACTTCCTCTTCCTCTCAAGTGTTTGGGAGATGGAAAGCTGAACGCTTCCACGGGACATTGTGGAGATGGTTGTTGGTGACCCAGGTGGTGGTGTTGCTGACAGATCGTCTGTTTGCGGGGTGGCAGGTGCCGGTATCACTACAGATGTGGCTGGAGCGGCCGAGACTGCAGCAGAAGAGGAAGCAGGATGAGCCAGAGACGTTTCTTGGTTTTGAAGGTGTGTACTCCACTGCAGCTCGTGCTTTGCACTTAGATGCCTGATCATGCAGGTTGTGCTCAGGTTGAGAAGGTTCATGCCTCGCTTCAAGCTCTGATTGCACAGGGTGCAAACCACTCGTGTCCTGTCATCAGCACATTTTCTAAAGAACTTCCACGCTAGAGAACTCCTTTGAGCTGACTTTGGTGCGCTCGTTCCCTTGCTGCGTTGGGCAGTAGCGGGCGTAGTGTCTAGGGCACGGCCGCTCCGCTTCTGCACCCTGCTCCCTCTTCTGCTGTGCTGGTGGCTCTGTGCGACCACCGCCTCTTCCTCCAAACTACTCAGTTCACCTGCATGACGTTCATTCCATGTGGGGTCGAGGACCTCATCGTCCTCCACATCATCTTCCACCCAGTCTTCACCCCTGCCCTCCTTGTCGGTCTCCACAATGCTGAACGCCGCAGCAGTTGGCACCTGCGTTTCGTCATCATCGGAGACGTGCTGCGATGATCCTTGCATGTACTCATCTTGAGGAATAAGTGGTTGGGCATCGCTGCACTCAATCTCTTCCACTTCTGGGGCAGGGCTAGGTGGATGGCCCTGGGAAACCCTGCTGACAGAGTCCTCAAAAAGAATAAGAGACTGCTGTATGGCTTGGGGCTCAGACTGCTGGCCTGATTTGCAAGGGGGTGAGGTGAAAGACGGTTGGACATTGGCTGCAGGTGCCAACTCTGACCTTTCTGCAGTAGACTGGGTGGGAGACAATGTGAAGGAACTGGAGGCACTGTCAGCAGCAAACCAATCTACTATCGCCTCAACTTGTTCTGGCCTCATCACTTCTAGGGGCGTTTGATGCCCTACCAAATACTGATGCAGGTTCTGTCGCCTACTCACACTTGAGGAAGGTGTTTCACTTGTGCGTGTAGCTGGCACAGATCGACCATGTCCTCTCCTTGCAACAGGAGCTCTACCAGCAGCACCACGACCCAGGCCACGGCCCTTATTTGACGGTCTCCTCATATTTCTGTAATTTAAGATCTTGCCCTAGAAAGGTTTTTATTGAATAGCGGAATAGAAAATATGATCCAAAAAAAGTGTATGTATATCACACGTACACAACCACACTAGGCCCCAATTACTATTGTTTGTACCCCTAAAAGGCTAGATGAGGAGTAGGGGGAGTATGGAACAGGCAGCACCCTCAAACCTTCAGAAGTATGAGATGAACCCCAACAACTTGGAAAGGTGGATCTCTCTCACACGTACCGACACAGACTATCCCGCAATTCAATTGATCCTCAAAGGTTTTTATTGAATAGCGGAATAGGAAATATGATCAAAAAAAGTGTATGTATCTCGCACGTACACAACCACACTAGGCCCCAATTACTATTGTTTGTACCCCTAAAAGGCTAGATGAGGAGTAGGGGGGGTATGGAACAGGCAGCACCCTCAAACCTTCAGAAGTATGAGATGAACCCCAACAACTTGGAAAGGTGGATCTCTCTCACACGTACCGACACAGACTATCCCGCAATTCAATTGATCCTCAAAGGTTTTTATTGAATAGCGGAATAGGAAATATGATCAAAAAAAGTGTATGTATCTCGCACGTACACAACCACACTAGGCCCCAATTACTATTGTTTGTACCCCTAAAAGGCTAGATGAGGAGTAGGGGGGGTATGGAACAGGCAGCACCCTCAAACCTTCAGAAGTATGAGATGAACCCCAACAACTTGGAAAGGTGGATCTCTCTCACACGTACCGACACAGACTATCCCGCAATTCAATTGATCCTCAAAGGTTTTTATTGAATAGCGGAATAGGAAATATGATCAAAAAAAGTGTATGTATCTCGCACGTACACAACCACACTAGGCCCCAATTACTATTGTTTGTACCCCTAAAAGGCTAGATGAGGAGTAGGGGGGGTATGGAACAGGCAGCACCCTCAAACCTTCAGAAGTATGAGATGAACCCCAACAACTTGGAAAGGTGGATCTCTCTCACACGTACCGACACAGACTATCCCGCAATTCAATTGATCCTCAAAGGTTTTTATTGAATAGCGGAATAGGAAATATGATCAAAAAGTGTATGTATCTCGCACGTACACAACCACACTAGGCCCCAATTACTATTGTTTGTACCCCTAAAAGGCTAGATGAGGAGTAGGGGGGGTATGGAACAGGCAGCACCCTCAAACCTTCAGAAGTATGAGATGAACCCCAACAACTTGGAAAGGTGGATCTCTCTCACACGTACCGACACAGACTATCCCGCAATTCAATTGATCCTCAAAGGTTTTTATTGAATAGCGGAATAGGAAATATGATCAAAAAAAGTGTATGTATCTCGCACGTACACAACCACACTAGGCCCCAATTACTATTGTTTGTACCCCTAAAAGGCTAGATGAGGAGTAGGGGGGGTATGGAACAGGCAGCACCCTCAAACCTTCAGAAGTATGAGATGAACCCCAACAACTTGGAAAGGTGGATCTCTCTCACACGTACCGACACAGACTATCCCGCAATTCAATTGATCCTCAAAGGTTTTTATTGAATAGCGGAATAGGAAATATGATCAAAAAAAGTGTATGTATCTCGCACGTACACAACCACACTAGGCCCCAATTACTATTGTTTGTACCCCTAAAAGGCTAGATGAGGAGTAGGGGGAGTATGGAACAGGCAGCACCCTCAAACCTTCAGAAGTATGAGATGAACCCCAACAACTTGGAAAGGTGGATCTCTCTCACACGTACCGACACAGACTATCCCGCAATTCAATTGATCCTCAAAGGTTTTTATTGAATAGCGGAATAGGAAATATGATCAAAAAAAGTGTATGTATCTCGCACGTACACAACCACACTAGGCCCCAATTACTATTGTTTGTACCCCTAAAAGGCTAGGAGTAGGGGGAGTATGGAACAGGCAGCACCCTCAAACCTTCAGAAGTATGAGATGAACCCCAACAACTTGGAAAGGTGGATCTCTCTCACACGTACCAACACAGACTATCCCCCAATTTAACTGATCCCCAAAGGTTTTTGATTAAATAGCGGAATAGAAAATATGATCCCAAAAAAGTGTATGTATATCACACGTACACAACCACACTAGGCCCCAATTACTATTGTTTGTACCCCTAAAAGGCTAGGAGTAGGGGGAGTATGGAACAGGCAGCACCCTCAAACCTTCAGAAGTATGAGATGAACCCCAACAACTTGGAAAGGTGGATCTCTCTCACACGTACCAACACAGACTATCCCCCAATTTAACTGATCCCCAGAGGTTTTTGATTAAATAGCGGAATAGAAAATATGATCCCAAAAAAGTGTATGTATATCACACGTACACAACCACACTAGGCCCCAATTACTATTGTTTGTACCCCTAAAAGGCTAGGAGTAGGGGGAGTATGGAACAGGCAGCACCCTCAAACCTTCAGAAGTATGAGATGAACCCCAACAACTTGGAAAGGTGGATCTCTCTCACACGTACCAACACAGACTATCCCCCAATTTAACTGATCCCCAGAGGTTTTTGATTAAATAGCGGAATAGAAAATATGATCCCAAAAAAGTGTATGTATATCACACGTACACAACCACACTAGGCCCCAATTACTATTGTTTGTACCCCTAAAAGGCTAGGAGTAGGGGGAGTATGGAACAGGCAGCACCCTCAAACCTTCAGAAGTATGAGATGAACCCCAACAACTTGGAAAGGTGGATCTCTCTCACACGTACCAACACAGACTATCCCCCAATTTAACTGATCCCCAGAGGTTTTTGATTAAATAGCGGAATAGAAAATATGATCCCAAAAAAGTGTATGTATATCACACGTACACAACCACACTAGGCCCCAATTACTATTGTTTGTACCCCTAAAAGGCTAGGAGTAGGGGGAGTATGGAACAGGCAGCACCCTCAAACCTTCAGAAGTATGAGATGAACCCCAACAACTTGGAAAGGTGGATCTCTCTCACACGTACCAACACAGACTATCCCCCAATTTAACTGATCCCCAAAGGTTTTTGATTAAATAGCGGAATAGAAAATATGATCCCAAAAAAGTGTATGTATATCACACGTACACAACCACACTAGGCCCCAATTACTATTGTTTGTACCCCTAAAAGGCTAGGAGTAGGGGGAGTATGGAACAGGCAGCACCCTCAAACCTTCAGAAGTATGAGATGAACCCCAACAACTTGGAAAGGTGGATCTCTCTCACACGTACCAACACAGACTATCCCCCAATTTAACTGATCCCCAGAGGTTTTTGATTAAATAGCGGAATAGAAAATATGATCCCAAAAAAGTGTATGTATATCACACGTACACAACCACACTAGGCCCCAATTACTATTGTTTGTACCCCTAAAAGGCTAGGAGTAGGGGGAGTATGGAACAGGCAGCACCCTCAAACCTTCAGAAGTATGAGATGAACCCCAACAACTTGGAAAGGTGGATCTCTCTCACACGTACCAACACAGACTATCCCCCAATTTAACTGATCCCCAAAGGTTTTTGATTAAATAGCGGAATAGAAAATATGATCCCAAAAAAGTGTATGTATATCACACGTACACAACCACACTAGGCCCCAATTACTATTGTTTGTACCCCTAAAAGGCTAGGAGTAGGGGGAGTATGGAACAGGCAGCACCCTCAAACCTTCAGAAGTATGAGATGAACCCCAACAACTTGGAAAGGTGGATCTCTCTCACACGTACCAACACAGACTATCCCCCAATTTAACTGATCCCCAAAGGTTTTTGATTAAATAGCGGAATAGAAAATATGATCCCAAAAAAGTGTATGTATATCACACGTACACAACCACACTAGGCCCCAATTACTATTGTTTGTACCCCTAAAAGGCTAGGAGTAGGGGGAGTATGGAACAGGCAGCACCCTCAAACCTTCAGAAGTATGAGATGAACCCCAACAACTTGGAAAGGTGGATCTCTCTCACACGTACCAACACAGACTATCCCCCAATTTAACTGATCCCCAGAGGTTTTTGATTAAATAGCGGAATAGAAAATATGATCCCAAAAAAGTGTATGTATATCACACGTACACAACCACACTAGGCCCCAATTACTATTGTTTGTACCCCTAAAAGGCTAGGAGTAGGGGGAGTATGGAACAGGCAGCACCCTCAAACCTTCAGAAGTATGAGATGAACCCCAACAACTTGGAAAGGTGGATCTCTCTCACACGTACCAACACAGACTATCCCCCAATTTAACTGATCCCCAGAGGTTTTTGATTAAATAGCGGAATAGAAAATATGATCCCAAAAAAGTGTATGTATATCACACGTACACAACCACACTAGGCCCCAATTACTATTGTTTGTACCCCTAAAAGGCTAGGAGTAGGGGGAGTATGGAACAGGCAGCACCCTCAAACCTTCAGAAGTATGAGATGAACCCCAACAACTTGGAAAGGTGGATCTCTCTCACACGTACCAACACAGACTATCCCCCAATTTAACTGATCCCCAGAGGTTTTTGATTAAATAGCGGAATAGAAAATATGATCCCAAAAAAGTGTATGTATATCACACGTACACAACCACACTAGGCCCCAATTACTATTGTTTGTACCCCTAAAAGGCTAGGAGTAGGGGGAGTATGGAACAGGCAGCACCCTCAAACCTTCAGAAGTATGAGATGAACCCCAACAACTTGGAAAGGTGGATCTCTCTCACACGTACCAACACAGACTATCCCCCAATTTAACTGATCCCCAAAGGTTTTTGATTAAATAGCGGAATAGAAAATATGATCCCAAAAAAGTGTATGTATATCACACGTACACAACCACACTAGGCCCCAATTACTATTGTTTGTACCCCTAAAAGGCTAGGAGTAGGGGGAGTATGGAACAGGCAGCACCCTCAAACCTTCAGAAGTATGAGATGAACCCCAACAACTTGGAAAGGTGGATCTCTCTCACACGTACCAACACAGACTATCCCCCAATTTAACTGATCCCCAAAGGTTTTTGATTAAATAGCGGAATAGAAAATATGATCCCAAAAAAGTGTATGTATATCACACGTACACAACCACACTAGGCCCCAATTACTATTGTTTGTACCCCTAAAAGGCTAGGAGTAGGGGGAGTATGGAACAGGCAGCACCCTCAAACCTTCAGAAGTATGAGATGAACCCCAACAACTTGGAAAGGTGGATCTCTCTCACACGTACCAACACAGACTATCCCCCAATTTAACTGATCCCCAAAGGTTTTTGATTAAATAGCGGAATAGAAAATATGATCCCAAAAAAGTGTATGTATATCACACGTACACAACCACACTAGGCCCCAATTACTATTGTTTGTACCCCTAAAAGGCTAGGAGTAGGGGGAGTATGGAACAGGCAGCACCCTCAAACCTTCAGAAGTATGAGATGAACCCCAACAACTTGGAAAGGTGGATCTCTCTCACACGTACCAACACAGACTATCCCCCAATTTAACTGATCCCCAGAGGTTTTTGATTAAATAGCGGAATAGAAAATATGATCCCAAAAAAGTGTATGTATATCACACGTACACAACCACACTAGGCCCCAATTACTATTGTTTGTACCCCTAAAAGGCTAGGAGTAGGGGGAGTATGGAACAGGCAGCACCCTCAAACCTTCAGAAGTATGAGATGAACCCCAACAACTTGGAAAGGTGGATCTCTCTCACACGTACCAACACAGACTATCCCCCAATTTAACTGATCCCCAGAGGTTTTTGATTAAATAGCGGAATAGAAAATATGATCCCAAAAAAGTGTATGTATATCACACGTACACAACCACACTAGGCCCCAATTACTATTGTTTGTACCCCTAAAAGGCTAGGAGTAGGGGGAGTATGGAACAGGCAGCACCCTCAAACCTTCAGAAGTATGAGATGAACCCCAACAACTTGGAAAGGTGGATCTCTCTCACACGTACCAACACAGACTATCCCCCAATTTAACTGATCCCCAAAGGTTTTTGATTAAATAGCGGAATAGAAAATATGATCCCAAAAAAGTGTATGTATATCACACGTACACAACCACACTAGGCCCCAATTACTATTGTTTGTACCCCTAAAAGGCTAGGAGTAGGGGGAGTATGGAACAGGCAGCACCCTCAAACCTTCAGAAGTATGAGATGAACCCCAACAACTTGGAAAGGTGGATCTCTCTCACACGTACCAACACAGACTATCCCCCAATTTAACTGATCCCCAGAGGTTTTTGATTAAATAGCGGAATAGAAAATATGATCCCAAAAAAGTGTATGTATATCACACGTACACAACCACACTAGGCCCCAATTACTATTGTTTGTACCCCTAAAAGGCTAGGAGTAGGGGGAGTATGGAACAGGCAGCACCCTCAAACCTTCAGAAGTATGAGATGAACCCCAACAACTTGGAAAGGTGGATCTCTCTCACACGTACCAACACAGACTATCCCCCAATTTAACTGATCCCCAAAGGTTTTTGATTAAATAGCGGAATAGAAAATATGATCCCAAAAAAGTGTATGTATATCACACGTACACAACCACACTAGGCCCCAATTACTATTGTTTGTACCCCTAAAAGGCTAGGAGTAGGGGGAGTATGGAACAGGCAGCACCCTCAAACCTTCAGAAGTATGAGATGAACCCCAACAACTTGGAAAGGTGGATCTCTCTCACACGTACCAACACAGACTATCCCCCAATTTAACTGATCCCCAAAGGTTTTTGATTAAATAGCGGAATAGAAAATATGATCCCAAAAAAGTGTATGTATATCACACGTACACAACCACACTAGGCCCCAATTACTATTGTTTGTACCCCTAAAAGGCTAGGAGTAGGGGGAGTATGGAACAGGCAGCACCCTCAAACCTTCAGAAGTATGAGATGAACCCCAACAACTTGGAAAGGTGGATCTCTCTCACACGTACCAACACAGACTATCCCCCAATTTAACTGATCCCCAAAGGTTTTTGATTAAATAGCGGAATAGAAAATATGATCCCAAAAAAGTGTATGTATATCACACGTACACAACCACACTAGGCCCCAATTACTATTGTTTGTACCCCTAAAAGGCTAGGAGTAGGGGGAGTATGGAACAGGCAGCACCCTCAAACCTTCAGAAGTATGAGATGAACCCCAACAACTTGGAAAGGTGGATCTCTCTCACACGTACCAACACAGACTATCCCCCAATTTAACTGATCCCCAAAGGTTTTTGATTAAATAGCGGAATAGAAAATATGATCCCAAAAAAGTGTATGTATATCACACGTACACAACCACACTAGGCCCCAATTACTATTGTTTGTACCCCTAAAAGGCTAGATGAGGAGTAGGGGGAGTATGGAACAGGCAGCACCCTCAAACCTTCAGTATGAGATTGTGTTCACTGCACCCCACAATGATTGTGTTCACTGCACCCCACAAAGATTGTGTTCACTGCACCTCACAAAGATTGTGTTCACTGTACCCCCCAAAGATTGTGTTCACTGCACCCCACAAAGATTCTGTTCACTGTACCCCACAAAGATTGTGTTCACTGCACCCCAAAAAGATTGTGTTCACTGCACCCCAAAAAGGATGTTGTTCACTGCACCCCAAAAAGGATGTTGTTCACTCCACCCCAAAAAGATTGTGTTCACTGCACCCCACAAAGATTGTGTTCACTGCACCCCAAAAAGATTGTGTTCACTGCACCCCAAAAATGATTTTGTTCACTGCACCCCAAAAAGGATTTTGTTCACTGCACCCCAAAAAGGATGTTGTTCACTCCACCCCAAAAAGATTGTGTTCACTGCACCCCAAAAAGATTGTGTTCACTGCACCCCACAAAGGATTTTGTTCACTGCACCCCAAAAAGATTGTGTTCACTGCACCCCAAAAAGGATGTTGTTCACTGCACCCCAAAAAGGATTTTGTTCACTGCACCCCAAAAAGATTGTGTTCACTGCACCCCACAAAGGATTTTGTTCACTGCACCCCACAAAGATTGTGTTCACTGCACACCAAAAAGGATTGTGTTCACTGCACCCCAAAAAGATTTTGTTCACTGCACCCCAAAAAGATTGTGTTCACTGCAGCCCAAAAAGATTGTGTTCACTGCAGCCCAAAAAGATTGTGTTCACTGCAGCCCAAAAAGATTGTGTTCACTGCAGCCCAAAAAGATTGTGTTCACTGCAGCCCAAAAAGATTGTGTTCACTGCAGCTCACACACAGAAAAATGGATGTGGATCACTGACACCTGCCTATCTCCAATCCCACACCACACAGCAATATCGATTGTAGTTTGTAGAACACAGTTTCCCTAAAATTCAGCAGACTCTGTCCCTAACAGGATTGAGAAGAGATCGTAGATCAGGATTGAGTGCAGATTCACCCCACCCCCCACACAGCAATATCGATTGTAGTTTGTAGAACACAGTTTCCCTAAAATTCAGCAGACTCTGTCCCTAACAGGATTGAGAAGAGATCGTAGATCAGGATTGAGTGCAGATTCACCCCACCCCCCACACAGCAATATCGATTGTAGTTTGTAGAACACAGTTTCCCTAAAATTCAGCAGACTCTGTCCCTAACAGGATTGAGAAGAGATCGTAGATCAGGATTGAGTGCAGATTCACCCCACCCCCCACACAGCAATATCGATTGTAGTTTGTAGAAGACACTGACCCTATATAATTCAGCAGACTCTATCCCTAAAATGCCTACAACTCGCCCTGCCTAAACACTCCGACCTGTCCCTCAATTCTATCCGGACACAAATGGTTTTTTCCTGCCTATCTTTCCCTAATCAGCAGCCAGCACGTTGATGTGTGCTCTGTCCCTGAATCTAAGCAGCATAATGACGCCGCTGCGGCTGCCTCGAACTTATAAAGACTTGGTCACATGCTTCAGACGGCCAATCACAGCTACTGAGACATTTGCAGGCATGGCTGGGATGGCTTAAGGCACACCAGTTAAACGATTGTTGATTGGCTGTTGAAAGCCCGCCATGAAAAGAGCGCCAAAGCATGCAAAACCCGGAAATAAAACGACCGAACACGGATTTTTACCCGAACATACAGTAAAGTGTCCGTGTCCGTGTTCGGGTACAAAAAATCCAATTATTTGGTACGAACACGAATAATACAGTCCGTGTTCGCTCAACACTACCTGTCACCTTACCAGGTACCACGCCTAATGACTGGTTGCTGTAGCTTGTTCCTTCACTTGGTTACCCATAGCAACTACACTTCTCTTCCATTTTGTTTGCCGAATTAAAGTGGTTGTAAAGCCACAAGGTTTTTCACCTTAATGCATTAGGGCGAAAAATCTTTTGGTGCTGCAGCTCCCTCCAGACCCCCCCTTTTTCTTACCTTAGCTTGATCCGATCAAGTGATGTGCACGAGCGCAGTGGCTCCAGCCAGTCTCTCTTCTCATTGGACAGATTGATAGCAGCAGGACCCATTGGCTCCCACTGCTGTCAATCAGATACAGTCACATGGGAGTGGACCAAGTCCTGCTGTCAATGGACTCAGCAGCGGGACTAAGGAGTGAGCCCGCATGGGTGCCCTCAGGGAAAATGGCTTTCTATGGGGGTACCTGATAAAGAGGAGGAATCTGGAGCACCAGCAGGGCACCCCAGAAGAAGAGGATTGGGGCTGCTTTGTGCAAAATGATTGCAGAGCAGGTAAATACAGGCATGTTATTTATTTATTTATCTTTTTAAATAGCATTTACAACCCCTTCAACCCTTTGGTAGTAGTGTTACTTCATATCTAATAGCGCAATTACAGACCCAGGTTCTTAGGAAAATGCCTGAACCAACATACACCCCTTTGAGTAACTTCAGACCAGGCTTGTAACGGTTAAGATAACTTTACTATTGAAATGCAGCATAAAATACAGAACAAACAATGTCCTTTCCCTTATCCTAACTAACAGGCTATAGTGGTCCAGGCATACCTCTGTGAGTCCATGAAAGGCATTGTCCATGACTTGGATAATGTCTGTGGTTCCCGATGTCTGCACATCTTCTTCCCGGAGGGACTCTACAGCAGTCCCTGATGAACAATTGCCCCTGTGATTGCTTCTCTCTCTGTTCTCACCAATCTTAGTGGTCTTCCTATTTATATAACATCGGTTGGCCTGCCAAAGTCAAAAAGCTCAGGAACTAGGCTGAAAGTGCTTAATTCCCAGCCTGGGCCGACTAATGGAAATGAACTAAATGGATTTCAACCTGCCTACGTGTAAGTTGAGTTCGATTATATTTCTTATGAAAATAAAACAGATCTCTTATTGGCAATAAATACCAATAGATAGTATGAGAGTGTAGCACATTGTCCTCTCACATACAGAATGTGGTTCACCCCCCAGCTCTCTCTTTCCTCATTGGCTCACTGGCTGTGATTGAAAGCAGTGGGAGCCAATCACAACATTTTATCTTTTTCTTTCTTATTTTGAACACAACTTTAATTTTACGTGCACTCCATTTCACTCACCACCTGACCTTTTGCTTTCATTGCCTACAGTACTTACTTCCAACATTCTCTGGATTTTCCTTCCACAAACCAGTTAGCACTCTTTAGACAAAGTTCATTCAAAGTTTACCTTTGTTACATTTAGGTGTGAGAAGTTATACTAGGAAGTATAGCTGGGTGCCACAGAGGGGACTTTACAATAGGGTGCTTAGGTATTATGTGGTATACCAGATATGACAAAAAAAACATATATTGAAGTAAAAAAGCAAAATATAACTTTATTATAAACAGCAATAAAAAATACACTGTGATTGGAGGAGTCACAGTATATTGTACAAAATTAAATTATATCACACCGACAATAAACAGCCATATAATTTCATACAAATATAGTCATATACATATTCTCCTAAACACAAGGGTAAGTAGTGTGTATGCTTTTGTACCCAGTTGCATCCACAATGGATGGTCTTTGTGCAGGAGGCGTGGTAGCCCACAACAATTAACCCAACATGTTTCGCAGCACTACTGCCGCTTCTTCAGGGGTATCTTTGAGGGTATCACATAAATATATTTGTCATGAAAGAAATGTACTAATGAACTAAGGTGATAAAGAAAAAAGAAAAATACAATTAGTACAAAATCATAATATACATGTTTGTAATAGTTTGTACATTTAATGATATAATGTCAGAGCTTATTCAAAATAGAGACTATAATAAACCAAAAAATTGAATAGTGTCCATGACACAAAAGTCAAAAGTAATGTACACTATCCTACCTGTTTCGGCATGCAATGAAGCACGCTGTAGTAGGAGGTGCGGCCACAAGGCCAGAGGGAAACCCCCCGGGGGCGGACACAGGAGACCGAACACAAATAGGGCATACAAATGCAGCTGAAGAAAAATATGATCTACAAGATGAAAAAGAAAAAATAAATAAATAAAATATATGCTCTTTATTTTCATGTATGGCCACCCTATTGTCTCCCCTAGAAAGAGGAGACAGGAGGGGCACTTAGTGTTTTTAGCTTAGGCCGTAGCTCATGGGGCTATGGTGGTTAAGAGAGGTTGTCTTACCTCAGTAATGCCCGGCCATAAATATGGGCGGGGACTGGGTAGAAGAAGAAAGTGGATCAGAATGGAAGATCCCCCAATAATGTTTCCTAGAAAGAAACAAATATAGGTTGATATATATCTGATATGTATCGACTAGAAAAGGCAATCTGCAATATTAAGGCAGATGCATGTATCACATTATCTAGAGGTTAGATTAGTCATCCTTAACGAGGATCTAAGCCATTAAATTGGGCTTGCCCTTCGATGTAGGTGCTGCCGATACAAGAAAATAATGAAAGCACAAGGCATAAGCATTACCTGATGGTAGAATAAGGATCGCGTCCAGTCCCCGCACATCGCGGTGATGGACGCCAAGTTGCCGCTATTTATGTGTCCGGATAACTCCACCCGGGTGGCGCACAGGACGTGCGTCCTGTCGAACATCCGGGCTGACGTCAGGGACGCGCGCGCACCTCGCGCATGCGCATCAGCCGCAGGCCCGTCAACATCTAAAACAACGTCCGCGGGAGCCATGGGAGTGGCCACCACGAACGTGTAGAGGAGGGGCAGGCCAGACGACATATCAACACCAGTCCCCCGCAGGGGGGAGGGGTAATACCTGACGTCATGTGCCCACCAATGGGGGAGCCCAAAGTAGTCGCATCAAAAAAGAACAATTGAATAGCCCATATTGAGAACCTACAAAAACAGGAAATACGGAGGGGAAAGTGTATATCGTTGGACATTGTGTCATGGACAAGCAATAACTGTAAAGTTACAGAAAAACATCAATAATATTGATAAACTTCATTAATCAAAAAAACACAACAAATAAAATACATATCAACAACTTAGAAAATGTGTAATCATACTGAAAAGAAAAAAAAGAAAGAAATTTGATTTAATCAGTACATATATAGTGCACCACTATATATCAACAGTCCATTTGTCCATGGGGTATTGAAAACTCCTCAGGAGGCTAAGACTGGTATAAATTAATAGAGATGTCGCATGGATAAATTGGTGAAGTTGGACAGGGGGAAAAACAGGGAGGGGGGGGGGGCGAAAAATTATATATATAAAAGAAAAAAATAATAAGTAACTATACAAAGGAGGGGGGGGGGGGGGGGAAAGGGGAGGGAGGGGGAAGGGGGGGGGGGGAAGACAAATTCAATTCCATATACATGACCTATAAAAATGCCTTATAAGAATGAGCTTCATTTAATCCTGGAGGTATAGTGGCGTTTAGCCTTTCTATCCAGAGGGTTTCACGTTGTAATATTTTCTGATCACAGTTACCCCCTCTGGGATCAGGGGGAATAATTTCCAATACCCTGAATTTGACAACCGAGTTTTCAAAGCTATGATGTAGCCCTATGTGTCTGGTAACCGGGGTGAGGATTTCCCCCCCCCCGGAGAGGTATATATGGTCCCCCACTCGTTGGCCTAGTTGTCTAATCGTTTTACCAACGTAGAAGGCGGAACACTGGCATATCATAAGGTATATTACACCCTGGGTCGCACAGTCTGCGGATCCCCGCAGTCTGTGAGAAGAGCCATTGGGTAGCTGTGTAATCGGACCCTCCTCAATCCAGGGGCAGCGAGAGCAACCACCACATCGGTATGTGCCTAGCCTGCCCATGGGTTGGGGTCTGTCCACCATATAATGGCTTTTGATCAGCAAATCTCTAAGAGATGTGGCTCGTCTGAACACAATCTCAGGGTATTCCTTGACATATTTGCCAAGAGTGTTTTCCTCTTTGAGTAGATGCCAATGCCTCTGGAATATAGCTCTAAGAAGCTGATGATTACTAGAAAACTGGGTAATTATCTCATGAACATTTTGATAGGACAATACAAAGCAGACATGAAAACCCTAGATGATAAGATCAATGATCTTAATCTGGAATATAAACATGTCACCGAACTACAGGAATTTGCAGAAAAATGGTCTGACATCAAACTCAGAATTGAAAAATTAAATGAAGATATTTTCTTTAAAAAACAATCTAAGTTCAATCGAGACAAATTAGCCTTTATGGGCGGATACGCACATAAATGGAATGAAAAACAGCCTCTACCTGCTGTGACACCCAGACAGCCTGGTTCACAATCTCACATTAATGATCAAACTGATTATGGTGTATCTAACCTTTCTTCTATTCCCTCACAGACAAATGCACGAGCCCCGTCTACTCGTTCGAGAGCACCAAAACGTATTCGACACGGAGGTGGGTCTCCTTCTAACCCAGGGGGTAAGAGACGCCCTTCCCTCCCACAAGCTCAAACTACTGATCTCACTCCTGCACTACAAAAAATTTTGTCCAACCCTCTCCCCCTATCACAAACATCACACCCCTCACAGGATGATGGGGCTTTTTTAGACCCACAACTAGGGGCCATTCCAAAAACCACCAAGAAACAGACCAAATTAACAGGTTTTGTCACCCAAAGTCCCAACAACATCACAGCCCCTTAGATAACCTCTCTGATGCATTTAATATCATAAATCTCACCGAATTCCCACTCACACCCGACCAGGTTGAGGTGCTGCAGCTAGGCTTGGGCTTCTGCCCAACACAACAGATAGACGTCTTTGACACTATCAAGGACGTCTATCTGTTTGCTCGAAATCTGACCTACAAATTCATGTTCGATGATAATAGACAACAGAAAAGACTTGAACTGGAACTCACAGAACAACTTAAAAACTATACTATGGAGGAATTCCGAGCCCTAAGGGACCTTATGCTCCTCTATGAGGAGGGGTCGTTGGATCCTGTTGGTCCCCCGCCCCCTCCCGATGGACCTGATGTCCCATTGAGTCTTCCAAAAAAGCCTTTTAAACCTAAATCCCTCAAATTCCCTGACCTGACTATCTGTCCTCAGATTTGGTCTTTTGTCTGTGAGACAATAAGAGATTTTAAAAAAAGCCCGTTGGTCACCCACATTTGAAAACCTTACTGCTTCACAGAATATAGCTCTTCAACATTTACAGAAAAACCCTCATTATGTCATAAAGCCCTCTGATAAGGGGGGCAACGTGGTCATAATGACGGACGACCAATACCAAGAGATGTGCCTCGATATCTTGAAGAACCGTCAATGGTATACTCCCATTGACCCTGACTTGACTATAAACTTTCAAAATGAATTAAAAAACTTATGTTTTGAAGCCTTTGCATCTGGAATCATTGATAAAGATGTACATGACTTCATCATAACTAAACATCCTAGGACCCCAACAATGTACTCCCTGCCGAAAATACATAAGAACTCTCTAAAACCCCCTGGTAGACCCATTGTGTCTGGAATTGGGTCAATTTCAGAAAACGCAAGCAAATATGTTGATTTTTTCTTGCGCCCCTTTGTCCAATCCCTACCGTCTTTCATTCAAGATACCCCTGACCTACTCAGACGTATCGATGGTGTCCAGGTACCCCCGGATGCCCTCCTCGTGGCAGTGGATATCGAGGCTTTGTACTCGAGTATACCGCACGAGGAGGGCATCCGGCAGGTTGGATCATTTCTCTATGGTCAACACCAACGTACATGGCCTCATAGTGATTTTGTTTTATCCCTCCTTAGATTCATTTTAACGCATAACTTCTTTACGTTCATGGAAACCACGTATTTACAACAGCAGGGTGTCGCAATGGGAACGTGCTGTGCCCCCTCCTATGCAAATTTATTCCTGGGGGGGTGGGAGAAGCACGTTTCCTCTTGCGACACCTATGCACTCTGGTTGACCAAGGTAAAATATTGGTTTCGTTATATTGACGACTTATTCCTAATTTGGACAGGTTCTCAAACTGAATTAGAGGAAATGTTATGTTCACTCAATGTGAACGATTTTAACCTAAAATTTACTTATACTTTTCATCCAGAACAGATTGTGTTTTTGGATATTGAAATTAGGAAGGATATTAATGGATATATCACTACGAGCCTGTACAGAAAACCGAGTGCAGGTAACATGCTATTGCATGCTTCCAGTGCGCATCCGGTACCATTAAAGAACAGTATTCCCTTTGCACAATACTTAAGCATAAGGAGAAACTGCTCTCTGGAAAAAGACTTCCTTCGGGAAGCCAAAAAACTACAACAAAGATTGCTCCTAAGGGGTTATTCTCGTACAATTCTGAGAAAAGCCTTTAACAAGGCTAAGGAATTGGCTAGAGACGATGTTTTACAACGTAAAAAGAGAACGGACTCTGACCCAACTGTAAAAATAATTACCCAGTTTTCTAGTAATCATCAGCAACTTAGAGCCATATTCCAGAGGCATTGGCATCTACTCAAAGAGGAAAACACTCTTGGCAAATATGTCAAGGAATACCCTGAGATTGTGTTCAGACGAGCCACATCTCTTAGAGATTTGCTGATCAAAAGCCATTATATGGTGGACAGACCCCAACCCATGGGCAGGCTAGGCACATACCGATGTGGTGGTTGCTCTCGCTGCCCCTGGATTGAGGAGGGTCCGATTACACAGCTACCCAATGGCTCTTCTCACAGACTGCGGGGATCCTCAGACTGTGCGACCCAGGGTGTAATATACCTTATGATATGCCAGTGTTCCGCCTTCTACGTTGGTAAAACGATTAGACAACTAGGCCAACGAGTGGAGGACCATATATACCTCTCCGGGGGGGGGGGGGAAATCCTCACCCCGGTTACCAGACACATAGGGCTACATCATAGCTTTGACAACTCGGTTGTCAAATTCAGGGTATTGGAAATTATTCCCCCTGATCCCAGAGGGGGTAACTGGGATCAGAAAATATTACAACGTGAAACCCTCTGGATAGAAAGGCTAAACGCCACTATACCTCCAGGATTAAATGAAGCTCATTCTTATAAGGCATTTTTATAGGTCATGTATATGGAATTGAATTTGTCTTTCCCCCCCCCCCTTCCCCCTCCCTCCCCTTTTTTTTTTTTTTTTTTCCCCCCCCCCCCCTCCTTTGTATAGTTACTTATTATTTTTTTCTTTTATATATATAATTTTTCGCCCCCCCCCTCCCTGTTTTTCCCCCTGTCCAACTTCACCAATTTATCCATGCGACATCTCTATTAATTTATACCAGTCTTAGCCTCCTGAGGAGTTTTCAATACCCCATGGACAAATGGACTGTTGATATATAGTGGTGCACTATATATGTACTGATTAAATCAAATTTCTTTCTTTTTTTTCTTTTCAGTATGATTACACATTTTCTAAGTTGTTGATATGTATTTTATTTGTTGTGTTTTTTTGATTAATGAAGTTTATCAATATTATTGATGTTTTTCTGTAACTTTACAGTTATTGCTTGTCCATGACACAATGTCCAACGATATACACTTTCCCCTCCGTATTTCCTGTTTTTGTAGGTTCTCAATATGGGCTATTCAATTGTTCTTTTTTGATGCGACTACTTTGGGCTCCCCCATTGGCGGGCACATGACGTCAGGTATTACCCCTCCCCCCTGCGGGGGACTGGTGTTGATATGTCGTCTGGCCTGCCCCTCCTCTACACGTTCGTGGTGGCCACTCCCATGGCTCCCGCGGACGTTGTTTTAGATGTTGACGGGCCTGCGGCTGATGCGCATGCGTGAGGTGCGCGCGCGTCCCTGACGTCAGCCCGGATGTTCAACAGGACGCACGTCCTGTGCGCCACCCGGGTGGAGTTATCCGGACACATAAATAGCGGCAACTTGGCGTCCATCACCGCGATGTGCGGGGACTGGACGCGATCCTTATTCTACCATCAGGTAATGCTTATGCCTTGTGCTTTCATTATTTTCTTGTATCGGCAGCACCTACATCGAAGGGCAAGCCCAATTTAATGGCTTAGATCCTCGTTAAGGATGACTAATCTAACCTCTAGATAATGTGATACATGCATCTGCCTTAATATTGCAGATTGCCTTTTCTAGTCGATACATATCTATAGGCATGGGAGAGCTGTAAGTATCTGTAGTGCATGGGGCCCTGGATCGCAAACTGATCCTGCAAGGCCTCGTAAGACCGCAGACCAGTGGTCGTGGAGATATGGCTAAGGAGAAGGATGCCCCTCCCGCTCCATATCGACAGGTCAGGGATGGAAAGGAACTCGTGTAGTGCGCTGTTATGCCACAGAGGGGTGAATGTGTGAAATGGAGGGCACCGAAGCCTGGACGCTACCACCTCCCAGATCCGACAATAGTGGTATAGAAGAGATCTGGGGCACAAGGGCTCCGGTGAGCCCCTGACACCCCTAAGGATAACTAGGAGGGGGTCCCCGAGGGGATGAGCCCACCCAGGGCAGAGCAGGGTCAAAAAACGTTCTCTATCCGTTTTATCTATATGAAAGAACTGGGACAACTGAGCTGCCAGATAGTACAGATTAAAATCCGGCAGGGCCAATCCCCCTAGGTTTGTAGGATTCTTGAGTTTGCGCCAGGAGATCTTGTGCCGGTCAGCACCCCAAACAAAGGTCTTGAGGAGTGATTCCATCTGCTTAAACAGCTTGAGTGGCAGGTAAATAGGAGAGTGCCATACAACATAAAGTATTTTGGGAAGGAGAATCATTTTAATTAAATTGACTCTACCCATCACTCCCAGAGGTAATTTGGACCATACTTGAATTTTAGCCTTAAGCAGAGGGAACAGGGGTTGAACGTTATCCGGGACATAATCTGCTGAGTTAGCTGTCACTTGAATCCCTAAGTATTTAATGCGGGATACACATTGTAGGGCTGGGCTTGCGGGGGTGATTGCCTGTGGGCTCTCGTCAAGCGGGAGAATTTGTGACTTATCCCAGTTTATCTGAAAACCGGAGAATCGTCCATACCGTTCAATTAAAGAAAGGGCCGTGAGTAGGGATTCCCGAGAGTCCTCCAAATATAACAAAGTGTCATCTGCATACATGCTGATCTTCTCCTCCAACGGTCCCTTACGTAGGCCTCGAATCCCGGGATGTGCTCTAATGGCCATCGCCAGAGGTTCCGCGGCCAGGGCATACAGCAGGGGGGAGAGGGGGCACCCCTGTCGAGTGCCACGGGATAAAGGGAAGGCGGTCGACTGCCAGCCATTTGCCAGGACCCTAGCTACCGGGGCGCTATATAAAAGTTTGACCCACTTAATAAAATTAGGTCCAAAGCCGTACCGGTCCAGACAGGTCCACAGAAACGGCCACTCTACCGAGTCAAATGCTTTAGCCGTGTCCAATGAGACCACCACCCTGCCACCCATTCCGTCGTGCCGTGCCTGGAGATTCATAAATAACCGGCGAAGATTAAATGAGGTGTTCCTCCCAGGCATGAACCCGGCCTGGTCCGAGTGTATGAGTGAAAGGATCACCTTGTTAAGGCGAAGGGATAAAATTTTCGCAAGGATTTTAGTGTCTACTGGGAGCAAAGAGATGGGACGGTAAGACTCTGGGGCGTGTACATCCTTGCCCGGCTTGGGAATGAGCACAATTAGCGCCTCCCGCATAGAAGGGGGTAGGGTTGCATCTTTGAATAGAGATTGAAACAAAGCCAATAATTTAGGAGAGAGGAGTTCCGAATATTGGGAGAAAAATTCAATCGGGAGGCCGTCCAGGCCGGGGGCCTTAGACCTAGGGAACTTGGACACGGCTGCTGCAATCTCTTCCACAGAGATGGGTGCCTCGAGGGTCGCCAACTGGTCGGGTGTCAAAGTGGGAAAGTCAATAGAGTCCAAAAAGTCATGCATGTCAGTGCAGTCAGCGGGAGCCCTAGAGGTGTAAAGAGTACTAAAAAATGAGCGGAAACACTGTGTCACCGCAGCAGGATCAGCGATCTCATTACCCAGGTCATCCTTCAAAGTAATAACTACCGGGGGCCTATCCTCACAATGGACTAAATATGCGAGAAGTTTCCCCGCCCGCTCACCATGTGCAAACAGATTCTGCTTCTGAAAAAACATCTTAGATTTCGCCCTCTCGTAGTCAAGTTGGGAAAGGACTTTAGAGGTCAATTTATACTGAGATTCATGTGCCGGAGTCGGGTCCCCCAGAAAGGCCTGTTCAGCTTCAATTAGATTTGTCGTTGCCCTGGAGATCTCCTCAGCAGCCCGCGCTCTAACAGCCTTGATTTTGGAAATCATAGTGGATCTGGCGAACAGTTTAAACGCCTCCCACACCGCAGCCGGGGAGGCAGTGCCCTCATTGTCAGAGAAGAATTGTGTCCAGGTCCCCTCAATGTCGTTCCCATCCGACACCAAGGGGAGCCAGGCAGGATTCAGGCGCCAGGCCGGGGGAGGTCTATTGCAGGGCAAGGACAACAGTATCCAATAAGGGCAGTGATCAGACAGAGTCCGTGGGGCGAAGCCTGCCGTCAGTAACCTGGGGAGCAGGGTTCGAGACAGCAATATCAGATCAATGCGTGACATAGAGTGGTGTGCAGCCGAAAAACAGGAGTACGCGCGCTGCGCGGGGTATTTGCTGCGCCAAGAGTCGGCCAGACCAAAGCTCTCCAACAATCGGGAGAACCTGGTCGGGGACGACCCCGGCGGCACCTGGGAGGCGCCACCGGACCTATCCAGACCCGAGTCCATCACATTGTTAAAGTCACCCAGCCAGATCACCGGGGCCCCTGGGCTCTGTGCCATAAACGCCAGTCCCTCCATAATAATCACAGCAGAGTAAGGGGGGGGCACATAGAAAGCCATCAGTAACATCAATTCCCCATAGACTGACGTTTTGAGAAAAACATATCTACCCATTGGGTCAACCTGAGATCCTAGGAGCTGGAATTGTACCGATTTGGCCACCAGTAGCGCCACACCCCTGGAGTGTGAGCTATAAGCAGAGTGTTGCACCCAACCAACCCAGGGACGTTTGAGGGACTGTTGTACACGGCCCTCCAAATGTGTCTCCACCAGAACTATAATATCAGCCCGTACACGGCGTAGGACATTAAAGACAGCCGTTCGTTTAATCTTATCACGCATACCCCTGACATTCCACGTCAACAATTTCAATGCGGCCATGGTAGGGGTAGTACAGTGCGCGGAGCGGAGGCTCCCAGGATCTCAGGCAGTAAGGCCGCGGAACTAACAAGTCCACGGTCACACACCAGCGGCGATATACAGCAGCAAAAGAGCAAATAATTATTACTTGAGGTCAATGTGCATAAAACAGAAACAGTATAGAGATTGTACCAAATATAAATCATAAACAATGGTAACACCCCAATCCCCCCTCCCTGCCCTGCACCAACCCCAACTTGTGCGGGCATGTTCCCAAACAAGTGCCTCAACCAGAACAGGCCCACATGCGACTGGGAAAGAGCAAGATCAGGAGGCCAGGGACCCCCAAGGTATGCAGCAAAAATACAGCAAAATACAAATAGAATAAACAAGGGGGCCCGGGGGCCCAGGTCCAGCAGAAGTCGCAGGGGGCAACAGGGGAGTTGGGCACAAACACACGCCTTAGCGGGTGTAGGGGGCGAAAACCAACAGGTGTATCGCTGGGTAGCAAAGCCTATGGGCAGGTGGAAGTCCATAGGAAGAGAACAGAGAAATCAGTTCCATCTGTGGAGCTAGGGCGCTCCGCCGGTCAAACACAGGAGCAATAGTGCAGGAAAATGAGGGGGGAGGGGGGGGGGAAGGGGGATGCAAAGTCTTGAGTTCCGCAGGATCTACAAAACCCCCTCCTCCGCTCTTGCAGCAGCTTAAGGTATAGGCCATCAGGGAGAAAGTATCATGAAGTCGCCAGGGTAAGGTGGTCAGGCTCTAGCTTCCAGGCCTTCTAGCCAGGAGATGGCGGCCTCCGGATCCTCAAAGAAGTGGGCTCGGTCCTCGCCCTCCACTCTAAGACGGGCCGGATACAACATGGAGTACTTGATATTCTTGATACGCAGTCTGCGTTTGACCTCCAAAAAGCTCTTGCGGCGCCTCTGGACCTCAGCAGAGAAGTCGGGGAAAATCGCTATTTTGTGGTTTCCAAATGGAATGTTCCCCTTAACCCTGGCCAGGCGCAATATGGCATCACGGTCTCGGTAGTTCAGGAATTTAGCGATGAACGTGCGGGGGGGTGCACCCTGAGGGGGGGGGCGCCCTGAGAGGCGATGTGCACGTTCCACAACAAAAGTGGGTGAAAAGGATTCTCTGCCATAAGTCTGAGTGAGCAATTGTTCCAAATATGATGAGGGGTCAGCACCTTCAGAGCCCTCCGGGAGGCCGATGAACCGCAGGTTACAGCGGCGCAGCCTATTCTCCATGTCATCTTGTTTTTGGAGGATAAGGTGTACTTGTTGCTGCAGCCTGTCTGAGGAGTTTTGCAATGGGGGGAGGGAGTCCTCCACCTCACTAATTCTGTGTTCAGCCTCACCAACTCTGTCCCTCAGCTTCTGCATATCCTGACGCATCAAAGATATATCTACCTTCACCTCCTCGATTTTAGTAGTCAGCATGGTCTGGCAAGTAGCAATCGCCTCCAAAACCTTGGATGTAGCAGGGCTCTCAGGCTCCTCCACCACGAGCGACGGGCCGGCGCCATCTTGGATCGGGGCCTCCTTCTCCAGCCTCCGGAATGCAGCCAGTTTTGCCGCAGCTTCAGAGCCTTTCTTCGGCGGAGACATGCGGAGGTCGGTGCCGCGGGTGTGCGGGAGGTGAAGGAAGGATTATCGTGCCCGAAGGGCTGCAGGATTAGCGGTGAAGGATATCGGTCCGGCGGAGCTCCTCTCACACACGTCTTCTCACATGCTGCGCCAGGCCACGCCCCCTAGTCGATACATATCAGATATATATCACCCTATATTTGTTTCTTTCTAGGAAACATTATTGTGGGATCTTCCATTCTGATCCACTTTCTTCTTCTACCCAGTCCCCGCCCATATTTATGGCCGGGCATTACTGAGGTAAGACAACCTCTCTTAACCACCATAGCCCCATGAGCTACGGCCTAAGCTAAAAACACTAAGTGCCCCTCCTGTCTCCTCTTTCTAGGGGAGACAATAGGGTGGCCATACATGAAAATAAAGAGCATATATTTTATTTATTTATTTTTTCTTTTTCATCTTGTAGATCATATTTTTCTTCAGCTGCATTTGTATGCCCTATTTGTGTTCGGTCTCCTGTGTCCGCCCCCGGGGGGTTTCCCTCTGGCCTTGTGGCCGCACCTCCTACTACAGCGTGCTTCATTGCATGCCGAAACAGGTAGGATAGTGTACATTACTTTTGACTTTTGTGTCATGGACACTATTCAATTTTTTGGTTTATTATAGTCTCTATTTTGAATAAGCTCTGACATTATATCATTAAATGTACAAACTATTACAAACATGTATATTATGATTTTGTACTAATTGTATTTTTCTTTTTTCTTTATCACCTTAGTTCATTAGTACATTTCTTTCATGACAAATATATTTATGTGATACCCTCAAAGATACCCCTGAAGAAGCGGCGGTAGTGCTGCGAAACATGTTGGGTTAATTGTTGTGGGCTACCACGCCTCCTGCACAAAGACCATCCATTGTGGATGCAACTGGGTACAAAAGCATACACACTACTTACCCTTGTGTTTAGGAGAATATGTATATGACTATATTTGTATGAAATTATATGGCTGTTTATTGTCGGTGTGATATAATTTAATTTTGTACAATATACTGTGACTCCTCCAATCACAGTGTATTTTTTATTGCTGTTTATAATAAAGTTATATTTTGCTTTTTTACTTCAATATATGTTTTTTTTGTCATATCTGGTATACCACATAATACCTAAGCACCCTATTGTAAAGTCCCCTCTGTGGCACCCAGCTATACTTCCTAGTATAACTTCTCACACCTAAATATTCAATAGGGACGTGGTGCTTTTCAAATACTTTAAACTTAATAGAGATAGTCCCCTGTTTACCTTTGTTACAGTCTGTTCTGTACCCTTCTTCAATATCTGTTAATCACACTACTCCTAATTTATAAATTCACACTCCCCTTTATTTTGTCACAATCTGTGGTTATTAGATTTTAAGATCTATATGTTACTATTTGTTGAACAAATAGCATAAAAGGCCAATGATGTAACATTGAGGTTGATTCACTAAAGAGATTGAGAATATTTAAGTGAATGTCCATACAATAAATTGTGGATAAAGTTTATTTGATTATTATATCATGTAAAAAGAAAATTTCTGTTTACTAAATTAATTCGTACATGATTGGGGTTTCAATGCGAACAGGAATTCGTTTTTTTTAATGACTGAATATCCACACACTTTATAGAGTGAATATTAATAAATCATTTAATAAACCAACCCAAATGATTCAAGACTCTAGAATAATGCCATCTTCAAAAGGCAATTGCAGTTAGGTACTCTAGTTAATAACTTAGTTGTTCCAATCAATTCAGGTGTTGAGATTATCTTTCCTACTTCATAAAACACATCATTTTAATTACCTGCTTTTCACGACAAAATTACGTACAATATAATCATAGTTTCATAGTTAGTAAGGTTGAATAAAGAAACTAGTCCATCCAGTCCAACCTGTGTTATTGGTGTATGTGTATTCATGTTGAGAATCATTTTCCACATCCCTGTATATTGTGTTCACGTCAAGAAGCATGTCCAAGAGTCTTTTAAAAACTATTAATGCTTCCTGCCAACACCACCGTTCATGATTAAACCACTTCTCTCTCATTTCAATTGAGTGGCCCTGTGTCCTTCTCCACTCCCTGAGACTGAATAGTTTTCTTCCTTTGCAGGGATCACCATTGAGGTTTTTTATATTGTCATCATATCTCCTCTCAAGTGTCTCCTTTTCTCTTTTTTTTTTTAAAGAAATATTTATTGATTTTTCAGCAATTTACAAATTATACAACAGTCCACTCAAAACACGAGTGTAAAAGTTCAACAGTAGAACATATTTGGTATACAGTGGGTGGAGAAATGGCCCATACAAATGAAATCAAAGCAAATGAACCAAGGTGTCAAGAGACCAAAACTAATGTCAGCCAAGAGAGAAGGGAGGGAGGGGGGAAGGAGGGGGAGTGGGAAAAGGCGAGAGCAGAGTGAATGCCCTGTGGGGAGAGGGAACAAGCGGGGTAGAGCAGTAGAACTGGAAGAGGGGGGAAAGGAAGGAGGAGGAACATGGGGGGTAAGGAAGGGAGGGAGGGGTGACCAGGTTAGCAGACATATCAGTATCAAAGAACTATCTAGGTATATCACATATGTTTGATGACCAACTACAGCCAAAGGGGTGGAAAGAAGGGGGGGAACAAGGACAAGGCCTGATGATCTTTCAGCAGGTAGTAATAGTATAGGGCAATTTAATCCATCTACATAATCCAGGAGGAGAGGGGGGGAAGAGAAGTGGGAGTCAAGGGAGTACTCTAGTGAGCTGTATCAGCCTCTGTGGTAAATGGGGGTGGAGAAGTGTTCGGGTGGAAAAGCACCAGATACGCCTGCCATTTCCTCCAGAACTTAATTGGGTTGGACTTGAAGACAGACAGGTCCAGACGATCCTTGGTAAGCAGGCTATCCAAGTCCGATTGTAGCTCTTTCACAGTGGGTGGGGAGGGGGATATCCAGTGTCTGAGAATGCTCCTACGGGCAAGCAGTAGGCACGTAGAGATCCAGGCTTTATGGGCAAGCAGTATAGACGCCTGGGTTTTGTCATGTGTGACATAAGCAAGCGGAGGTTTATTGTCCAAAAGTCCAAACAACAGTGGAAGGGGATTTTTCGTGGGTTGGAGGCCCGTGACCCTATGTATCAGAAGTTCCACGCTGTTCAAGAAGGATGACACAATCGGGCAACTCCACAGCCGGTGGTGTAACGTAGGGCGGTGCGCTGAGCACCAGGAACATCCTTGGAATGGAACATGCAGGGGAGAGGACGAAAAAGGAGAGTAGGCATGATGGAGTATTTTCAATTGCTGCTCCCTCCATAATTCGTTAGTGTTGAAGGCACATGTGGTGATATACCCCGATATCAGGAGCCGCTTGGAGCCAGTAATATTCAGGGCCTTGTCCCATGAAGATTTGGTGAAGTCCAGTCGTGTGTCCAGTATTGTGGCCTGAAAAGGATGGTAGACGTGGGCGAGTTTAGGATGTTCCACAGATAAGATGGTATCCAAGATGGAAGGCAGGAATCGTTTTGATCTGTCTCTGCACAAAGCCATGGCATGGGAGGTGACCTGATGTATATGCAGGAAATGGTGAACAGGGAGTTTATAAAGGTGTTGCAGGTCTTCGAAGGGGAGAGGTGCACCCGTTGTCGAGTCAAATAATTGAGCAAAAGTCCTTAGTCCTTCCTGGGCCCAGGTGGAGTAGATGCTTTCCAGTTCCATTGAACACAGGGACGGGTTTCCCGCTATAGGGAGATGTTGGGATATGTACTGCGGTAGACCCAACTTTTTCCTAATCTCCCTCCAAGCCACAAGAGTATCTCGGAACAAGATATTCGACCTGAGATTTGGGGGGAGATCCTTTAGTTTGCTATGCAGGAGCCCTGCTAGGGAAAAAGGGACCGGGATTTGTGATTCCAAAGAAAAATTTGAGAACCTAGAAGACCCCTTTAGCCAATCCATACCCACTCTCAACAGGCAAGATAAATTTTACAGTCTAATATCGGGTAGGTTTGCGCCCCCAAGTGACTTGGGGGGGTATAGTTTGGGGAGAGAGATCCTTGACCTTTTGGTTTTCCACAAAAACCTGGAAAGGGATTTGTGTAAGGTGTTAATGTCAGTGTGTTTAATAAGCAGAGGAAGTGTCTGCATAAGGTATAACAATTTAGGGAACGTGACCATTTTATAGAGGTGACACCTGCCTAGGAGAGACAGCGGAAGGGAGACCCAATTGTCCAGTTCTACAGCCAGTTTCGCTATCAATGGGGTATAGTTTAATTGGTACAGGGAGTCGGGAGATTTACCTATATGAATACCCAAGTACTTAATACTGGTTTTGGCAATGGCAAAGGGGGATTGCGAGGTCCACTCTAGAGAGCGCGGTTGGCCGAGAGGAAGTATTTCACTCTTCGTATAGTTGATGCGCAGACCTGAGCACAATTTAAATCTGTCGAATACATCCTTGACATGATGCATGTCTCGTTCCGGGTCGGAGGTGAACAATAGAATATCATCTGCGAATAGGGTAGACTTAATTTCCTCTCGACCAATCCGAATGCCCTTCAGGGGGGAAGTGAAGGATAAGTGTCTGGAGAGGGGTTCTAAAGCTAAATTGAATAATAGTGGGGAGAGGGGGCAGCCCTGCCTAGTCCCCTTGTGCGGGGGGATGGGTTCTGATATAACATTAGAAGTTACAACATTAGCCATAGGGGATGCATACATCGCCGATATGAGGTGGAGGAAGGGGCCTGAGAAGCCGAATTTTTGGAGGGCCAGGCGTAGCCACTGAAAACTAACATTGTCGAAAGCCTTTTCGGCATCCAACGTGATAATGGCATAGTTGTGGGAGGGGTCGGCTCGTGCTTGCGCCAATACTGCCAGGACCTTGTGAATGTTAGACGTCGCGGAACGCCCCTTGGTAAAACCCACCTGCGATGGATGGAGGAGAGATGGCATGATCACGGCCAATCTGGAGGCTATAATTTTCGATAAAAGTTTAGCATCTAGGTTGATGAGTGAAATCGGACGATAGGAGCCGGGCTCCGTAGCATCCTTTCCAGGTTTCGGGATGAGCTTTATGAAGGCCTGCGAGCCCGTGGGCATGTACCTCCCTCCATCCATGATATGTTGAAAGACATTAGTCAGCGTGGGGGTAAGCAAGGATTTGGTCAGCTTGTAATACTCGGACGTGTACCCATCCGGTCCGGGGGCCTTGCCAGGGGATAGGGATGTAATGGAAGACATTACCTCCTCAGTGGTGAGAGGCGCATTCAGGGCAGATAATTGATCTGTCGTTACCCGTGGAAGATGGACCTCCTCCAGAAATTTATTGGCTTCCTCGACATTTATCGGATCAGGGCCATACAGTTTAGCATAAAATTGCTGCATGACAGAGTTAATCCCTTTCGGGGTGTCAGTTAATGCCCCCGACTGGTCTTTGAGGGAGGTGATATGGGTTGGAGTGAAGGGGCCCCTGCACAAACGGGCCAGAAGTTTGCCAGACTTATTGCCGTACTTATGGTACTGAAGATCTTGGACAGAGCGATGGAATTGTTCGTGTGCCATTGCCCACTCGTCAAAGCATCGCTTAGCTTCCTTCCAGTGGGCTCTGCGGGCAGGAGTATCTTGCTGCAGGAGCTCGGAATGGGCAAAGCGCAAGTTGGCGCTAGCGGTCTGATATTTAGTCTCCGCATTCCGCTTGTAAGCCGATGCAAAAGCGATGATTCTGCCCCTAAGGACAGCTTTTCCGGTCTCCCACAGCAAGATAGGGTCAGATGAGTGAGATTCATTATCACGCAGGAATTCTTCCCAGGTGCGGGTCAGGGTCGATAAGAGGTCAGCGTTATTAGCAAGGTAAGACGGAAATCTCCAGGGTGTACGGGCAGAGGGCGATTCTGACAAGGACAGGTCGACCAAAAGGGGGGAGTGGTCAGAGATTACCAGATCGGAGATTGAAGGGTCGTGTAGCGTAGGAAGGAGGGGTGCGGTGAGAACGTGCCATGGGGGGAGGAATAGAAGGTATATTCTCCGTCTGTGGGGTGCGCTAGGCGCCACACATCAGTCAAATGAAGACTGTCAGCAAACACCAACAGCGTAATGCCTGTGGAATGGGCATGGGGGACACCTGCAGGTGACTTCAGTGACCTGTCTTCAGTAGGGTTCATGACCACGTTGAAGTCGCCACCAACCAACAGGGGGAGGTGGGCGTATGGGGCCAGTACGCCCGTGAGGGTATGGAAGAAGGCGTGCGTCGGAGGTGTGGGGGCATACACGTTGGACAGGATGATGTCCTGAGGGTCATGGGATAATTTAAGGACCTGTATCCTGCCCTGGTCATCGGTGTATAGGGGGGTGCAATCATGTGTAAGGCGTTTATGTATCAGTATGAGAACACCAGCTTTGCCTTTGGGCGCAGCCGAGCCATAGACTCGGCCCACCCAAAGCTTGCGCATACGGTCAATATCGGCTGAGGAAAGGTGGGTTTCCTGCAACATGGCGATGTCGGCTTTGAGACGTTTTAACTGCCTAAGGATAGCCATGCGTTTATTAGGCGATCGAAGGCCCTTGACATTCCAGGAGACTATCTAGAGATTAAGGGGGATCATAAGGAAGAGGCCTTACAATATGGATTGATAAGGTGAGGGGAGGGGAGAGGGTAAGCCACTGGCTGTATGTGGCAGTACCAAAGCACTTAGGGGTGACATACCAGGTCCCTGGTGAGGTGAGTATGGATACGGCCCTAACCTGGCCTAAAGAAGCTGAAACAGGGGTAAACCAGCAATAACATAGTGAATAGTAATACATCATAACACACAAGAGTATAAGCATTGACTTCTCTTTTTTCCACATGAGACTCACATAGCCCGCAGCGTTACCGGCGTTGAGGCTGGTTCCACTCGCCATCGGAGAAATGGTATAGTCGCTCCCAGGAAAAAGAAAAAAAAAAACACACTCGGAGGACACTAATAAACGGAAACCCTTCACCCATAGCGAGAGGACCAGTGCTCCGATAAGGCTGGGGAAACAGAGAAAAAACATAGATTAAAGCATCACGACAAGTCGAGAGCAAACCAATGAGCAAAGTGACAGGAACATGTCAGGCATCAGCGGCTTGCTAACGATCACTTAGATCAAAAGCAGGAACAAACAGTACAATATAAAAAAAATACCAGACCTGTTAGAACTGAGTAGGGCCCCTGATAGCAAACCCAATTGGTAAGTTAGAACATGATACAAACCGTAGGCACATTTCAGCGCGGTCTGCCCTGGCGGGAATTGTATGACACACGGGGTCTTTTAGGCGAGTTTCTGCCGGGGCCCAGGAGGTCTCTCGTGGAGGGGGATAGGGAGGGAGCAGCAGGGGTGTCCAAGTTGAGATGCAGGTGAGATTTGATGTAATCAGCCGCCTCATCGGGATGGGAGAACGATAACGCTTCTCCATGCGGGTCAGTGAACCGCAGAATTGCGGGGTAAGCCAGCGTGAATTTTATGCCTTTGTGAAACAATGCGTTGCAGGAAGGCTGGAAAGCTTTGCGCCGACGGGCGACTTCTTGGGAGTAGTAGGCAAATAACAGTAGCTTATGACCATCCAGAATAAGTGACTTTGCATTCTTGAAAGATTTAAGGATAGCCAGTCTGTCCGAGTAGTTGAGGTATCGTACGATAACCGGGCGGGGGATCTTACGGTCATTAGAGGGGGCACCCAAACGGTGTGCCCGTTCTATCGTGCAGTTGGCGGTAATGCCCAGAGCGCGCGGGATCTGAGTGGCACATACCTCTGTAAGCATGCCGGTGTTAACGGATTCTGGCAGCCCGATTATTCTAAGGTTATTCCTTCTTGACCTGTTCTCAAGGTCATCCAGCTTGTCAAGGATATAATGTTGAGTTTGAGCAAGTTTGGCTTCCTTGGTGAAGGACGATTGGAGCTCATCCTCAATGACAGAGACCCTGTGCTCCACCTCTGTGAGGCGTTTGGCCTGATCCGCAATGTCCATGCGGAGCTGTGTAATGCCCGCTGCCACCGCCTTCGCCACAGCCTCCGCTATAGTGGGAGACAGGAGTGCTGCTACTGCCTGAGCCATCTTGTGACATTGTGCATCCTCCGGAGTGTCAGGAAGAGGAGCCGGCAAGGAGGGGGAGACCGCGCCATCCATGGGCTCAGCAGCGGCCATGATGCCTGGGGAGGAGGGCGCTCTCTGCTGTGAGATGTCCTGGCGCGGCTGAGTTGCGGCTCCGGTCCCGGTGTGGACCACAAAGCGGTCCATTCGTACGGGCAGTGATAGCGGATCCTCTGGGGGTGGTTGGGGCCGGTCGCCGAGGCGATTTGAGCGGTATAGTTACGTCTTTATATGCCGATTATGCCGGAGCCGCTGCCCTTCACTCCTTCCTCATGTGGCGCCGGAACCGGAAGTCCTTTTTTTTTTTTTTTTTTTCCCTTTTTAATGCATGCTAATAGGCTACTTCCTTTGTTTGCTGCAGCTTAATATTGCATGTTATTGCTCAATCTGCCTTTAAATAGGACCCCCAGATCTTTTTACATCCTGAAATCCCCCAGGGTTTCTCCCCCTAGTGAGTAACTTGCATATATATTATTAGCCCCCCAAGTACATTACTTTAAATTTTTTAATATTAAACCTCATTTGCCATAAGGTTGGCCACCCCATTATTTTATGGAGGGTTTTCTTGTAAAGTTTCTGCATCCTGCTGTGAGGTGATTGCCCTACTTATTTTTATGTCTTCAGCAAAAACTGAGATTAAGCTATTTAAGCCAACCTATACATCATTTTTGAATAAACTAAACAGAATTGGTCTCAGAACAGAGCCGTAGGGTACTCCACTTACCACTCCAGACCAGTCTGAGTATACAAAATTTATCACCACCCTTTGGACATGCCCCTGTAAATAGTTTTCCATCCAAGAACAAACGCATTGGTCCATGCCTACAGACCTCAGTTTGTAGATTAAGCATCTATGGGGGACTGTATGCTTTTGCAAAATCCACATACACCACATCCACATGCCTACCTTTATCTAGATGGCAGCTCACTTCCTCATAGAATGTTAATAAATTGGTTTGACATGAATGACCTTTCATAAACCCATGCTGATTTTTACTAATGATACTGTTTTCATCAGCAAATTCTTGGATATAGTCCCTAATCATCCCCACCAATAGTATGCATACTATCGATTCGATATAAGACTAACAGGTCTATCGTTTCCAGGAAAAATGTCTCTGCCTTTTTTTGAATATTGGTACTATGTTGGCCCTTGGCTAATCAGCAGGTACCATTCCTGTCAGTATGCATCCCATAAAGATTAGGAATAACAGTCTGGATATAACCTTACTGAGTTCTTTGAGGACTCTTGGGTGTAAGCCACCTGATCCTTGTGATTTATTTGTGTTAAACTTTTCCAGTCTTTTCTGGACACCAGCTTCTTTTAGCCACAAGCTTACATCCTATGATGTGTTATTAACATTACAGCAGGGGTTGTTATGCCCCACCTCTTCTTGTCTAAAAACTGAGGAGAAAAAAACATTGGGTACAGTTGCCTTTTCCTTGTCATCTGTAACAAACTTCTCCTCATCATCCTTTTTGGGGCCTATGTGCTCTGACCTCGCTTTTTTACTGTTAGTATATTTAAAACATTTCTTGTTTTTTTTATTACTCTTTTCCGCTATTTGTCTCTGATAGTATTCTTTTAGCCTCCCTGATTGCGTTCTTATTGCATTACTGCAATAACTTGTTGAAATGCTGACAATGACCCCTCCGCTTTATATTTTTTTAAAGACCATTTTTTAAATTTTTAATATGACTTTTTATGTTATGGTTTAACCACCCAGGTTTAACCTTCGTTCTTCCAGATTTAATGCCCTAGGCGAGTGCACTAGGTGATACCTTTAATTAATATGTTCCTAAAGCACTCCCATTTCTCCTCAGTGTTCAATGTTTCTAGGATTTGGTCCCATTTTTTATCTTGTAATATTGAGTGCAGTTTGGAAAAGTTGGCTCTTTTGAAGTTTATTGTTCTTGTACTACCTTTGTGCCTCCTTTTCTTACGATTTATGTTGAATGTAATTATACTGTAATCACTAGTTCCTAAGTTGTCTCGTATTTCTACATCTGTGACTAGATCTTTATTGTTTGTAATTAATAGGTCTAGTAATGCATCATTTCTGGTCAGGGCATCTAACAGTTGGGACATGAAGTTGTCCTGTAAGACATTTAAGAAATAGTAGGCATTTAATGAGTGAGCTATCCCTTCTGCTCAAAAATTGAAAAAAAATAGGTGGACTTTATAGGCACAGATAGAGGTATAGAATAAAAACTTTTTTATTGATTGACAAGTAAAAACAAGAAGAAAAACCCCCACATGGGGGAATGATTACATATACACACAATACATACACAATAACGCCTAAATGTAATTTGGCGTTAAAACATAGGTATACATCAATGATATGATAGATAGTTGCATATCACATGAAACGTGGTGGTAAGAGGATACTATACGTCACATTCTAGAGGGCTCGAAGACGATGCCAAGAACAAGGCTATTAGCGTCCCCGAGTTTGTTTGGTACAACCCTGGAATAGGGGATGGTTCATGTAGCCGTCTTGGCATCGTCTTCGAGCCCTCTAGGATGTGACGTATAGTATCCTCTTACCACCACGTTTCATGTGATATGCAACTATCATATCATATCATTGATGTATACCTATGTTTTAATGCCAAAATACATTTAGGCGTTATTGTGTATGTATTGTGTGTATATGTAATCATTCCCCCATGTGGGGGTTTTTCTTCTTGTTTTTACTCGTCAATCAATAAAAAAGTTTTTATTCTATACCTCTATCTGTGCCTATAGAGTCCACCTATTTTTTTTCAATGTTTGATCTATGAACTAGGATGTGGCACATAGGCTCTTCATCATTGTTGCGCCCCCGTTTGCTGCTAAACCGGCTGCGCATTCTCTCCATTTATTCATCCGTTCTGCTCAGTCGATATCAGGATAGTTGAAGTCCCTTATTTTGATAACATTTCCCTTCCTCGCTGCTATTTCTAACTGTGATAGGAGATCGAATTCCTCCTCTTCCTTCAGGCTAGGGGGTCTGTAACATACCCCCACTATTGATTTTCCACTTGCTTCTTCCCTTTTGAGTTCCACCCACATGGATTCCACTAACCCCCTTGCCCCTTGCCCCATCTCTGATGTCATTCCTCTCTTCCACCCATGAATCATTCTTGATATATAGACACACCCCTCCCCCTCTTCCACCCTACCTGTCCCTCAGATACAAGGATATTTGCCAGTCAGTCATGTAAGCTGTCATACCAAGTTTATCCCTCTCCTTGATACCACAAATCCTCTGGTCCTTTTGCAGACTTTGCAGAATCAGGGAGCCCATGCAATGTAAGTTTGAAGAGGCATGAGCTTCTGAGTCCTCTAGGTCACTAAGGATGACATTATCAGGAGCAAACTCTCCCCAACCACGTATAACTCCTGGGGTTTCTAAGGAATGAAAACTATTCCTTGAAGACTGCTGTATTCTATCCTCTACAGCCATGCTGCCACAATCCTCCTCCTCTTCTTCTTCTTCATTCTGTGTGTTTTATGTCCCTGCAGGCATGATATCTGCATAAAGGGGGCCTTGTGAGGAAAGGAAGTTCCTCCCGCTTTTCTGCCTGAAGTGCCCTGTCCATGATTCCACGAAGCGTGTGCTCCAGCAGGTAGACTAGAGGGATAGTGTCACTGATGCATGCATCGTCCTGGCTCACCAGCCTTGTGGTCTCCTTAAAATGGTGACAGGACAGTGCATGGATTCTTTATCATTAGCCACTGCCATGGAGAAAAGAAGCCAAGCTCCCCTGAGCCTGTCCTTGTGCCATACTCACACAGGTACTCATTTATGGCCCTCTGCTGCATGTGCAGCTGCTGCAGCAGTGCCAATGTTGAGTTCCAACTGGTGGGCGTGTCACAAATGAGGCAGTTGGTGGGCAAGTTGAATTCCCATTGAATGTCAGATAGCCGAGCACAGGCATTGTATGAACGCTGGAAATGGCCACAAACTTTTCAGGCCTGCCTCAGAAGATCTTGTAAACCCAGGCATCTGTTTAAGAAACACTGTACCACCAAATTCAGGACATGTGCCAAGCATGGAACATGTGTCAAGTGTTCTTGTTGGAGGGCGGAGAGAAGGTTGGTGCTATTGTCGCATACAACCATCCCTGGCTCAAGCTGCCATGGTGTCAACCATCTCTGAGCCTGCCGCTGCAGAGCTGACAGAATCTCTGGCCCGATGTGACTCCTATCCCCTAGACCGGTGATCACTAAATGGCGGACCGCGGGCCACATGTGGCCCGCATCATGTTTCCATTCGGACCGCCGCGGTACCGCTATTTAGCAGCCTTTTCTTCCCCTGCCGTCACTCTGTAATCCATTCCTCACAGAGCAGACAGCAGAAGGCAGGACAGTTCTGGATGGAGGGCGGAGCTGGGCGGAGCTGCCCGAGTTTAACAAGCAGGGATTGGCTGCTAGGATGAAGGGCAGTCCTAGCAACCAATCACGATCTTGCAACACCCCCCTCCATCCAAATATGCTGTGCCTGTGCCTCCCTCCAACCTTCGATCTGTGTAAGCAAGGTAAGACAGTAAGGGAGTGGGGTGAAGTCCCAGGGAGTGAGTACACTAGTTTGAAAAGCTGAAAATGAGGAATGTGTGTGCTGAGGACAGTGATGTGTGTGTGTATATTTGAGGACAGCGAAGTGGAAGAGCTGTGGTGTGTGTGTATGTTGAGGACATTACAGTGGAGGACAGAGGATTGTAATGTGGGGTGTGGGGGGGAGGTTAGGACATTCAAGTGGGGAGGCTGAGGACTGTGATGTGGTGGGCTGAGGACATTATAGTGGGGGGGGGGGGCTAAGGACATTAAAGTGGAGCCCTGAAGACTGTGATGTTCGGTGGGTCTTGAGGACATTAAATTGGGGGAGGCTGAGGACTGTAATGTGGCAGGGACTGATGTGGAGAGAGTGGAGGAAAATAACGTGGGGGACTGAGGACTGTAATGTGTGTGTGTGTGTCATTAAATTGGGGGAGGCTGAGGACTGTAATGTGTGTGTGTGTGGGGGGGGGGGGGGCATTAAATTGGGAAATTGGGGGAGGCTGAGGACTGTAATGTGTGTGTGTGCGGGGGGGTGGGGGCGGGTGGGGATATTAATTTGGGGGAGGCTGAGGACTGTAGTGTGTGTGTGTGTGTGTGTGTAGGGGGGGACATTAAATTGGGGGAGCCTGAGGACTGTAATGTGGGGGGGACTGATGATTGTAATGTGGAGAGAGCTGAGGACAATAAAGTGGGGGACTAAGGACTGTAATGTGTGTGTGTGTGTCATTAAATTGGGGGAGGCTGAGGACTGTAATGTGGGTGGGCTAAGAAATGTAATGTGGGGACAATAAGCACAGTAATGTGAAAGGGGCTGAGGACAGTAATGCGGGGTAGCTCAGGATTGTATTGTGGGGGGGGGGGGATTGTGGGGACAGAGAACAGTAATATGGGGGGGTGATGTAAATAGGGGCAGAGGATAGTACTGTCAAGGGGGGGGGTCGATGAAAAGGAAGTGTGAGAACATTACTGTGAAAGGAGTGGAGGGGGGTGATGTAAAGGGGAACCTGAGGACACTCATCAAGAGGGGATCTTGATGTGAAGGCAGAGGGGACTGTGATGAGCAGTGGGGACTGAGGGATTCAGATCTGTGCATGTGGCGCACACATCGCGGGCTGAACTACCCGCGAGAAACATAGAGAAAGAAGTCCTTGACCTTTTTTTCCAAAATCGCGCAGAACCAAGCCGCATGGTGCTGCGGCAACATGCTGTTTGGCACATGCGAAAAGATGCCACGGGTTCCGACAGGATATTCGGACCTCTGCTACAAGAAAATTTTACTGACCGGACCTTGATAAATTTTAATTCAATACCCCTGCCCTAGACAGACCAACTGAAGCATGGCATCTTTAAGCCTGACTGTTTGCGTAGCTCCTTGAACGCTTAGGGAGCACTGCTGTTTCAGAGGACAATTCAGCAGAAGAGGACATAGAGCAAGAAGAAGAGGAGGAGGTGGAGTAGCCAGATAGGGCAGAACCAGCACCAGCTTTTTGGAGGCGTGGTGGCAAAACAAGCTCCAGCACTGAACCCTGTCCTGCATCCTTCCCAGCTGCCAGCAGAGTTACCCAGTGCGCCATGAAGGAAATGTAATGTTCCTGTCCATGCCTGCTGGACCAAGAGTCAGCAGTAATGTGAAGCTTCCTGCTGAATGTTCTGTCCAACAAGGCCAAAACACTACTTTCCACATGATGGTAGAGAGCTGGAATGGCCTTAATGTCTTTTTGGAACCTGGCACTGTGGTACAGCACATTCCACAAATTCATGAAAGGGAGCAGAGTCTACTAGAAGAAAAGGCAGCAATTATAGTGCTAGCAATTTGGCCAAGCTAGCATTAAGATGCTGAGCATGTGAATGGCTGGGACAGTATTTTTTTTCTACGGTTCAGCAACTGGGATAGTGAAATTTGCCTGCTGGTGAAATCAAGAGGTGGTGTACTGCTAGCAGATTGGGTGCAAGTATCTGTGGCCCTCATTGCTATACCATCATCCCTCTCAATGCAAGTTTTTGAGAAGACATGAGGTATAGTAAGGTTAGAGATCCCAGATGAGGAGCAAGGTGAAGTATGCTTGTTTTTATCTTGTAGCTCTTTCAGGTGCTGTTGCCAAGGAGTGCATGGCAAGTCATCATATGTCTTGTCAAGCATGTGGGGCCCAAGCAGCTGCTGTTTTAGCCATGCTTGATCTGCTTCAGACAGATATTGCAAACATCAATGCTGTGGTCTACTGCACATGTGTTGAAAAAAGCCCACACTGATAAACTTTTGGAAGTCCACGGGGAGTTTGCAGCACCCTGCACCTGTGGAGCTCTGTGGTGTGGTGCAATAGGTTGGCTACTCCTATGGTGGCCCCTTAAGCACATCCTGCCTCATTGAAGTTGTGCTAACTCCTCCTCCTCCTCCACCTCACTTTCCTCCTCTATTCTCTCAGGCACCCTAGTACAGTCAGATACCTCATCATCATCGTCACTGGAGCAAACTTGGCAGTATGCTGCAGTTGTGGAAACATGACTGCTAGTTTCTTGTCCGTCATTGTCACCCCCTCTCTCTGGGCTCTTGTTATTCCCTTCATCAACCTAGGAACCAACATCAGAGCATTCAAATTGCTGCTCATCCTCCAGCAGCATGTCACTGACACTATGATCGAATAATTCAGGTGACTCCTCCATGCATGATGGTGGGGCGACAGAAGGAGTAACTGTGGAAAAGGAGCCTGTGGAATGGGTCGCTTTGGCAGCTGCGGTGGAAGGCAAACTAGTATGAGTCTGGGTAAAAGAGGAAGAGGAGGGTGAGGACAGCTTAGTTATCCACATCACCAACTCTTCTGCATGTTGTGGCTAAATAACACGAGGAAAAAAGGATGGGCAAGCCCCGCCTGCAGAGGATGCACCATGTCTGTGACTACCACTTTTCACTGTGGACACAGAGGCTGCTTGCCCTCTTTTCGTGGCCTGTGAGCATCTGCCTCTCCATGTCAGCCTTTCGGACATGATGCGGATTTTGGGTTTTTTTTATTACTGGTCGATAAATATATAATATATATATATACGTATATATATATATATATATATATATATACTGCACTGCTGATATATACTGTACTGCTGATATGTACTGAACTGAACTGACTTATAGATACTGAATGGCCTGATATATACTCAAGTGCTATATATATATATATATATATACAGTATATATATATACACATACACACACACACAGACACACACACACACACATATATAGATAGTAATATATGGTATATACTGCCCTGCTGCTATATACGGAACTGAGTAGTAGGTACTGAATTGCCTGATATAAACTGAAGTGCCTATATATATATATATATATATATATATATATGGTACTTTGTGGTATATACTTAACTGCTGAATACACTTCACTATCTGATCTCTTAAATTGTAAAAAGCACAAATCTCTCTCCCTGCCTAACTGCACTGTCTGATAGATTGTAAAAATCACGTTTCTTTCCCTGCCTAACTGACTGCTAGCAATGTCTTAACCGCTTGCCGACCGCCGCATGACTATATACTGCGGCGGTCAGCCCCTCACAGGCAGAGTGACGTAGCGGTACGTCACTAGCCTGGGAGGGTCTGGGGAGCGAGCGCGCGCCGCCGGCGGCGTGCTCCCGCTCCCCCGCAGTCACGGACCCCCCCGCGCGTGTGACCGGCGGACCCGATGTCCGCTGGCCACTCTGCGATCGGCGGGGGAGAGGGAGAAAGTCAGGCAGCTTGTGTAAACAAGCTGCCTGTCATTTTCCTCGGTGTAAAGACACTGATCACACGGATCTAGTATGTAGATCCGTTGATCAGTGTCCTTACAGCTCAAGCCACAGCCAATCACAGTAGAAAGCACGCCCCTATGGACACACACAGCCCCTCCCTCCCAAATAAAGTTAACCCCTTCACTACCAGTGTATTTTTACAGTAACAGTGCATAGAACTGAACAGCGTATAGAACTGATTACTGTAGAAATGTCACTGGTAACCCCAAAAGTGTCAAAAATGTCAGTCAAGGGTCCGATCTGTCCGCCCCAATGTCACAGTACCGCAAAAAAAATCGCAGATCGCCGCCATTACGCGTTAAAAAAAAAAAAACAACAAAAATGACAGAAATCTTTCCCTTTGTTATTAAACGCGATAACTTTTGCGCAAACCAATAAAAATACGCTTTTTGCGATTTTTTTTACCAAACATAGGTAGCATAAAACAAATTGGCCGAAAATGTTAAAAAATTTTGATTTTTACATTTTTTTTTGGGGAATTTCATATAAAAAAATGTGAAAAATATTGTTATTTTTGCAAAATTGACGCTCTTTTTTTGTTTATAGCGCGTGATCAAAAAATCGCACAGGTGATCAAATACCACCAAAAGAAAGCTCTGTATGTGGGAAAAAAAGGACGCCAAATTCGTTTAGGTACAGCGTCACACGACCGCGCAATTGTCCGTTAAAATCACGCAGTGCCGAATCGCAAAATACCCCCTGGTCGTTTAGCAGCCAAATCCTCCGGGGCTTAAGTGGTTAACTAGACTACACTGCTGACTACACTGCACTGCACTGTCTGATAAACTGACTGTCTGATAAACTACAAATCATGTTCCTCTCCCTGCCTCAACCACTTCCTATCTCGCCCTCACACACTACACGCAGCTGCTGTGTGAGCAGCCTTATTTATAGTGTGGGGTGTGTACTTAGCCCCTGAGCCATGATTGGCTAAAGGCAGCCTGCCTTGGTTCAATCATGGCAGAGATGATTTGATTGGCCAAAGCATGAACGTCAGGGTGGCCAATCACATTGGCCAATCACATAATGCACTGCATGTGCAAGCGCGCAGTGCATTATGGATGCGGGACCTCAAAGCCCATTTTTTCGTCATTCGACAAATGAGTGAACAGCCAATGTATTATGGATGCAGGCGCTCAGATTTCCCATGAGGTAGCCAATTTGTTCGCCATTGGACGAATGGGTGAACAGCAAATGTTCGAGTCGAACTAACATTCCACTCGAACACAGAGCTCATACCTATTAATTTGTTAGGTGGATGCAGGTCAGGCTTCCCTGAAGAGAGTTTTTAGGCATTAAGGTAGCCAGAGTAGGACAAAGCCAGGCAAATTAAGGTAAAGTATAGATGAGCATGGGAAGTAGGAGACAGGAGGCCTTGGGAGGAACAGAGATGTTTGGGTCATATTGGTGATGTAGCTTGGGGAAGAGCTGTTGTCCCAGGTACACCTGAGATTGAGAACTGTTGAAGTTTAAAAGCCTGGAAATGGTTACATAAATTCCAGACATTGGACATCAGAAATACAAAATATGTAAACTGTTATAAAAAAAACAACAACAAAAAAAGAAACAATATATACACATTGCTCAAAAAAATTAAAGGAACACTTTTTAATCAGAGTATAGCATCAAGTCAATTAAAATCCTGGGCTATGGATCTGGTCAGTTAAGTAGCAGAGGGGGTTGTTAATCAGTTTCAGCTGCTTTGGTTTTAATGAAATAACAGGTGCACTAGATGGGCAACAATGAGGCAACCTCCAAAACAGGAATGGTTTTACAGGTGAAGGCCACTAACATTTTTTCCCTACTCATCTATTCTGACTGTTTTTCACTAGTTTTGCATTTGGCTAGGGTCAGTGTCACTACTGATAGCATGAGGCGATACCAGGACCCTATAGAGGTTGAGCAGACAGTCCATGTCCTCCAGCATGGCACATGAATATGTGCCATTGCCAGAGGGTTTGCTGTGTCTCCCAGCACAGTCTAAAGAGCATGTAGTAGATTCCAGGAAAGAGACAGTGACTCTAGGAGAGCTGGACAGGGCCATAGAAGGTCCTTACCCCATCAGCAGGACCGGTATCTGCTCCTTTCTGCAAGGAGGAACAGGATGATAACAACCAGAAACAGACTTCATGAGGTGGCTTGAGTGCTCATTGCCCATCACCATGGAGCTCAATTGGTATTTGCTATTGAACACCAGGATTGGCAGTTCCGGCACTGGTGCCCTGTGCTTTTCACAGATGAGAGCAGTTTCACCCTGAGCACATGTGACAGACATGAACGGGTCTGAAAAAGCCATGGAGAATGTTATGCTGTCTGTAACATGACCAGTTTGGTGGTGGGTCAGTGATTGTCTGGGTAGGCATATACATGAAGGGATGCAAAGGCCTCTAGAGGCTAGACAATGGCATCCTGATTGCCATTAGGTATCGGGATGAAATCCTTGGACCCATTGACAGACCCTAAACTTTTGCAGTGGGTCCTGGGTTCCTCCTGGTGCATGACAATACCCAGCCTCATGTGCTGAGAGTATGCAGCCAGTTCCTGGAGGATGAAGGAATTGATACCATTGAATGGCCCGGAGGCTTGTCTGACCTAAATCCAATAGAACACCTCTGGGACATTATGGTTCGGTCCATCCTATGCCATCAGGTTACACCTCAGTCTGTTTAGGAGCTCAGTGATGCCCTGGTCCAGATCTGGGAGGAAATACCCCAGGACTCCATCCGTCACCTCATTAGAAGCATGCCCCGACGTTGTCAAGCATGCATACAAGCACATGGGGCACATACAAACTACTGAGTACCATTTTGAATTTCTGCAATGATATTTCAGCAAAATTTACTTGCCTGCTGCATCTTTTTTTCACTTTGATTTTTGGGGTGTCTTTGAGTTCAACACTCTGTAGGTTGATCATTTTCATTTCAACCAAACGATGTGGCATCCTTTCATTTCTGACACCTTACCCAGTCTATATCAGTATAGATATCCAGCATGATATTTTTCCCCATTGAGACCTGATGTTTTCAAAGTGTTCCTTGTAACAACACCCCAAGTACGAAAGGGGTTACAATCGTCTAGGATAATCTGCTCCCGAACACCAGGACAGCTATCGACCACTCCAATCCGCCATACATGAAGCCCATACAAATACCCCCCCAAGTACGAGACAAGGCTCCGTAGTGAGGTCAAGTGAGAATAACTCTCTCCTTCTTGTTTATTGAAAGAAACACAGCATGTATATACACTTTGAGAATACCACATGAACAATGACTGTGTAATTACATCCCTTAGTAGACAGCCAGGTGAGCTTGTTAACATACTTATCAAAAGTCTCCGACCCAATTATCATACTGTCCTATTTTAGACAAAAGCACTTAATCAGTAGACATTCTTTAGGAGGGGCTGCTGGAAACAATCCCCCCCCCTCTCTCTGCAGCTAATACACATTGATTAGCAGACATGGTGTCTCTCATAGTTCATGGACGCCCAAATTTGGAGTTGCACTTCCTGTGCCTTACAGTGTATAGGAATAAGATAGATCTCCATATTTCCTGAGAAATATTGGTAATGCATATTACTGTCCCATATTCTCAGTGTACACCACCCTCCCGTTCCCCCTACATCCATAAAAGATGCAGGGTGACTTAAACATAAGAAAGCCACACAAGGCTGGACATTGTGCCTCCCAAACTCTTTAAAGGAATGTGGGGTCCACAACCCCCATGCCCAAAGTGACTCCTGTCACAATCCCTAACTTTTTTAAACAGTATATATATAGATATATAGAATAGATAGATAGATAGATAGATAGATAGATAGATAGATAGATAGATAGATAGATAGATAGATAGATAGATAGATAGATAGATAGATAGATAGATAGATAGATAGATAGATAGATAGATAGATAGATAGATAGATAGATAGATAGATAGATAGATAGATAGATAGATAGATAGACTGAACAAAATTATATTTTGCCCCCATTTTTCATGAGCTGAAGTCAAAGATCTAAGACTTTTTCTATGTAAAAAGGCCTATTTCTCTCAAATATTGTTCACAAATTTGTCTAAATCTGTGTTAGTGAGCACTTCTCCTTTGCCGAGATAATCAATCCACCTCACAGGTGTGGCATATCAATTTGCTGATTAGACAGCATGAATATTGCACACTTTTGTGCAGTTTTATCATACAGCACAATGCCACAGATGTCACAAGTTTGGAGGGAGAGTGCAATTGGCATGCTGACTGCAGGAATGTCCACCAGAGCTGTTGCCCGTGAATTGAATGTTCATTTCTCTACCATAAGCCATCTCAAAAGGCGTTTCAGAGAATTTGGCAGTACGTCGAACCGGCCTTACAACCGCAAACCATGTGTAACCACACCAGACCGGGACCTTCACATCCAGCATCTTCACCTCCAAGATCGTCTGAGACCAGCCACCCGGACAGCTGCTGCAACAATCGGTTTGCATAACCAAAGAATTTCGGCACAAACTGTCAGAAACCATCTCAGGAAAGCTCATCTGCATGCTCGTCGTCCTCATCGGGGCCTCGACCTGACTGCAGTTCCTCGTAGTAAACCTGACTGCAGTTCCTCATCATAACTTACTTGAATGGGCACTTTGGAGAGGTGTTCTCTTCACGGATGAATGTATGGCGTTGTGTGGGTAAGCGGTTTGCTGATGTCAGCATTGTGGATCGAGTGGCCCATGGTGGCAGTGGGGTCATGGTATGGGCAGGCATATGTTATGGACAACAAACACAGGTGCATTTTATTGATGGCATTTTGAATGCACAGAGATACCATGATGAGATCCTGAGGCCCATTTTTGTGCCAGTCATCCATGACCATCACCTCATGTTGCAGCATGATAATGCATGGCCCCATGTTGCAAAGATCTGTATACAATTCCTGGAAGCTGAAAACATCCCAGTTCTTGCATGACCAGCATACTCATCGGACATGTCCCCCATTGAGCATGTTTGGGATGCTCTGGATTGGTGTATACTACAGGGAAAAAGCTTTTGTATCTGCAAAGCTCCCACATAGCAAAGAAGCAATCTTACCTGTGCCAGGAGGGCACAGTTCCAAGTGAGCACCCATTTTAAATACTTTTTTGCTTTTAATGAAATAAACAGTATTACACAATATCTGGCTTCCTGTCTTTCCATATTGTGTACTATTTGGACCCATACCCAGGGAATGTATTAGGGAGGAGAGAGGCCAAGGATTAACCCCTTGAGCTTCCATTATATGTGTGAATAAGAGAGTGATCCAGGGGATCCCATTAAAGGAGTGAGACGAAGGAGTGTGCACATCTATTTAATCGGGAATATTGAAGCAAAGCATGTGGGGTCTGTGAGACCCGCTTATCTCTGGTGAGCATATATAGATTACCATTTAGCTCACAAGATCACGAGGTGGAACACCTAGATTGAATATTCTCCTTGGAATTTCACTACACGGACTTATATGTTACTGTATTCACAGAACACTTCCACCTGCAATTGCACAAATTAATTTGTATACCAATTCACAAATTGTGGCACTTATATATATTGCATTTCACTAATTGTGGCACTTATATATATTGCATTCCACACGTGTATGCATTCCACACGTGTATGCAATATTATTTTTTTTAAAGAAAATCACTTTAGCACAATATTTTATACAGATTGGGCACACTATATAATATATCCAGTGCTTTGGCCTTGTCTGAGCACTATTCACAATTATTTGATTATTGATTTATTTTAAACTGTTGGAAATTAAAAAAAAAAAAAAAAAACTGTTGGAAATTTTAATATTTAACATTTGATATACACAAGCACCAGCACCCACTTTATTTATTTTTTACTCTGTTTATCTGTGTACACACATTTAAAAGGGGCAGCAGGTCACCTTCTTTAGTGTAATTTACAGCAACCATGCGCCTTCACCTCTTTTGTATACGACAGCTTGTTCCAGGTCCTGCCAATGTCCCGCAACTTTGCACAGCCATTGAAGAGGAGTGGACCAACATTCCACAGGCCACAATCAACAACCTGATCAACTCTATGTGAAGGAGTTGTGTTTCACTGCATGAGGCAAATGGTGGTCACACCAGATACTGACTGGTTTTGAGACCCCCCCCCCCAATACAGTAAAACTGCGCAATTTAGAGTGGCCTTTTTTGTGGTCAGTCTAAGGCACACCTGTGCAATAATCATGCTGTCTGATCAGCATCTTGATATTCCACACCTGTGAGGTGGATGGGTTATCTCAGCAAAGGAGAAGTGCTCACTAACAAAGATTTAGACGGATTTGTGATCTATATTTGAGAGAAATAGGCCTTTTGTGTATATAGAAAAATTCTTAAACCTTTGAGTTCAGCTCATGAAAAATGAGGGCAAAACAAAAGTGTTGCATTTATAATATGTTCAATATAATATATATATATATATATATATATATATATATATATATATATATATATATATATATACATCCTCACTACTCATGGTTAAATAGCCATGCTGTGTTTTTCAAATGCAAGGATTCGCTGCAGTCAATAGTAGTTACAGCATGTAATATAGTGTCTTTATTACAAAAAAATATGGAACATAGCCATTCACAACATTCATAAAACGTTTTATGAGTTTTGTCAAATTTACTGTGCTGGAAAGAGCATAAGCAGCATTTAAGCAGTGAAAAAAAAATCATATGAACAGATTATAAAGAACAAGGGTAGACTGGATAGAGTTAGTGAAAGAGAAGGTAATAATACAGCCTGATGTTCTATACAAAGTATTGAGAGAACAAAGAATAAAAATAAGCATCCCACTTATTTTATTTGTCAATTTTTTATTTTTTATTTTTTTTAAGCAATACTCTATGTAAGTAATCTTATACATGCAAAATGTTTGGAAAGTAGAAAGAAATGTTACCGAATCAGTACCTTATTTAATATCTCAATTCTAAATTTTCTGGATTCCTACTTGGATTTCCCAGTGTTGGTGGAGCATATATGTCACTTCCTCTGGAGGTCAAAAAAAAAAAGGGGTTTGGACCCAGTTATCTTGTTTCACTGCAGGCGGGTTGTAGTGTTGGCACCACCTTTGGCCCAGGTCAAAGACGACGGTGAACGAGCAGTTCTGTCCTATCCAGCTGTAAAACTGGACTATGGGTAGGCTTGTGAGGGGTGGGGCTTTCGCCCTTATATACTGGAACCCTGACTACACTCTTTTCTAAACTCCATTATGGTGTTCAATTTATGCAGGTTCTGCATGTGACCCTTTACACTCAGTGAGCTACTGGTAAGTAACATACTATGGAGTTGATTTACAAAAACTGGAGAGTGCAAAATCTGGCACAGCTCTGCTTAGAAACCAATAAGCTTCCAGGTTTTTTTTTGTCAAATCTTAATTGAACAAGCTGACTTTGGAAGCTGACTGGCTACCATGCACAGCTGCACCAGATTTTGCACTCTCCAATTTTAATAAATCAACTCAACTATGTCTTTTTGGCAATTTCTTTTTATTTTAGGTATATGTGAACAGCTAAGTGCCACCTTGTTTGGTACTTCATAATAAGCTTAGGATGTTCATCTTTCCATTTACCTGGGTTCTGCTTGCAGTGCTGTTTTATGTTGGATGCACGCTCCTTTGCTATAAGTTGCCAATAATGTTCACTATGTGTATCTGATCTCTTCCACTGTGCACTATAATCCGCTCCCCTCCAGTTGTCTCTGTGTCCCCTCTGATCCCTGCTGCTCTCCCCTGTCCCTTCCCTGTTTTTTCTTTTGTGCCTCCTGTGCCTCTTCTCTGAAGCCTCCCCTCACTACTAGTGTGGACTTTTTTTATTTTGTTATTCTATTTACCAAAATCCTTGTGGGGCAACACAATTGTGCAGTGTATGCCTGCAACATTTGATCCCAATGCACACCAACAGAGCACATACCAAACTGCAGATTGGGTTTTGCATACTTTTGATATCCACCATTTAAAAAAAAAAAGTACAATTTAACATTTGTAAATATTTGTTTTCTAACTCAATACAGTTTTATATGTAACATTTAGTAAGAATGTTATAAGTTATGTTGTGTTTCTGTGTGCTAATAATGACTTTAGTGTATTTTTATAGAAAATATTTCTTTGAAACATTTGTGCACAAAATCAGGAGCACCATCTTTTTTATTTTATGGGTCCTGTGCTTTCAGAAAATGTATGTTACTGAGCTCCAGCATGGCCACATAGACCAGGAGCTCCCATTGACCACCAGGGGAAGTAGCCTGGAGCATTGAGGCAGACCACTCTGCCCTTGGACCTATCACCAGGTCCTCTTCTTACGATTTACTTGTTCTTGATGCAATAACTCTTGTTATGTTATATTCTTTGCTTTCTCTAACTGGTACATGGTACATTGGAAGAACCATTTGGATGCTGTTCGCAAATAGAAGGATCTTCAGAACCTTTCAGACAACTACCATTATACCATCTACTTACTTCAAGAGAGCCATCAAAAGGAGTTCTGCCTGGTCTCCCTGGTATGCACCCACACCAGCTTATACGACAAAATTTCTCAGTAGACTACTGCACCTCTCAATACACCCCGACTAACACCCCAAACATGATGATCACATGCTTGTCCCTTAATGCCAGGGGTCTAAACCCCCCTGCAAAACACCTTTCTATATGGCTAGAAGCAAGCAAACGCAAAGACTATCCTCATGTCTTCTTAGCATGTACTCGAAAGAAAAAAAAGTGGGGTTCTCTTATCACTCCGTAACTCCATTACCTTCCAACTCAAGGAATCCATCATTGACACAGAAGGAAGATATATTATCACCTGCAACATACATGCACAACCCTACTAACTAGTGGCCTTATACACATCGCACTCACGCCAGCTACAATTCCTTTGCAAAATTTTGAAATGCGTATCTTCCATTAAATATGACCCAATTCTGATGTGTGGAAACTTTAACCTTATGGTGGATGCTCACCTGGACTCCACCACCCGAGCCACTGGTCACAACGTATCTCTGCGTAAGCTGTTCCACCACATGCGTCTGAAAAGACTACACATATTTCTCTGCTAGACATTGCATATATCATATAGACATGTTTGTAACTGAAAAGTGACTACTACAGCATGTCTATACCTCCAAAATTCATGATATTACCTGGTCAGACCAAGTAGCATCTCCATCACGATAGAGGAGAAGAATGCCCCCCCTCTGCATTGTAACATCAAAACAATACAGGAACACGATAGATCCCAAATAATTACCAATAGGCTGAAATCATTTTTCTTAACGAATGCTCCCTCAGTAAACGACCCTTTTACATTATGAAACGCCAACAAGGCATATATTAGAAGCATTCTTATCCAGCAAGGGGCTAGAACAAAAAAATTATACAACTTCAAACTTAATACCCTCCCCTCTGAAATCCATAGGATAGAATTACTAAACATACAACCATCACCCTCCATGTCGGACACCCTCCACAAACTTAGGAACGACCTAAGAATTCTACTGTCACAACAATACGACAAACTACTATGCCACTTAAAAGCACAATCGTACTCCAACGCATACAGGGCAGGTAATTATCCAGCCAATAGAGTTAAAGCAGCATGAATCAAATCTAAAATAGCCCACCTAATTCATCCCATTCTGAAGCACAGAATCACTAACCCCCAAGAAATTGTTAGCTAAATTGCAGAATGCTATAGTACCCTTTACAATCTTCGAGATGACCCCCACACTCCCCAACCCACAGCAGAAAGCATTCAGCTGTTTCTAAACAAACTCAACCTCCCATCCCTAACAGAATCTCAACTCCGAGAACTAAACACTCCCTTCACTTATATGGAGGTAGAATGGGTAATCACAACCTTCCAGATGGAAAGTCACCTGGCCCAGATGGCTTCTCCAATGAATATTATAAAACCTTCAGCTCAATTTTATCCCCTCATCTGACTACACTGTTTACGGAGGCAGCACTCACCTCGTCTTTTTCAAAGAAAGCATATATCATCACACTACCTACACCAGGCCCCACCACACCAGCAAATTTCAGACCTATCACTTTACTGAACTCAGATGTTAAAATGTATGCGAAACTAATCACCAAACGCCTAGAAAAAGTACTTCCTTCCCTAGTACAAAAAGACCAGATGGGGTACATTAGGGGGAGACAGACCTTGAGGAGAATACTGAAAATTATGCACTTTGCTGAACAATGGCAAACGCCTTCTCTGCTTCTCTTAACTGATACAGAGAAGGCGTTCGTCAGAGTACACTGGCAATACATGTCAATGGTGCTCTTCAAGTTTGGTTTTGCTAACTCCATCCTCCCTACGATTCTCGCATTATACTCTCAACCCATGGCACAGGTGTATACATCGGATCTCTTGTCCAAACCATTCCAAATTTCCAACAGAACTAGACAGGGGTGTCCTCTATCCCTCACCATATTTAATCTAATGATAGAACCCCTGGCAGAGTCAATTATATCCCACCCCTCTATTACTGGCTTCCAATTTAGTACTCATAAACATACCATCAACCTTTTTGCAGACAATGTAATTCTGTTACTGACCGACCTATTACAATCCCTACCCAATGCACACCAAGTCCAATCGAGATTCAGTGAAATCCCCTATTACAAAGTTAAATTCACAAAGTCTTTAACTTAGATATAAGTGAGCAAACTAGAAAAAGCACTCTACCATTTAAGTGGAGCATCCAAGGGATCCCATATTTGGGATCACCCTGACCAGCAAAACCTCTTAACCTCCTTTAACCAATCTTCCCCTCTCATCAACAAAATTAAAGACCAATTGAGGCAATTCTCAAAACAGGAGCTTTCTTGGGCCGGTGGGCTAGCCTCTTTCAAAACTATTCTATACTTGTTTAGAACCCTACCGATCCCCATCCCATATCAATACCTCAAAACCATGTCTAGTTTCCTTCAGAATTATGTATGGCAAGGTAAACGAGCCCGTTGTTCCCAGTCATACCTAACCTCTCAAAGATCAATAGGAGTAGCAGGGCTAGTGGACTTAAGAGACTACAACAGAGCGGTCCTTATAGACCAACTCAAATATTGGCTCAGAGACACAGACATTCCATTATGGACAGAGACAGAAACAGACCTTGCACTGACACCTAACCTATCCTCCTTCCTTATATGTGATCTTTGGAAGTCCAGGGATACTTCTACAACGCCCCTACCCATCCAAGTGTAAATCACAACCTGGAGGACAATAAACAACCTCCCCTCCAGTAGCATACATATTGAACCCCCGATCTATCCCATCCACATCCTGGAGGGTATTATAGCCATGCTTCCCACTAAGGCCCTCTCACGTAATGGAGTGAAATCAGTGCAACACTTCATGCAAGGCACCAAACCAAAACCCGTAGAAACCATCATGAAAGAATTTGGGCTCCCTAAAGAAGCCCATTTCACATGCACCAAATATCCAAGTCCCATCCAGTCTGAAGGAGTTTTACTCTTTACACAAATTGAGGGACAGAGGAATCTCTCTCTTCTATAATACCTTACAAAATAAAAACACAATAACAAAATGAGTAAAAATGGAAATCTGACCTCCACTCCTACTTTAACACCAATCAATGGTAAACTGCCTTTAGGGTGATCCACCAAGCATCACAGTGTGTGGCTCACTGGGAAATAACACCCAAAATTACTCATAGGTGGTACTATACCCCATACAGAATAGCCAAATTCTCCCCATCCACCTCATCCCACTGTTGGCACAACTGCGGCCAAGTAGGCCACCTCCTGGGAATGCCTTAGCTTCATTAGCTTTTGGTCATAAGTCTTTAAACTTATAGCATCAATCACGGGAATCCTATCCACGCCACACTCTTATTTAGCGCTACTTACTATAGGTATAGACCTGTACCCACAATCCTCCAGGACAGTAGTTACCCACATTCTCCTAGCGGCTCGTTTGGTGGTACTTATGGAAGTCAGACAATTCTCCAAACATCTCTGAAGTGAAATCCTTTGTGCAACAAAATTACACCTATGAACGCTATTTAGCAATAAACTCCCTTACTAGCTCGATGTTCAGTAAAAAATGGGAAACTTGGATCAAATTCTCAATCTAGTCCTTTCTGAACCTACAGTTATGTTTTTATGTTTGCTGTTAATGTTTACTATTAATGCCTACTGCAAGACCTTAGATCTACCACTTTAACCTTGTCTTGTGTTTGCATAATTCATGACCATCCATATTAAATGTATTAAATGTACAATACTTGGCTCTCTTCCATTAGACTTTCTATTTGCATCTCAATGTACTTCTGTGTACCTTACCTTGTTATTTGTATACTAGTTTCTATTGCGCTAAAAACCCAATAAAAATATTTTGTTAAAAAAATATAATATTTTACTCACAACTTACAACTGTAAGTGAAAAAAATATTGAAACATAATAAAAAAAAAAGTAAATAAATAGCATAAATGGTTTTGCCACCTGAGATTAACAGTGGGGTTCAGGACTTTGCAACAAATGAATCAATTTGCAAACTGATTTTTAATTAGGTAGGCAGACTTAAGCTTTTAAATATAGGTTCATTTTAATGCTATAAAGGTGAACTAACCAGCTAAAACATGCATATCTATGTTTACCTTTTAACTTCCTGAAAGCCCTAGAAGTTCCAGGGTATATATATATATATATATATATATATATATATATATATATATATATATATATATATACACATACACACATAGTAAATGTTTTTTAAAAAGTCATGCTGCTCTCCTCAAATCATTTATTTCACCTCCATTCAACCTACACTTTTTCCAGTAGAAAAATGAAAGGTAACTCCTTCAAGGGATTGAATGAACAATTGCAAGGTATTATACAGCAGCGTCGAAAGGCTGCCTAGGACTCTTCTTAGTTTCCATTGCCTGACTGCACAGGATTGGGCCCTTCTCATATTCTCTGCTTCTTTTATCTGGCTGTTCTTACCCTTTAAAATGTAATCTGTTGCACACTTTACTTTCTCCTTCTCTGTCTGTTCCAGTTACTATAATTAGATAATACTTTTATCTTAATACAACCTTAAGAACTGTTAACATTATCCTTTTTTCTCTAGTTCACTCACTTGAAGCCTGTATGTTCTCTCCTATTATTTTTACATGTAGACAATTGATTTTCTGCCAGGAAATGCCACTACTAAATCATAGTTTGTGATTGAAAAGATACCATATATATATAGAACAGTTCACAGCTATGACTGTATATATTTGCATCAAGTGCAATTTTGCATCTGGATTTTATCCTGAGTTTTTGGCACTGTATTTGGAAGCAGTGAAGAGCACTTGTTGAGTCTACTCAATGTATTTATTTCAATATAGTAAAACACAATATAATTGTGGTACTGGCTCCATACAGGCAAACCAATATATGCTGTGTTTGTGTTAAAAAAGGAAATATGCAAAGCAGTCTTACCTCTGCTTACAATCTGGTAGAATCTTCTGTGGTCAGTAAAATTTGTGTCTTTATAGATTGGTAGCTTACAAAAATTCATTTAGAGCAGTCTGGGCAGAGAAAGATCTTTTTTTTTTTTAATACTGCATATGATATCCAAAATACTGTATATATCATACTGATGATTTATGACAACTGCAGGCCACTTGCTCATTGTATCCACTACATTATTAGCTGTGATCAGTATAATTTCCTTTATGTGTAACCATGCTGGCAGTGGACCCAGTTGTCAATTCTTTCTGTCAGTCTGTCAATCAATCTGTTCCACTCTATTTTTGTATGGAAACTTACCAAAGGATACCAATACAGAATGCAGTTTCTATTTGTACAAAGGCTTGTTTGGAAGACAGTGTAATCAGATGTAATCAGGGAGAAATAATACAATAGACTACAATCTGTGTACAGGAAGATCTTCTACAGCACTTTGTGGATTTCAGCAAGGTAATAAAACAGAAAAAAAAAAACAAACATTGCACTAATTTAATGTGCACAACCAAAAATAAGAACTACCTCTACAGTCTTCTTCCTTTGAACTCGCGGAGATCTGGGGGCCCCTGACATTATTAAATATTACTTTGCTACACACATACGCACCATTGCTTCATAGTGAAGCCAATATGCACCCAAAAGATAGTCAGAAATTGAAATGGGCTCTCTTTACCCTGTACACCCCTGTTCTCTGGTATGGTATGGTCTCCATCTCTTCATGGCGATATTGTCTTGAAACTTTTTTGTCTAGTACCTATGTTGTTTACTATGCAGGTATGGTGAAGTACTTTTAGGAAGAACTCTCTCGCACTCGCTTCATCATGCCCCCCCCCCCCCTTCACCTATGTCCTTTTTAACCCTCATATTCCAGATAGCTTTTTTCTATGGGCGCATGGCAGACTGCGCTCATGCCACTTTATTCCAGCTTCGTCATTTTGTCAATTCTACATCTCGCAAGATGCTTTCCTTTGGAGATCTGCAATCCAAATATCATATTCCTTCTAAACAATTGCATTATTTACATCTCTAAATTAGACAGCTCTTTTTCTCCTTAATCCCATCCTATACTTTGGACGGACCTACTAAATTTGAGTATATTTGCGCCCAGGGACCATATGAGCCCCAACTAATCTCCCTTATTTACAAACTACTACATGAAGCCAGTTCCCTTACTGCAGATCTCCATTTCTATATTCGTAAATGGTCTAACATTCTACAGCGGTCGCTCCCTCTTTGGGATAAGATTTGAACATCTATTTCTAAATCCTCCAGATGTGGGGTGCAGAGAGAGACTATTGCTAAGATATTAATGTTTTGGTACAGAACCCGTGAAGTTCTACAACACCATGATTCTTTTATCTCTTCCCTATGTTAGCGATGTGGCATTTTCTGACAATGTTCTGGCAATGTTCTGACAATGTTCACTGATACAACCTTTTTAGGCTAATGTGATGTCCACTCTTCAAACCCTGTTAAATATGCCTCTCCTGCTAGACCCATGACATTGGCTGATGGTCCTTCTCTTTCCTGGGCTAAAAAAGCAGATGAAACAGTTGCTTTCCTGTATTTTAATGGCTGCACGCAGGGTTACTCCATTGTGCTGGTTATCAGTGGACCTACGCACTCCAATGTCTATTTCTGCATACTATTTCTTAGATCCGCAATAGAGTACCTCACTGCCTCTGCCAATCACACTATGCCACAATTAAAAAAAAATATGGGAAATATGGGAATGGGACCAATCTGAGCATGGAATTCCTATCAATACATGCCAAAGTGCACTTTCGGGTGCCCTGTGTTTTCCACTCTGTGTCCTCCTCCCTCCCCCCCATGTACACTATATAGTTGAATCCGCTTCTCTTTTATCCCTGATTTCTTAAATGGCAGATTATATTTTCTTTTGGTTATGTCATTCTTTTTCTTACTAATGATATATTTGGCCTATGTTTTAGTGTTAAATATTTGAATTCATTATCTTTCCATTTTGAGGTATATATGCTTTAATGCCTGTTATAGCTACTAAGCTGTGACCTCTGTATAATTCCCAAAAATCTTCAAAAAATAAATAATTATCAGGAAAAAAAACTACCAAGGTTAAAGATCAGCATGATTCACATGATATATATATATATATATATATATATATATATATATATATATATATATATATATATATATATATACAGTGCCTTGCGAAAGTATTCGGCCCCCTTGAACTTTGCGACCTTTTGCCACATTTCAGGCTTCAAACATAAAGATATAAAACTGTAATTTTTTGTGAAGAATCAACAACAAGTGGGACACAATCATGAAGTGGAATGAAATTTATTGGATATGTTAAACTTTGTTAACAAATAAAAAAATTAAAAATTGGGCGTGCAAAATGATTCAGCCCCTTTACTTTCAGTGCAGCAAACTCTCACCAGAAGTTTAGTGAGGATCTCTGAATGATCCAATGTTGACCTAAATGACTAATGATGATAAATAGAATCCACCTGTGTGTAATCAAGTCTCCGTATAAATGCACCTGCACTGTGATAGTCACAGAGGTCCCTTTAAAGCAGAGAGCATCATGAAGAACAAGGAACACACCAGGCAGGTCCGAGATACTGTTGTGGAGAAATTTAAAGCCGGATTTGGATACAAAAAGATTTCCCAAGCTTTAAACATCCCAAGGAGCACTGTGCAAGCGATAATATTGAAATGGAAGGAGTATCAGACCACTGCAAATTTACGAAGACCTGGCCGTCCCTCTAAACTTTCAGCTCATACAAGGAGAAGACTGATCAGAGATACAGCCAAGAGGCCCATGATCACTCTGGATGAACTGCAGAGATCTACAGCTGAGGTGGGAGACTATGTCCATATGACAACAATCAGTTGTATACTGCACAAATCTTGGCTTTATGGAGAGTGGCAAGAAGAAAGCCATTTCTTAACCACTTAACGACCAGCCACGTAGATCTACGTCGGCTGACTTTGAGTGGTTATACCGGGATGATGCCTCTAGCTAGAGGCATCATCCCGGTACCGTTGTTTGAAGCCGGCTGTCGGCTTTCCGTCGGTAACGATCGATGCGGCTCGGGAGCCGCTCGATCGTTACCCGGGGGGGCGGGAGGGGACGTCCCCCCCCCTCCCGCCGCCTTCCGCGGCTTTGCTCGGGGCTCCCGTCCCACCGGAAGCCCCGAGCACCCAGCCGGCACATCCGCCGGCTGGATGGAGTCCCGATGAATGCCAGAAATGGCATAGATCGGGTCTCCGATGAAGTAACCCGGAGGCGGCGTCCATGACGTCACATCCGGGTTACCGTGCCGCAAAAGGCGGCAGATTTAAAAAACGGCTGTATGCAAAAATGCCGTTTTTGGCGTTTTGCATACAGGGAAGTGTAGTGGAGGGGTCTAGGGTCTTTTAGACCCTCGATCCCTCCCTAAAGTGTACCTGTCACACATATTGCTGTCACAAGGGATGTTTACATTGCTTGTGACAGCAATAAAAGTGATCAGATTTTTTTTTTTAAAAAAAAACCTGTAATAAAGTTAAAAAAAAAGAAAAAATAAATAGGAAAAAAAAAAAAAAAAATTTAGCCGCCCCCGTCACCGTTAGCTCGCGCACAAAAAAAAACGTATACGCAAGTCGAGCCGCAAATGAAATCGCTGTTCAAACCACACATGTGAGGTATCGCCGCGATCGCCAGAGCGTGGGCAATAATTTAAAAAAAAGAGCTACACTCTAACTCAAAACTGGTAACCGTTAAATAAATTTAAAGCGTCGCAGATTGAGATCTCTATTGACCGTAGTTTGTCGCCATCCCACGGGGGGGCGCAATTTTAAACCGTAACATGTTTGGTATCTATTTACTCGGCGTGACATGTTCTTTCACAATATACAAAAAAAAAATGGGCTAACTTTACTGTTTAGTATTTTTTTAAATTAGTGAAATGTGATTTTTCAAATTTTTTCCAAAAAAATGGCGTTTTAAAGACCGCTGTGCAAATACCGCGTGACAAAAAATTTTGCAATGACCGACATTTTATTCTCCAGAGTCTTTGCTAAAAAAATATATATAATGTTTGGGGGTTCTAAGTAGTTTTCTAGGAAAAAATACTGGTTTTAACTTGTGAACAAAAAGTGTCCGAAATAGGGCTGGGGGTAAAGTGGTTAAAGATATCCATAAAAAGTGTTGTTTAAAGTTTGCCACAAGCCACCTGGGAGACACACCAAACATGTGGTAGAAGGTGCTCTGGTCAGATGAAACCAAAATCAAACTTTTTAGCAACAATGCAAAACGTTATGTTTGGCGTAAAAGCAACACGGCTCATCACCCTGAACACACCATCCCCACTGTCAAACATGGTGGTGGCAGCATCATGGTTTGGGCCTGCTTTTCTTCAGCAGGGACAGGGAAGATGGTTAAAATTGATGGGAAGATGGATGGAGCCAAATACAGGACCATTCTGGAAGAAAACCTTATAGAGTCTGCAAAAGACCTGAGACTGGGACGGAGATTTGTCTTCCAACAAGACAATGATCCAAAACATAAAGCAAAATCTATAATGGAATGGTTCACAAATAAACATATCCAGGTGTTAGAATGGCCAAGTCAAAGTCCAGACCTGAATCCAATTGAGAATCTGTGAAAAGAACTGAAAACTGCTGTTCACAAACGCTCTCCATCCAACCTCACTGAGCTTGAGCTGTTTTGCAAGGAGGAATGGGCAAAAATTTCAGTCTCTCGATGTGCAAAACTGATAGAGACATACCCCAAGTGACTTACAGCTGTAATCACAGCAAAAGGTGGCGCTACAAAGTATTAACTTAAGGGGGCTGAATAATTTTGCACTCCCAATTTTCAGTTTTTTATTTGTTAAAAAAATTTGAAATATCCAATAAATTTTGTTCCACTTCATGATTGTGTCCCACTTGTTGTTGATTCTTCACAATAAAATTACAGTTTTATATCTTTATGTTTGAAGCCTGAAATGTGGCAAAAGGTCGCAAAGATCAAGGGGGCCGAATACTTTCGCAAGGCACTATATATATATATATATATATATATATATATATATATACACACACACACATACAGTATGTATGCTAAAAACAAAACACAGATTAACTTCACAATACAAATATATATATATATATATATATAGACACACAGTATCTCACAAAAGTGAGTACACCCCTCACATGTTTGTAAATATTTTATTATATCTTTTCATGTGACAACACTGAAGAAATGCCACTTTGCTACAATGTAAATTAGTGAGTGTACAGCTTGTATAAAAGTGTAAATTTGCTGTCCATTTAAAATAACTCAACACACAGCCATTAATGTCAAAACCGCTAGCAACAAAAGTGAGTACACCCCTAAGGGAAAATGTCCAAATTGGGCCCATTTAGACATTTTCCCTCCCCGATGTCATTTGACTTATGTGTTACAAGGTTACAAGGTCTCAGGTGTTAATGGGGAGCCGGTGTGGTAAATTTGGTGTTATCACTCTCACTTTTTCATACTGGTCACTGGAAGTTCAACATGGCCCCTCATGGCAAAGAACTCTCTGAGGAACTGAAAAAAATAATTGTTGCTCTACATAAAGATGGCCTAGGCTTTAAGAAGTTTGCCAAGACCCTGAAACTGAGCTGCAGCATGGGGGTCAAGACCATACAGTGGTTTACCAGGACAGGTTCCACTCAGAACAGGCCTTGCCATGGTCGAACAAAGGAGTTGAGTGCACATGCTCAGTATCATATCCAGAGGTTGTCTTAAATAGACATATGAGTGCCGCAGGCATTGCTGCAGAGGTGGTAGGGGATGGGGGTCAGCCTGTCAGTGCTCACATCATACACCGCACACGCCATCAAATTGATCTGCATGGCATCTCAGAAGGAAGCCTCTTCTAAAGATGATGCACAGGAAAGCCCGCAAAAAGTTTGCTGAAGACAAGTAGACTAAGGACATGGATTACTAGAACCATGTTCTGTGGTCTGATGAGACCAAGATAAACTTATTTGGTTCAGATGGTGTCAAGCGTGGGTGGGGGCAACCAGATGAGGAGTACAAAGACAAGTGTGTTTTGTCTACAGTCAAGCATGGTGGTGGGAGCATCATGGTCTGGGGCTGCATGAGTGCTGCCGGCACTGGGGAGCAGCAGTACATTGGGGGAACCATGAATGCCAACATGTAAATGTGACATACTGAATCAGAGCATGATCCCCTCCCTTCAGAGACTGGGCGGCAGGGCAGTAATCCAACATGATAACAACCCCAAACACACCTCAAAGACAACCACTGCCTTGCTAAAGAAGCTGAGGGTAAAGGTGATGGACTGGCCAAGCATGTCACCAGACCTAAACCCTATTGAGCATCTGTGGGGCATCCTCAAATAGAAGGTGGAGGAGCGCAAGGTCTCTAACATTTACCAGCTTTGTGATTTTGTCATGGAGGATTGGAAGAGGACTCCAGTGGCAACCTGTGAAGCTCTGGTGAACTCCATGCACAAGAGAGTTGAGGCAGTGATGGAAAATAATGGTGGCCATACAAAATATTGACTATTTGGGCCAAATTGGACATTTTCACTTAGGTGTGTACTTACTTTTGTTGCCAGCAGTTTAGACATTTATGGCTGTGTGTTGAGTTATTTTGAGGGGACAGAAAATTAACACTGTTATACAAGCTGTACACTCACTACTTTACATTGTAGTAAAGTGTAATTTATTCAGTGTTGTCACATGAAAAAGATATAATAAAATATTTAAAAAAATGTGAGGGGTGTACTCACTTTTGTGAGATACTGTATATGCTGAATATGGTTTGCACCTAAATGAAAGGGGGATTGCTGTGCTGGGGGAAGAGGTTTATGAGAAGGCTGGAGAAGTATTTAAACTAGGATTGAGGGGGAGGGTAAATTAGATAATAATGGGGCAGACAGGTCAGCCCCTATTGGTGTGTGGAACGGGGAAAGATGGGAGGATAAGAAGGTTCCCATGTTACAAACAACCATTGGAAATGATACTATTTGTACTAAAAATGTGACAATGAATTAAAGTGTTTTTTTTTCACTAATACAAGAAGTCTGCCAAACAAAATAGGTGAGTTGGAAGCTCTGATGCACAAGGAGAACTATGATTTAATTGGTATTGCTGAATCTTGGCTTCATTCTTCACATAACTGGGCTATTAATATTCCTGGCTATGCTCTCTTTTGGAAAGACAGGGTAAAATGGAGGGGTGGGGTGTCTGTCTCTATGTGAGAAGTGATCTCAAAGCAAGTGTGAAAGAGTACCTAGTGAATGGAGAGTGTGATGAGTCTGAAGCAGTATGGGTGGAAATGTACATGGGTGTGCGTAATACAAGGGTGCTCATTGGAGTTTGCTATAGACCTCCCAGTGTTAATGAGGAGGTTGAGACTCAGCTCCATGCACAGATAGAAAGGGCTGCAAGGGTTGGGACAGTGATAATAATGGGGGATTTTAACTAATCAGACATTGATTGGAGTAATGGCACCGCTGGAACAGTTAAAGGGCAAAAATGTAGATGCTCTGCCTGGACCTGGTAATCTCAAACCATGCAGAGTTTATTACCAATATTCATATAAAAGAACATCTGGGTAGAAGCAACAAACACATACAGGAAATATAAAAACACCTAATTTTAAGAGAGCAAATTTTCCAAGGATGAGGGCTGCTCTCCATGTTTTAGAGTGAGAGGGAATATTGGCATCGATAATCACAGAACAGAAATCTGAATTCTTCAAAAAGACTCTATGCAAATTCTCTGTAAAGTATATTCCCATGGGCAATAAGTTTAAAAGGCTAAAAATAAAACCTATGTGGCTCATGCCCAAAGATATATATAATAAGAAAAGAGCTTTTAAAAAATATAAAAATTAAGGAACACTATTATTTTTTAAATGTTACAAAGAATATAACAGAATATTTAAAAAGGAAATCAAGGATGCAAAAATTTAAAATGAACTACAGATTGCAAAACATAGAAGGACAAACCCCCAAAAAATTTGTCAAATATATTAATAGTAAAAGGTCAAGTCTGAGCATGTAGGCCCTTTACAAAATAATCTGGAATGGGTGACTAGGGACAAAGAGAAGGCAAATGTATTAAATACTTTCTTTAGCTCTGTATATACAAAGGAGCATGGGGGAGCTCATGATCATAATAGAGATGATCCACAATGGCTCAAAATTGATATGGTGCAGACATATTTAGACAGAAAAAATGTGGATAAAGCACCAGGACCAGATGGCATCCACCAACAGGTCCTAAAAGAATTGAGCTCTGTATATTCAAAGCCATTGCATCTAATTTATAGGGACTCATTAATGACTGGAATAGTACCACTGGATTGGCATGGGGCCAATATGGTGCCTATATTTTAAAAATGGATCAAAGTCTTTACCAAGTGACTATAGACCTGTTAGTTTAACTTCTATAGTCGGGAAGATACTGAAGAGTTTAATAAAAGACCACATAGATTAGTTCTTGCTGGGGAAAAAAAATATTTTAAGCAACAGACAGCATGGATTCATGAAAGACAGAAGTTGTCAAACTAACCTGATTTATTTTTATGAGGCGGTAAGTAAAACCTCGGACAGAGGGGTGTCTGTAGGTGTAGTATACTTGGATTTTGTAAAAGCGTTTGACATAGTTCCCTACACACGGCTAATGTGCAAGGTAAAGTCTACAGGCTTGGAAAGATCAGTTTGTAATTGGATAGAAAACTGGCTAAAAGCTAAAATTCAGAGAATAGTGGTTAGTGATTCTTACTCTAAATGGTGTAATGTTAACAGTGGTATACCCCAAGGTTCAGTGTTGGGACCCTTACTTTTTAATATATTTATAAATGATATAGGGTCTGGAATTAAAAGTACCATTTTAGTCTCTGCAGATGACACCAAGCTTTGCAGTGGAAAAACGTCCTTACAGGATGTCTCCAAATTACAAGCCGACCACAATGCACTGTTTCATTGGGCAACGATGTGGCAAATGAGGTTTAACATTGATAAATGTAAAGTTATGCACTTGGGCGCTAAGAATATGCATGCATCATACATACTAGGGGGAGTACAACTGGGGGAAGCCATAGTGGAGAAAGATCTGGGTGTTCTTGTAGATCATAAGCTTAATAATAGGATGCAATGCCAAGCTGCAGTTTCCAAAGTGAGCAAAGTCCTTTCTTTTATTAAGAGAGGTATGGACTGCAGAGAGAGAGAGAGAGAGAGATATCATTTTGCCCCTGTACAAATTAGTAAGACCTCATCTGGAATATGCAGTTCAGTTTTGGCACCAGTTCTCAAAAAGAATATCAGGGAACTGGAGAAAATGCAAAGAAGGGCAACCAAACTAATAAGAGGCATGGAGGAGCTCCGCTATGAGAATAGATTAGAGGAACTGAATTAATTCTCTCTTGAGAAGAGGAGTATAAAGGGGATATGGTCAAAATGTACAAATACATAAGGGGTCCATATAGGGAACTTGGGTTTGATGTATTCCCTTTAAAGTCATCACAGAGGACAAGAGGGCACTCTTTAGGTCTAGAGGAAAATAGTTTTTATCTCCAATACGGAAAGGTTTCTTCGCAGTAAGAGCTATTAAAATGTGGAATAGACTCCCTCCAGAGGTGGTTCTGGCCAGCTCAGTAGATTGCTTTAAAAAAGGCCTGGATCCTTTCCTAGGTGTACATAATATAACTGGGTACTAACATTTATATGTAAGGTTGATCCAGGGAATATCCGATTGCCTCTTGGTGGGGATCAGGAAGGAATTTTTTTCCCCGGCTGTAGCAAATTGGATCATGTTTTGCTGGGGTTTTTTGCCTTCCTCTGGATTAACTGTGGGTATAGGATTGTGTAAATAGGATTGTTGTGTATATTGGATTATATGGTTGTGTTGTCTTTTTTTTATTTTTATTGGTTGAACTAGATGGTCTTTTTTCAACCTGACTAACTATCCAGCTATGTAATCGAGGCAGGGTAGCACAGGCCATAGGAGCTGGTAAAGGTGGTATTCCAGCAGTGGTAGAGGAAGCTGGTAATAATGGCCATCCAGAAGAGGTGACTGTAATGGAACCACAACCCACACTGTACTTGTTGACTTCCGTCAGTATATGGCTTCCTCCCAGTCGTGAACATAGATATCAGATTTTACAGCCACCCCCATACAAAGCTAGCTGACAACTTAGCTTGTATAAGTTTTGGATCCTTCTTCTTTATTGAACAGTTTCACACTCAATTTATACACACATGAGCACATACCCCTCCTGATCAAATTACCCCATCAGGTCAGGGGTTGCCTGATTACATTATCATATGCAGATGAAATTGTATACAGAAATATAATTAACCTGAACTAATTATCTATCCATCTGGACAGAAACCATATGTGAGTTCATTACTAATTAACAATAGGACAGACAGGCTTAACAGAATCCACATTACACCTCAATAGACAGACAATAGAGAGAGCATGTCTCTGACATTGAAGTTCAATACACATTGTCATAATTTTAAACACAGAACCCATTTGAAGCAATCAAAACCATTAAGTATCTGTCTTTCACTCCCAGTGACGGTGAGTACCGTCACAGTGACAGAAGCTGGTAATGGTTGCAGACCAGAAGAGGTGTCAGAAGCTGGTAGTTGTGGCAATCCAGCAGAGGTGGCAGAAGCTGGTAATGGTGGCAAAGACAGGCCAAGAGAGATGGTGCAAGATAGTAATGGTGACAGTCTAGCAAAGCTGGCAGGGGGTGGTCATGGTGGTAGGTCAGGGGAGTTGGAAGGAGCTGATAATGATGACAGCAACATTCAAGGAGAGGTGACAGGTGCTGGTAATGGTGACAGTGGAAGGCCAGTGGAGGTGGCATGAACTGGTAATTGTGGCAGCAGCAAGCCAGGAGATGTGACAGAAATTGGCAGAAGCTGGTAAATGTGGTAGGCCAGCAGAGGTTACAGAAGCTGGCAGTGCTGGCAGTTCAACAGAGGTGGCAAATGCAGGCAATGGTGGTAGGAGCTGGTGATGGTGACAGCAGCAGGTCAGGAGAGATGGCAGAAGGAAGTAATAGAGGCAGGAGCTAGAGATTATGGAAGTGACAGGCCAGGAGAGGTAGCAGGAGAACATAATGTTGGCAGGCCAGCAGAGGATACAGGGGCTGGTGATAGTGGCAGTCCAGCAGATATGGCAAGAGCTGGTATTGGTGACAGGAGCTGGTAATTGTGGCAGTCAAACAGAGAAGTAAGGACCTGAGTAGCAAGGATGACGGGAGCTGGTAATGGCGGCAGTCCAGCAGAGGTGGTGGGAGCTGATAATGGGGATAAGCTTCAGAGTAGGCAGGGGCTTATAATGCTGTCAGGCCAGCCAAGGAGGGAAGCGTTGGTAATGGCGGCAAGGAAGAAGAGGTAAAAGGAACCAGTAATAGTGGCAAGCCAGCATTTTAATTTTGGGTTACATTACAAGTAACAATTTAGTAGCTAGTATCAGCTGCAGAGATTTTGGAATTATTTCTGATACTGGACTGATTCATTTTTATGACCATGTGGTGGCCCTCAGCGTCAAGGGACAGGCTAATTAGTCTCTAGTACAAAACCGCCTGCTATGCTGATAGTCCTTTCAGACAGCAAAATGGCAGCAAGGCAAGACATAAGTTCCAGTGTGCAAGCTTAGGCAAGTTGTCCAGCCTGAACACAATAGTCCTCACTTTAAAGAGTGTCTGTATCATCCCTGGACTCTAAGTAGTCTGCAATTATTAGTTTTAGGTGCTGCCTGTGACTGCTGCCTGCAGCTGGGCCTGTTCACTGTGGTTGGAAAAACAAATTTAAAGCAAAGCTGAGGCAGCCACAGCCATCATTAATTCTCCTTTCAAAGATATGAGAGTCAAAGCCACATTGGGCATAAGTAGAGATTCTGTTACTTTCTGGCATTGTAGACAAGAGTAGTGTCTGCAGCACCTATTCTAAGTGGTGCATTTTGCTTCCTCTGGGGTGACAGCATGAGATCTTCCATTTTGCCCTTCTATCAAGGATCTAAAGAAGTGACCACTCAGTAATGGTCCCTCTCCTTCATGGGCCAAAATCTGGGCTTATTTATTCAGGTATTTTAGTATGAATGAGCCCATTTACCAGAAACTGTCTGCAGCAGATGACCCGACTCCTCGGTGCCACTTATGAGATTGTCCTCAACAATGTCACCCCTCCTATGTACAGCTCTCTGGGTATGGGAGGAGTGATATGTCCCCCTAGGTGCCTGCCCAATTTCCACCTCCTCCTCACCACCAGCACCTCAAACCATGTCATGTGCTGCAGCAGGAACACCAGCATAATTGTACAGCATACTTAGGAAATTCACCACTCAAACCTATCCAGTCTAGGTGGTTAACATGTATAAGATGGCCTCGGCCATGCACCACTTCACAAGCAATGCCTTCTGACATGTTTCACCCCAGCCCACCACCACCAGAGCTTACTCACCGATCTCTATAGAGCTCTTGAACTCTATGACTAAGCCCCCAGTAGGTGGGGCAAAACATGTAAGAGGGCGTGGCTTGTGGAGTGGTGCAAGGCTAAGGCCATTTTACACATGTTAACCACATAGACTGGATGTGGTTGAGGGGCAATTTTATTAAGTATGCTACACACTACTGGATGGTTGTATTTTCAGCCAGCACCCCATTCCTGAGTACCAGAAGAACTATATACATTCTCCTTCTTTGCTTAGTGTGGTAATACAAGTATTAGCAAGTTACCAGAATGATTGTGTTGCTATAATGACCACATGAGCGGCAGACATGGCGCACAGTGATTGGCTCCTTGATGCGCTGCCTGGCAGCAGGGCCGCTCTGCCCTTTGCGCTTTTCATCAGAGGAGATTGGGGTGCATCTTATTGATGTACCCGATCGTCATGGACTGAATACATCCTTATACTTACTGGGGTTTTCCCAGTTTCATAAAGCCTTTACATTTGACATTATTGGCATGTATTCTGTGTAATGTGAGTACTTAATAAGTTAAAAACAGGCGGGAAAATAACATCACAAGAGGGTGGTTCACAAATTTGCATTGATTTTGATTGGTGGTATGTTCACATATAATCTCTGTTCACTATTTGCACTGTTTCACATGCCTGACGAAGGGGTCCTGCGTGGCTCCAAAACGTTCCACTGTTTTTTTTTTTGATGTGATCTTTTTTTGCAATAAAGCTTTTGGACTGCTTTTGCAAGATCCATGGTGTGCTGGCGAATATGTATGTACATGTGATTGTGTTGCTAATCCTTACCTCCTCACTGTTCACCGTTCTGTTTGCCTCTTTCAATGGTGACAAGATGTTGTACTTGTCCCGATTCAGAAGCCACTTACATTGTGAAAAGAACCCTAGATATCCCTTGTTGATGATTATATGTTTGAATTTTCCCTACCGATGAGCGAGCATCTGGTTGGTCCCATTATTGCACACCACTGTGGTAGTACAAACCAGCTTTTGGTTTGCTCCTTAAGCTGCCATAAGCTCTGGTTCAGTGTGGATCCTCTCCCCCATACATACCAGCCGCAAAGAAACATTGGCTTTAAAGGGACTTGTTGGGGACTATTGATTCTGAGAAGTCACTTATTTAGGTAATTGAGCAAAATGGGGAGAAGAAACTCTGCTGTTACCATCACCAAGGTAAAGGATTTGGGGGGGGGGGGGGGCAGCTCAAGCTACATCACTGTGCCTGTATTGCATCCTTCCAAGTTACCAGAAAAATTTCAAAGTGGACCGGACCATAAATGAGATGTAATTCCTGTGCCCATACTTGCTGTGTCTGTGGCCAAGTAGTGCCCTCCAATGACTGTGTGGTTCAGTGACACAAGGGCATTACCTTTTACAAGCTGGTGGCAGGCAGGGTTGACTTTCTGGGAAAAAAATAACAGCTGGGTACCTGCCACTGTTGTACAGCACAGCCAGTAAACTCTTGGAGTAAGGCCAGATCCTTCATTTAGAATGAAAGAAGCTGTAAAAGCCAACAGTTTTGCCAAGTTGGCATTGGAACACTAGTTATGGGTGTAATTGGGGAATTTTTTTTTTCTTACTTTCCAACAGCTGTGGAAAAAACACCTTTCTGGTCAAGGATACTGCATGCAATGACAGCGAGGAGGTTTGCAATGAGGAAGCTAACACATAGGAAAACACCCATCATTGGCCACTGTTTAAAGACCAGGAAGTACATTATTAGTTATTAATTAATATAGCATACCATTTTCCCAAAGCTTGTTTTGCAAACAAGTTGGGCTTGCCACAAACTCATGTTTTACCAGAACCTGCAGCTTATCGCTATATAAGACCTTTTTCACCATAGCAGTACAGTGCATTGCACTAGAAACATTTCATGTAAATAAATAGCTTTGTTCACATGGTTTTTAACATCATGCTTTTGCTACATTGTCAAAGACGCAAGCATAAGCATCTTTGGCCAGTTTATGTAGGAAACACATTTTAAATTAAATATTTCCTAAAGATAATTTGGGACATTGCTGATCTCTTTCTAAAAATTATAGTTACTTGAGAGCTATGTTGACCCTTTGGTCAAAATCTGAATTCAATATTTTCAAGCCTTTTCTGTCTTATATATCTGAAACATATAACTAAAACAAGAAGGTTATTATGACTGTGGGACATTTACAGAATGAGAAGTATCTATGTTTCTCTCAGAAAAAGGAGTCTTTAGACAACTAATGCTGAGGAAGGCTACATAAGTACAGATTAAAGTAGCACTATAGGCAAAACTTTTTGTTAATTTTGGATAGAGTAAGGGAGGGTTATAATCCCTGTCATATTTTCTTTCACCAGCTATGTCCCATGGTGGTGGTTTTACTTCACTTACTGCCCCATAGCCAAGCAGAAAGTGAGAGCAAAACACTGAAATTAAGGGACTCCCTTGGGGTCCCCCCAGGTCACCAAAACTAGAGGCCCCATTGGAACATTTCCCCACTATTACTTTTCTTTTACTTTCTCTTTCAATGATAATGGTAAACAGGACAAATAGAAAGGATGAGTCTCCCCAACGAGGGTGCAGACAGCAATAAAAAAAAAGGTGTTCTAATCCCTTTACACTCCATCCAAAACTTTAAAAAAAAGTTACACTTTAAGCCATATATTTTCCTACACCTTTGTATTTCCACTCAATGTAGTTTGTACTTTTACAGATTTATGTCCTTCTAGTTCTATGACTCTGAAAACCTTCAATGCTTTTTTTATATTTTTTAATTCTCCTTATATTATGTCTTATGTTGAACTCCAGTCAGAGATTTTTTTTACAGTATACTATGGAAAGAATCTTTGTCAAGTTGTTATTTCTGTGTTCCCTTTGGGACGATTTTCCTTAACTCTCTGTTGTGACAGAGGGACTGGATGTGAGGGCAAGCCTTTCTAAAGAGAACACATACAAGAGTAAAAATAATTTTCTGAGTATAGTGGGTAAGGATTAGCTCACCATGTATTCAGAGATGAAACAGGGCTACCTGCAGGCAGTGCACAGCAACACATATTCCCAAGTGTACACAGTTACAAGCCACAAAATGGCAACACTTCTTCCTAAGTGTACACAGTAACAAGCCGCAACACAAGCATGTCTGAAGTTTCAATGATGCAAATGTATTTATTCATAGAAAGTACAGGATCAAATTCATACAGATAACATGCTTCAGCCAATCCTGGCTTTAATCATAGTGACTACAACAAAACTCAGGACTGGCTGAGATGCATTGGCATCTGTAGTGGTTTTTTTTTTATTGTACTCGCTATCAAGAAATAAACTTGCATTGTGTAAACTTCAAAAGAGCTGGTATTTTGTAACTGGGTAAGGGGTTAGGGGTTAGAACTTTTGCCTGCTATTATTACTGTATGTGTTTTTTTTATCAGGGCATTACTAAGAATCAACAAGCATCAAGGCAGCCCTGTAGATTTAGATAATGGTTGTGGGGCTTGTACAAAAATAAAAAGAGAATTCGATTTCAGATTCACCATGGCATTTCTTTTCTCTTCCTTCCTTTACTTTTTGTTGTGTATACTCATTCAGGTTTCGTTCCCACCTTCCTTCCTAACAACAAGCCATTGGCGCTCTTGGCATAGGGTACACCAGAGATGCAGAATACTCAAAACCACACCTAAAAGTATCTTCCCATGCCACTGCTTCCTCCGTTACTTAGATTTTATTTCCCTAATGGAGCCACATAGAAATTTATACTTGGGGCTAATATAATAATTTTCTCTAAAAAAGGATGCATAATGTACAGAAAAATCTCATAACCAAAGCTTAAAGGTATATCTAGGTTTTTCGAGACAAGTAAATGCACCCAAATTAAATTTAAAAAAAAAAAATGGATTTATCATTATTATTATTTTTTCTTTGTACTTTGTTCTTTCAAGGCATTGCAACCAATAAGTCAAAGCTGCAAAACATGCTCCATTGAGATCAACACGTTTATCTTCCATGATGACAGATTGGAGTTCTAGTCTCTTCATTTACATATCTCTGGGATTGGATGATACACCCAGCTGTGTGGAAGGAACCACTCACAGCTGTGCTTAATTTAAAAAAATGACAGGAGTATGTAGGGAGGAATAACCCACAAATTAGGTAAGGGGGGCAGTTTAGGGGTGGGAGGCAGTGGGCTATAGCACTGTTTCATATTACACCCTAAATATGATAAGAAAAATCGACCTAGCCTTTAACAAAGATGGACATTTGTTTGTTATACTTGAAATGACTTTAACAATTTCCTGCAAAAAAGACTAAGGACAATCGCTGAAATGTCCAGGGCCCAGATCCTAGCAGCCTAAAGCTATCTGAAGTAACTAAAAGAATATGAACCCCAACACCTGAATGCATAAAACGTTCCAGCACAGGAACTTCCTGAAAGCGCCATCTCACAATTGCTCCTCATCATAAAAAACCTAGGACAAATATTTAATAAAATCCGTAATTAATGCATAACATCTCCTTAAACCTCTCATAGCAATAACTTCAATTCATTCATCCAGCATCTCTGTTTTATTACCCTGCATATCCATTCTTTACTTTACTGAAAATTAATATTAATTTCCAACAACTTTATGAGGTGGCTAGGGAAATTAATACGAAGGACTTTAGAATAAGTTAATGTTCAGTCACGAGAGATAAACAGACTTTTCTAATAAAGCCATAACATTTGGTTGGTCGTCTGATTAATTTAATATTTCATCATGTGCAAATAAAGGACATGTAGCATTTCATAGCAGTAAATCCAGAATATCACATCTATGGAAACAGAGTACTCTAGTGAGTTCCATCCCTCAGTGATTAAATCTAATTAACACTTAATACAAAATGTTATAACCCAAGGCTGAATAAATTATCTAGAATGTTTTCATACTTTATTATTTGAAAGAAGTTTCTAAACATGTATTAGTTATACCTGTTCAGTATATGAGAGTAGATTTTTATAGCTAAACTGAAAACTTCACTGCCTAAGGAAAATAATCAACTAATATTTATCTGGAGCACTGGCAGGAACAATCATTCTCATTCAATGAAGAAAAGAAGAGTGTTATATAGTCCTAGGTTTACAATGCTGTTCCCCTATAGTGAGCATTGTTATCGTAGGATATAAAGGGGTTTATTTACTATAAGTGGAAACTGCAAAACCCTGCGCTGCTGTGCATTGTAGCCAACCAGCTTCTAACTTCATCTTGTTCAATTAAGCTTTGACAAAGAAACCTGGAAGCTGATTGGTTTCTATACAGAGCTGCATCAGATTTTGCAAGCTCTAGTTTTAGTAATTTATCCCCATAGTGTGTTCCTCGAAGGAGTACCAGGTGAAATTTAAGGGAAAAGTCTACAATCTATTATAATTTTGGTTTTGGGTTAGATGCACTTTAGGACAATAATGGACCCAGGGCAAAGATTTTATTAGTGGTCCACTTTCTACATTTTGTGGAAAAGATGTCATTTTATTCATTTGTATTAAGTGTATTGTTAACAGATTAATTTATTTTATTAATAGTGCCTTGTCTGTGTTTTATTCATCCCAGCAGGCCAAGAGAGCTGAAACACAAACTTTTTTAGCCCCTAGGCTTTTTAGGCTTTATTATTTTGATCTGTTACCTCTTGTCTTGTAAAGCCTTAGAAAATACCCATTTTATTCTGTGGTTAAAAATTGCTCCAGTTATAAAACAATCTATATGTAATAAACTAGCAGAAGTGTTTTAATACAAACAAATGCTCTCCTATTAAACCTAACAAAAAAAACTGCAAGAGCTCATCATAAAGTAGATATTAAATAGCAATTGTACTAAAAAAAACACAAGTAATAAGATAATGATATCCAAAAACATTAGATAGAAGCAATTATAAAATAAATCAATCCCACGCCTCTATTCATTGTTATTTTCTGTCCATTAATCTATGCAACAGGCTAGGGATCACTGTTAATAAAGGACTAGTGTCCTGAGTAAACATATACAGCAAAATAAATGTGTCAAAAACAGTCCATACATAACAAATGTTAATACATTAATACACAATTAAATCAAAGTTGAATATGTGTGTATGATGCAAATATAATATATAATGGAGGGGTGGGGGGGGGGGGTTGTAGCACTGCTCAACGTGTTGTTCATCTGACTTCTAAAGAAGCAAGATATGACCCATTCATCCATGACTATTAGCTATATAGTATAATAGTCATACATTAGGCATACACATTTATAATATAAATGAAATAGCTTACAATCAATATTGCTAATCAAGTGTTGTTATGGAATGTATTAGTAAAGATTTTGAACTATCCCACATTTTGTTTTATCTTCCGCTCCTTCCTTTCTGGCAAAGTTATCTAACATAAATAATAGTCACCACAACTACTATTTGTAAACCTTGTATTAGAAAGGTATGTTTACTCACTGAAAAATTGCTGGCATAATCGGTGCATTGGATCATTAATTGAGAGTTAAAGGCAAATTTTGTTTTTGTTTTTTAAATAACAAACATATTATACTTATCTGCTTTGTGCAGTGGTTTTGCACAGAGTATCCTCAATCCTCCTCTTCTTGGGTCCCTCGCTGACGCCCCTGACCCTTCCCTCTTGCTGAGTGCCCCCCAGAGCAAACAGCTTGCTGTGGGGGCACCCAAGCAGGCTCTTTCTCAAAAGGACACGCTCTGCATCCATTCAGACATAAAGCCATGGCTCTGCCCGACCCCCTCTCTCTTCTCATTGGCTCACTGGCTGTGATTGACAGCAGCGTCTCATCCAATGAGGAGAGAGAGTCCCCCGAGAGCTAGGGCTCTTGTGCACATCGCTGGGTCATGGTGGGGTTCAGGTAAGTATAAGGGGGGGCTGCTGCACACGGGATGCATAAATGTAAAAAACCTTGAGCTTTTAGAACCACTTTAAGATTTCATATATAGAGACTCAGAGTTTCAGGTTTTCATACAGACTTTAAGATAGTCAGGGCCAGATTTACATTAAGTGAGTATATAGACATAAAAAAATGTAGTATCCTAAGCCCTAACCATAAAATTGTCACACCTCAAGTCACAACACTGTTATCTTGCTTAAAATATTTTGTTGTTCTCAATCACAGTCACAGAGTATGCAGTGAAAAAAATGACCATTTGAATGCAATAATTGGTTCATATTTACCCACTTAAGCTGCTTTAACTGTGTACCCCATATGTATCAAAGCAATTTTTACATTTCAGCTATTAATTCAGAGAGAGCATTAAGAAAACAAAGTAATACTGTACATACTGTATATAGTTAAATAAAACAAAAGGAAATTGGGACTTTACATGAATACGGTATATAGTTATTTTTATGTACCCTAGTGTTTTGGAAAAAAAAATCAATCTAGAAGGCACAAAAAATTTAAATTATAAGATTTTTCTAATATGACTAGTGTTTTTAAGCTACACATGTATGCATTTTATTCTATAGTTTTCCTGTTTATAACATGATGTTTCTAGTATAAAGCATAGTGATTGAAGTATTTTGCTAATAAAGATATTTTTTATATAAATGCATGTATTTAGTAATAACTTCAAACATGAATAATACATTAAATAATTAATATTAAAAACATAATATACAAACTACATGTATAAACATAAAATACATAAAAAAAAAAAAGTGGAAAATACAAACTAAGGGTTAACAAGGGTTTGAATAGTTACAATTTAAAAAGAAACTCCATTGATCTACACATACATAAACAAACTAAAAACAATAAAAATACATTGTAAAATAAATATTGCTACAATGTAGCTTTAACCACTTGCCAACCGCCAGCAGTACATATGCAGCAAGTCGGCTCTGTCTTGTGAAACAATGTAACTGTACGTCATTTTGCGGGAGGCCCTGATTGGCTGCAGGAGGAGCTCACCAGCGGGTCCAGGGGCCGCAATTGCCGCCAGGCACCCACGATCGAACAGCAGTCTGCCGTTGTAAACATGACAGACCGCTGTTCTGTCACTTATGTACACAGGGGTCTCTGTGTTCATGCAGCAAGCCCCTTGCCACCACAGTTAAAAAGCATTCCCTAGGGACACATTTAACCCTTTGATCACCCCTGGTGTTAACCCCTTCCCTGCCAGTGTCATTAGTACAGTAACAGTGCATTTTTTTAGCACTGATTACTGTAGTAATGTCACTGGTCCCATCAAAAGTGTCAAAAATGTCACTTCGGTGTCCGTCGCAATGTCGCAGTCCCTTTAGAAATCACTGATCACCGCCATTACTGTTAAAAAAAATTAAATAAATAAAATTACATAAATCTTTCCCTTGGTTTGTAGATGTGATAACCTTTGTGCAAACCAATCAATATACGCTCATTGGGATTTTGTTTTACTAAAAATATGTAGCAGAATACAAATTGGCCTAAAATGATGATAACATTTGATTTTTTTTTTTATTGGGAATGTTCTAAAGCAGAATGTAAAAAATATATATATATATTTTTCAGAATTGTCGCTCTTTTTTTGTTTATAGCACAAAAAATAAAAATCCCAGGCGATCAAATAACACCAAAAGAAAGCTCTATTTGTGGGAAAAAACAGAACATCAATTTTATTTGGGTATAGCTTTGCAGGACTGTGCAATTGTCAGTTAAAATAACGCAGTGCCGTATCGGAAAAAATGGCCTGGTCATTAAGGGGGGGAACCTTCTGGTCCAGAAGATGTTAAGCAAAGCTTGTAAAAGATGTTCCTCAGCAGGCTTTGTTAATACAGGAGTCACCATGTGAGCTCCTGAAACAGAGACCAGGACCCCACTGTCAAAATAACAGCCCCCTGCTGGTCTACTGCAGAAGGACTGACAGCACGCACTGTGGCTTAATTTATACTTATACAGGAATGCTGAAAACCTGGTTATCAAATTAGGGGTACCAAGATGTTCTTTAGAGCCACCAATAAAATTCAAACCTGCCATGAAAGTTATATAGACCTCCTATTCTCTAGCTCCCTCGTCACCTCCTCCCATACTTGCCTCCAGGACTTCTCCTGAGCATCTCCCATCCTTTGGAATTCCCTATCCCAATATATCCGACTATCTCCAACTCCATCCACTTTTCCACTGAAAACTTTTCTCTTCTGAAAAGCCTATCCTGCGCCCACATAACAACTGTTCTTTTATTTTCTTAATCAGCTCATGCCCCACAGTTGTTACCTTTTGTATCACTTGACCCTCCCTCTTAGATTGTAAGCTCAAATGAGCAGAGCCCTCTGATTCCTCCTGTATTGGATTGTATTGTAACTGTACTGCCTGCCCTACTATTGTAAAGCACTACGCAAACTGTTGGTGCTATATAAATCCTGTATTATAATAATAATAATAATAATAATAATAATCTGTATAGTAATACATCAAACATAGAGAGGGTAGTTTGCACAAGTGCCAATCTCATACTTTAGAAACCAAACCCATAAACCCAACATCTGAAGAGCTATTTCAAACATGACTGCAGTTTGCAGATAAACTGAATTGCATTTCCAAGTATAATGCAGTTAGAAAGCTGTTTAGTTATTCCTTTTACTTATTGCCCAGAACTGCTCCTTACAGTGGTTAGAAAGTCAAATGAATTGTTTACCTTAATGCATTCCCTGCATTGAGGTAAAAAAAAAAAAAAATATCATCAATATCATGAATGCATCCCCCCCCAAAGCTTACCTGACCACTTTCTTGACCCAGCACTGTGCCCATCTGCAGCAGTGGTGGTCTCTCTTCCTCTTCTTACTGGACAGATTGAAAGCAGCGTATGCCAATGGCTCGTTCTTTTGTCAATACAATCTTGTAAGAAGGGAGCAGGAGGCAAGGCCAAGCCACACCATGTGTGTCTATGGATGCGTGTGTGTGTGTCAGCCAACATCATAAGCATTAAGAACCTATAGAAGAAATAGTAAAGAAGGTTCTCATAAAGTGGCTGACACACAGCCTGGCTAGGGAGCAGCTTGCTCCTAGTCAGGGGTTTATGGGATTACTTTATGCAATACCATTGCACACAGCAGGTATTTTAAGGAAAAATATTTATTTACAACCACTTTATGAGAACCTTCTTTACTATTTCTTCTATAGGTTCTTGATGCTTATGATGCTGGCTGACACACACACACACTCACTTACCCAAGTGCAATGGTTTTTCAATGGTTTTTCAATACAGTGTAATGATCTTCTATAGCTAAAATGTATACATTTAAAATATCATAGGCCTTGGTGGACTATTCATCATAGATTACTTTAGTATGGATAATACATTTAATTTGTTGCTGTGTGCGTTGTTTTGTGAATTGGAAGAATGGGCAACTTAGTTGAATCTGATTCTTTACCAGTGAATCGAAATACTCTTTAATATGTAAATTCTTATTCATCCTATCTATTGAGAATTATGCAGAGTAGACATTTTGATCTGGTTCAAGAATTGTATGCATTGCAGCAGATCAGACAAATCTAAACAAACATATTGAAAATAGGATCATGCTTTGCCAGAAAAGAATAAGATTTGCTCAATCTGTCAAACTGACTGATCAATTTGTTCATCTCTATTGGCGATATTTCATTTTTCCTTACCCGAATAAGCACATTTTAATTCAATTCTTTTTCTTCTTAACGGACTGAATGTTTTTACATTGTCAGTGCTAAGAGGATTGTAAAATCATACTGTACATCACACAAGCCATCTCTCAGTTGCAGTTGAAGTAACTGTTACAGATTTAATGCCCACAGCTGGGCTTTTTACTGTCGCTTTATTCCAGAACTGGAAGATTTGATTTCCTTAGACTCTTGAGTCTGGTAAAAACCATCTACATATGCTGCCAGCAAACATTTACAGCATGACCTTAACTTGCACTTCCTGTATTTGTTTCTTATGAGTTAATACACCAGATATTGTTAGATAAGCAGTAACAGGGCTGTTCCATTTAACATTTGATATACAGTAATGCGGTAATATGTTTTTAAGGAAGTGTGATAACATTTTATGATGCAGTGACTCCTACACTACAAGGACACTGTACATAAAGACTGTTAAAATAATTGTTTATTTCACTGCACTAGGCAATCTTTGTAGACAAGTTTTTTTGTAAATTTAAATTTATAAGTGTGGATTCATATCCATGCATTGTATTAAAACCTGGTAAAACACATGTTAATGCATAGAAGGATGGTGTGTTGCACCACGCCAATACATATAGTCAGTGCTCCACCATCTGTATAAAATAAACTGTGTAGGCTATGAATGCCCCACTAAAATGCATTGTGTCTCAACACACAGAACTGCATGTGATAATGTGCATGCCTAAAAGAATCAGATGGAGGACCACCAGTTTAAAACCCCTGGTCTAAATGGTCCCCAAAATCATTCACACTACATACATGTTTTTCAACAACTGGTTCTTTGTGCTTTTTTATTGGTAAATGAAACACTCATCCACCACTGTTTGGCCTGCACATACATCTTGCCTGAAAAACGTATTCACTTCATAATCGTGCACACAGGGTGTGCCAGGTATGCTCAGGCACACCCTAATCACCCCATGCAGCACAGATTTCCCTTACTGCCCTGGCTCCCCTCCCCCTTACCCCCACAGCTCTGCTGGCTTCCCTCCTCTCCTCTCCTTTCCCACCAGTTGTTGCTGCGGGGATGCTTTAGGATGAGTGGGGAAAGGGGCTGGTAAATATATCATTTACTGGCCCCTTCTGTTTCTGAATGAACATCGTGAGTGATTGGTAGTGTATGTTTGAGCTTTGGTATGAACACCCTAATGCATTAGGATGCGCACACCTATGCTTCACTTCTTGAAAGTTTTAGTTAGTGTTAGTGTACTTTAATACTGAATAACTGTGGGTTTAGTTTGGTTTTTGACACTGATCAACAGAAAGACATTTTAGTTTTAAAGTAAAAACTCAACTATTTAGTCATTTTAACTAAATACTATAAAAACACAAAATAACTAACTGCACAAGTATACAGCTCCCCTTATATTCCATACCGAAATCATCACTGGGGAAGCCAATTTTTCTCCAATGTTTTATAAAAACAATATTATTGTTCCTACTGTTTCCTAATCAAATCCTGCTGTGTCTCATTGATATCGCATTGCAGAATTACCTGAAATGCAGTATTATGTGTTCCACAGACTGTAGCATGCATTTGTTTGATTTTATAACTGTTCTTTACACATCTACATCACAACATTGAAAGTGTGCTACTTCACTTGAAGTAGCACGATTTTAAAGTAGCATTTCAGTGCTACTTCTGGTGCAACTTGGATGACATGTGGGACTTCATGCACAGATGTCTATGCTAATGCTTGCAAAAAGTAGTGCAGGAACAACTTTCAAAATTGGTGTGACTCCGAAGGATGCGGACAATAGGGTATGGCTTGTCAAATCACATGACAAAACGCACTGGTATGAACAGGGGTTGAATGTTCCACAGCTGTGCACCCATCTAATCTAATGATTTTGAATACCAGTGCTTGCATTGTCAAAAAAAACAGTGCTTGCATTGTATAAAAAACTTAAAACACAATAATTGCCCTCAGAACTATAAAGGGAAGAATGAGCAAAAACATTTTCTTTAAGATTCTGTTTCTAGGCTTCAGTTCACATTACCTCACTTCTAATTTCCTGGTTCAGTTTTTGACTTCTGTTGATGACTCAGCTAGCCTCTGACCACAATTCCGGTCTGCTTACCCCCATCCGCTGCCTGTTTTTGGATAAGCCCTGTTTCCCAACCTGAACTGTCCTCTTGCTTGTCCAGACCGCAATCTCATCTCTTAAGCCAGCCATTGTTAAAGTGGTTGTAAAGTTAAAAAAAAAAAAATCACTGACAGCCCCTCTGTTTTATGAAGCCATCCTACACTGTGTAAGTATTAGTGTAAAACTATGCCTCTAAATACCTTATCTCTGATCTGTTCTGGCTGGTCACGTGACCTCCAGCCGGAGGAGGAGGAGAGCAGCCAGAGGTCACATGACCGACCAGAACAGAACAGAGATAAGGTATTTTTTACACTAACACTTACACAGTGTAGGATGGCTTCATAAAAGAGGGGTGCTGGCAGTAATATTCATTTAACTTTACTTTACTATTAACAGGCAGAAGGAGAGGGGAGGGGGAGAGAGGAGAGCAGCAGGATGAAGGAGGCATGTGAACTGACCACGGTAATCAGGATTAAGCAGCCATGGAGGACACAGGAACAGGAAGAATCAACCGGATTTTTTACAGTTTAGAGAGGGACAGGTTAGACAGCATAAGCACTGTACGGCTCTGCTATAAAGGAACAGGATCTCTCTATTTTTTTTTTTTTTTTTAGGGTTTCAACCACTTTACCTAAAATCCACAGCAATAACAATGTTGCGAACAGCAGAGTTTAGCTTTTTGGCCATCCAACTAAACCCTTGGGTTTGGCAGAAGCGAAACACTACACAAAAGTGTGGTGGTGGCAGCATCATGCTGTTGGATGGTTCTCTGCAGCAAACCATAAAAGTATATGGTAGATTGAAAACAGAAATACATCTTCTAATTCTAGAGAAAACCTTCTGCACTCTACTAAAAAACTGAGCTTTGGGAGCAGATTTTGAACAAATCTAAAACTACAAGAGAATGGAAACGTAAATCTGCCAAGAACAGGCCATCCACTAAGGAGGCATAAGCATAAGCGTCCAGTGCATTGAGTCCCAAAGGACTTTGAAGTATTTATATAAACACAAAGTCCACTCATGTGTCTTCTTTCCACTTTAAAGAGGAATAAACCCTCTCTTTTCACTTGTACCTACAGGTTAGCCTATAATAAGGCTTACCTGTAGGTACTGTGAATATCTTCTAAACCTGCTTACCATACCGGAACTTCAGAGCCCCTGCTACAAACAGGCAGCTCCCGCGCACATGCGCTGGAGTGCGGTCATCACTGCTCCGGCCACTCACAGTACCGAAGCCTGCGAACCCAGAAGTAACACCCGGGAAGATGTCAGCCGTCTCATCATTGTGTGGGCACCACTGAGACAGCTTCGTTCTAAGGTAAGTATTTCATAATGAGCTAGTATGCCTTTGTCTTACAGGTTTTTTTTTTCCAGGTTTACAACTGCTTTAAACATATACTGTATCACCAATGGTGCATTCAGTGACTACCAGCAATCACCCAAATCCAGTGTAACTCACCAGATCATATTGCCTCTCAAATTTCAGATAGGCAAAGGCACTTTGAACAGCATCCAAACTAGTTTTGCTTCACCTCAACAAACACCTTTCCTTCTTAACTTTAGCTGCTTTCAGTCTGATAATAGGTTTATGACATGTGAGGAAAAAAAAATGCTTCCAATAGTGTAATAAAATCCCATTAATATTATTCCATATAAAATGAGGCTCAACGGACAAATTCTTAAAACATTGCATATCACATATGACACAATTCACAAGACCACTGTATGTACAGAAAATCACTAAACTCACTCCCTGCTAACTCTCATCCACATCCCAACACATTTCCTCCTTTTATAGAAAACATGACAGATTAACACCATAATGGCCATAAGAAAACCTAATCAAGCTTATCACATAACAGAAAACAAATATGCGTATTAAATCCACTTGTGCTGATTAACATTATAGCAAACATGGCAAATTAACACCGCATCGGTCAGATTTCAATATAACTAACATGGATTACCCCACATATGCCAAATAACACCACAGCAACATATGGCAGATTAACACAGCAATGACAAGATTTAAATAATATAACTAACATGGCACATTAACTCCACATTTGTCGTAGCTTATCAAAACAATAGACAAACATGGCTAACTAACCCCACATATGTCGTAAAATATTAATAAAAATAATAAACATATGGCAGAATAAACCATGAATACCAGATAATCTGTAGTTGACACAGTGATTAAAATATTCATAGCCACAAGCTAAAAAAATATTAATTCCCAGTTAAAAATGTAAATAAACTAACATAGCTTGGTAGCATGCAAGCACATGCAAACTCCTTGCAGGTGGTGTCCTGGTTGGAATCCAAACCTATGACTCAAGAGCTGCAAGGCAGAAATGCTAACCATGAAGCCACTGTGCTTCCCACTGTGATTCCCCAGCTAGTGGCAATAAATAACTATACACTTGATAGCTTAGCCCATATACTAAAAATAGTTCACAAATAAAAACAACATTAAAACTAATTTTCAATCCAATTTTACATTAAAAATGTGATATTTCATGCTCAATAATCACTGATGAACCAATAATATCTAGCTCAATATTGAGCCCTCCTTTATCCAGGGTACCAAGCTTATATATCCATTTGTTTTCCCTCCTGGAGAGGTCCATGACCCTTGAGAAATGTATTATCAGGGAATGGGGGAAACTGAGGAAATCAAGAGGGTGCAGGGCAGGGAGGAGAATTCAACAACAACAAAAAAGTAGGGAATGGTAAAGCAGAGTATTTTTATTTTATCTTCTGTACAACTTACTAAGAAAGAAGAAAATATTTTACATGTGGGCTTGAAATGTTGTGCCTAAGAGAGAAATTAGTAAATTGTTTTACAAATTTTTACTAGTAACATTTTTTGACACTCATAAATATATTATAACTTTGAACTTGAAGAATATTTTTTAGGTAATCCACTTGACCTGAGAGTAAAAAAAGTCACTGTAAAGGAAGATGTAAATAACGGTTTGAAAAAAAGATCATTGTTTAATCCCCTTGAGTAATGACCACTATATTGATTTAAGAATTTGATTAAAAAAGATTTGGACCAAATACAAACTAAATATAATGTGGACCCTAGGTATATTGCTGTGCTGGAACTGGAGAGAGTCCAGAGAAGGGCAACAAAAATAATTAGGGGCATGGAGGATATGAGCTATGAGGAAAGACTAAAAGCATTGAACCTTTTCTCTCCGGAGAAGAGACGCTTGAGGGGGGATATGATATCTATGTATAAATACTGTACTGGGGAAGGAACAAACTTTTCAGAGAAAGGGAATACAATAAGACACGTGGCCACTCACTAAAACTAGAGGAAAAACGGTTTAACCTTAAAATACGTACGGGGTTCTTTACTGTCAGAGCAGTAAGGATGTGGAATTCTCTTACAAAAGCAGTGGTATCAGCAGGGAGCATTGATAGTTTCAAAAAACTATTGAACAGTCACCTTAACCACTTTACCACCAGAGGATTTTGCTGTCTTATGTCCAGGCCACTTTTTGACAATTGCGCGGTCGTGCGATGCCGTACCCAAACGAAATTTACGTTGTTTTTGTCCCACAAACAGAGCTTTCTTTTGGTGGTATTTGATTACCTGTGCGATTTTTACTTTTTGCGCTATAAACAAAAAAAGAGCGTAAATTTTGAAAAAATAACAATATTTTTCACATTTTTTATATGAAATCCCCCCCCCCCCAAAAAGTAAAAATCTATATTTTTTAAAATTTTTGGCCAATTTGTTTTCTGCTACCTGTGTTTGGTAAAAAAAATCACAATAAGCATATTTTGATTGGTTTGCGCAAAAGTTATTGCGTTTACTAACTGAGGGAAAGATTTCTGTCATTTTTGGTGTTTTTTTGTTTAACGAGTAATGGCGGCGATCTGCGATTTTTTTTGTGGGACTGCGACATTGTGGCGGACAAATCGGGCCCTTGACTGACATTTTTGACACTTTTGGGGGTACCAGTGACATTTCTATAGTAATCAGTGCTATACATATGCACTGTTACTGTAAAAATGACACTGGCAGGGAAGGGGTTAATTTTATTGGAGAGGGAGGGGTTAATTTATGCCTGGTGCTTACTAACGTGTGTGGGTGGAGGTGACTGAGTGACACAGGGACAGATCGCATGTTCAGCTATGCTGAACCCTGCAATCTGTCACTGTTTGTCACTTAGGAGATCCGCCCGCTTTGTTTACACAAGCGGGCGGATCTCCAGACTCGATTCCCCGACGATCGCTGCTCCTCCCCTGACCCGACTCCCGCTGTGACTGAACACAGCGGGAGCGAGCCTCCGGCGGCGTCTTTTTAGGGCCAAAGACAGAAATAGCTATCTAGCCTTCAATAGTGGTCAACGCCCACAGTGACTATACCTAAGGGTCAATGTGTAAGGGTAAGGAGAAACTGTACCAAAGGCAGTGATTTTATTGAACAATGTTGGGTATTGAAGGAACCCTTTTTTTGAGAAGGGACATTCAGTTCATGAGATTGAAAGGGTTATTGATGAAACACTGGGTGTTTGAAAAGTAGAGAAATTAATGTAAAAATGTAAAAATGGTCAGTTGGTTCAATCAAATAATAGACATCTCAATGGGCTTTTATTTAAGGTTTTCATGCACAAAATAAGGCTGTTGAAGATATTTTTCATAAGTACTGGCCCATACTTTTAATGGATAAAGGATTAGGCACACATATCCCCTCATAACTATATTTGTATATAGGAGATTCCATAATTTTGGAGTTGTCAAAATAATTTGTGATCCCCCCTCAGAAAACTTATACTTTTTTGGATAAGGCTGGTTTTTTCTCTTGTGGGTGCTGTGAGGCATGCAATACCTGTACTGTTATTCAGAAAAGAAGGGATACTCTTCTTTCTAAGACTACAAGTACCGTGTATACTCGAGTATAAGTTGACCCGAATATAAAAAAAAGAAAAAAAAGTGGGAAAACTTATTGACTCGAGTATAAGCCTAGGGTGGGAAATGAAGCAGCTACTGGACCCAACTGGACCACCAAGAGACACAAAACAGGGGCTGCGGGCATGGTACAGGAGATGGCACAGGTGATGGTATAGGCATGGCACAGGTCATGGTAAGGGCATGGCACAAATCATGGCACAGGTGATGGTACAGGCATGGCAGAGGTCATGGTACAGGCATGACACAGGGGATGGTACAGGCATGGCACAGGTGATGGTACAGGCATGGTACAGGCATGGCACAGGTGATGGTACAGGCATGGCACAGGCATGGCACAGGTGATGGTATAGGCATGGTACAGGTGATGGTACAGGCATGGCACAGGTCATGGTACAGGCATTGCACAGGTCAAGGTACAGGCATGGCACAGGTCATGGTACAGGCATGGCACAGGTCATGGTACAGGAGATGGTATAGGCATAGCAAAGGTGATGGTATAGGCATGGCACAGTAGGTTTAGGCATGGCACAGTATGTACAGGCATGGCACAGTAGGTATAGGCATGGCACAGTATGTACAGGCATGGCACTGTATGTACAGGCATGGCACAGGAGATGCAGTGCTGCGGGCATGGTACAGGAGAATGTCCTGTACCATGCCCGCAGCACTGCATGAGGAAATGCAGGGGCTGCAGAGAGGAGTCTGACTCACCTTTCGGTGAGGCGCCTTCAATTTAAAAATTGCTCCGCCCGGCGCCAAAACGTCACTGCGAATGCGCCGCCGATGCTCGGGAAAGCCCGTACATGTTCAGCTATTCCCGGGCATGTGGCAGATGCGCGGTGACATGTTGGCGCCGGGCGGCGCCATTTTTAAATAGACAGTGACTCGAGTATAAGCCGAGGGGGGCATTTTCAGCATGAAAAAACATGCTGAAAATCTTGGCTTATACTCGAGTATATACGGTAAGCAAAATAAAATTGATGAATTTATAACATGAAAAATTACTTATGTAGTCTATATGTTGGAGTGTTCTTGTGGTCTGCAGTACGTGGACTGTACAAAACGCAAACTTAGGAAAAGTATTGCTTTGCTAAGCATATTCAGAACGTTTGGTCAGGTAAGGTTATAAGAATCATAGTATTTTGGCACATTACAGGCATTATCATAACAGAGACCCCTCTGGGCTTTTATTTATAGGTATTGAGAGGGTGCATCCCTCATGGAGGGGATCCAATAGGGTCAGAGACCTCTCCAGGAGGGAAACCAAATTAGATTTATAAGCATCCAGGAGGGCTCAATATTAGGCTAGATATTAATTGCTTTATCAATGATTATTGGGTATGATTAATTAAATGTCTCTGTCTTTTAAATGTATAATTGGAATGAAAAATATGTTTTTAATATTGTACTAATAATAATCAACAGTAGAGCAACCAAATTATTAAAAACGTGAACATAAGAAAAAAATCAATAAGAAATCAGTTAACAAGTGTTGATTCTTGCTAAAAAAAAAATGCACCTTGAATCCACCACCAAAGTGATGAGGATATCTCCCTCCCCTCTAAGAGTAATACTCAACAAACCCAGTTGCCATTCATTCTCATGAGTGGCAATAGCGCTTTAACAGTTGTTCAAATCAATTCCGAAAACTCAAATTGGACTCTCCAAATTCCTTATTTCATTAATTCTCATTTCAACAAGCATATGCAGAATAAAGAGAACAAAATGGCCTCCAATACTGTGTTACTTCCAACCACAAGCTTTTTTATTTAAAAATAATAAATTCCCATTTATAACCAAAATGGCATGCATTGAGTATGAAAGGCAGTCAGGTAATGATCCTGCAGCAATTTGACCACCTTCACACTGAAATAGCTGCTGGGGTCTTAAGTTGCCACTCATCCTCCTGATGTTCTAATGTCCCCGCGTGGTTACTTGGCAGCTGGATGTGATGATAGAATGTCAGGAGGATAAGTGGGGAGACCCCAGCTTTGTTTAAAAACATTACTTTTTTTTCACTTTGAGGACAGTGGACTTTTATATATATTTTTTCAGATATTTTTTTCTGTTGTTCATTGGTTTATATGTTTTTCACTGTGATTTCTACTAGTGATTTCTGTTATATTGTTTGATTACTTTAGGGTATTGTTTTTTATGGATTCCACTTAATATTTAACCCCATAACGACCACCCACTGCAGATATTCTGCGGCAGGCAGCTGAGCAAAGTGACTTAGGGGTACATCACTTGGTCAGCTGCCTGTGGGGGGCGAGCGCGCGCCGCTGCCGGAGCGCTCCCACCCCCACTCATTCCCTGGGGAGCTAGCACGAGTGACCGGCGGCTCCGATGGCCGCCGGTCACTCACGATCTCCCACTGCAGAGGGAGAAAGACAGACAGTTGATGTAAACACAGCCATCTGTCATTCTCCCTTAGATCATCACAGAGGCTATGCGATCCTGCTATATAGGATCGCATGTCTCTGTGATGATCTAACAAGCCACTCCCCCTGACAGTTATAATCATGCCCCTAGGGTCACACTTAACCCCTTGATCACCAATAAAGTGAACCCCTTCCCTACCAGTGTCATTTTGACAGTAACAGTGCATATTTATAGCACTGATTACTGTAGTAATGTCACTGGTAGTCCCAAAAGTGTCAAAAATGTCAGTCAGCGGTCCAATCTGTCCACAGCAATGTCGCAGTCCCACAAAAAATCGCAGATTGCCGCCATTACTAGTAAAAAAAAAAACAATAAAAAGAACATAAATCTTTCCCCTAGTTAGTAAACGCAATAACTTTTGCGCAAACCAATCAAAATACGCTTATTGTGGTTTTTTTTACCAAAAATATGCAGCAGAAAACAAATTGACCTAAAATGTTAAAACATTTTGATTTTTACATTTTTTTTGGAGAATTTCATGTAAAAAAAATTGAAAAATATTGTTATTTCTTCAAAATTGTCGCTTTTTTTTTGTTTATAGCACAAAAAATAAGAATCGCACAGGTGATCAAATAGCACCAAAAGAAAGCTCTGTTTGTGGCAAAAAAATTACGTCAATTTCGTTTGGGTATAGTATCGCACGACCACGCAATTGGCCATTAAAATCCCGCAGTGCCGAAATCGCAAATTAGGGCCTGGTCTTTGAGCAGCCAAATCTTCCCGGGCTAAAGGGGTTAACGTCATCTGCAAAAGTGGCAACATTACCATTTCATTCATGATAAAAAACATGCACAAAAAGTGGACATAAAATTGAACCTTGAAAAATATACTGCTCATTTCAGCCTGTTTGGATGTCTTTAACTGTCTTTTAACCCTGTGTTTCCTAAACTCTGGGTTGAAACTCTAGGTGAGTCATAGATATGTTTGTGATGGGTTAACAATAACATATGTGTAGTATATATAGCCTTTGCCTACACATTAAAATCATTGACAAGTGATATAAAACGTTATTTATTTTTTATGCTTTAAATCATATACTACCATGATCTGGGACATAGTTTAAAAAAAGCAGTTAATGTATCACAGAGAGCATTCATTTCTATAGGGTGAAAACATATTCCTGCCCACAATACCATCATCCACCATTAATATTTTAAAATATTTTTGCATATGCGCATTTACATTGAAATTACTTTAGGAATCTGTTATCTGCTTTGAATTATAATCATTGTCTTATTAGAATACGTTAGCTTTTTTCTTTTCTGTTTTACTAATGTTCATTTGAGGACAAATAGGTTTACTGTATGTGTATATTATATATATATATATATATATATATATATATATATATATATATATATATATATATATATATATATATATATATATATATGTATATATATATATATATATATATATATAGCCATTATTATTTGTACAGTTTTGCAGACATTTTAGTGATACTTCCCTTCTTGGTTCCCAAGCAGTGAATGGGTCCTCACGTTAATGAACCTTTAAGAACTTCTGTGTTACGCCTATACAAACATTCTATCCTAATCCTTCCATCATCAGTTCATCAATGCTCATAAGCTCATTCATGATCAGTATGAAATGCTTTAAAATTAAAAAAATGTACAGAAATCTTATTAACCCTCAGGTTTAAATGTACCTCTTCATAACTGATCATGTAAGTTAGACACCACCTGACTTTCATAAACCCATAGTGATTCTATGGTATGAGATTGCTTGATACAATATATTTTATATGTGTTCTTCCAGAATACTTTAAATTAATTGTCAAATAATTGATGTCAGACTTACTGGTCTATTGTTACCCGTTATAGCTCTGTACTGTTGGCAATGGTAAAATAAAATAAAATAAAGACAAGCACTGTATATATGAATTACTTAAATGTATTCCTTTAGCACGTGGGGATGCAAATATGCATGTAAGAGTTTTTCCTTTGTCCTCTATAACTGCATTTCTTAGGTTACCTTATAGAGGTTCCAAACTATTGGACTTAGACTATATAATGTTCATTGTTTTTGTAACCCCATCCTTCAATGCCTTATTTCAAAAAATTGGCATTTCAAATGTTAACATGTTGTAGTTACTGTTGTCCAAATAATCCCAAGCTGCATTTTAACTTGAATTCTTGTCCTTTTAGAGTTGCGAACTTCAGCTTTACATTTGTGTAAGATACATTCCTTATAATATAGAAAAAAAATTCTATGTCCTTCACTAGAAACACATCTATGTCCATGTTGTTGTTGTGTGGATTGTTGATATCATCCATAAAAAGGAATCCATTACTGCTTTTACTATTTCAGTTCATAGCAGCATTTACACTTCAGCAGCAATATTTATTACAAATATTTATTTATTTTTTACCCATGGACTAAACGGCAACAGTCTTTACAGATCTTTTTATTCACAGCTAGTTGGAAACAAGATTTTACAGACAGTACCCTTTCCATTTTTTTTTTTTTTTTATTATCTCTATGTTATTTAAAATACACTTTACAGTAACCTTTCATATTTATTATCCATTCATGACTTTCATACAACCTGATTTCTGATTGTCCCACAAAATCCGAATCCTTTGTAATGATCATTAACTTTAGTTAATTTTCTTGCATTTCCCAAGAAACATATCTTTACTGCCATATTTAATTTATTTTGCATATACAGTTTATATTACTTCCTATCCGTTTTACCTACACACACGAACAAAGATTGCTCTGTTTTTCTCTTGGTTATGCCTATTCTTTAGAATGTCTACCTTGTCATGTTTGCTGTTTCTACACCATTGCCTTTCTATATTATTCTCAACTACACCTGTGTGAATCATGTCAATCATGGTATTAGTGATTGTCGGTATTGTTAATTATATACATTTTATTTGTATTTTTTGCATTTTTATTACAGGGTATGCATTTTGCGTTACTGTAATTTGTGGCTATGGGACTAATTTTTACTGCATTTCAAACAACAAAATCGGATTTGTGTTGACAGGTTAATCCTCACCATCAGAGATATCTTGAGGGTACACGATTTGTTCTTTTTATGCCTATGATTTCCCTTTGCTTCTATATGGGGACCCACTATGGCCTATCCTGCTATAGATTGGAAGCATTGCAAATTAGACTTTTGGCCTTATATCCTCATTTGCATATGCAGATATTCACCATTTCCACTCACCATAGATTTCAATTATTACTAACATGAATCTTGAGAGGGAACACTTGGTTAATGTGACTAAATCCAAGTGCATTGATGTGCTTGTAACTGACCAATTTTTAGAAATATGCCTTAAAATATAATAGGCATTACATGTGCCAACTTATAAGTTTTTACTTTAAAGCTGAAGATTATAAGAGTCTTACAACAGTGAGTTATAGTAAGTTATAACAGTGACTGAGGTGCATGCACAGAAATTTTATAAAGCAATGTTTTGCTGCTTAGATGGTGAAATCATTTTATGTGCCAGAATTAGTTAAGAATTTATTTGCACATTGAAAGTCAGTAAGTACTGTGGTTAGTCAAATTACTGAGCTATTTGGACAGGTGGCTTGATCGCACAAATTTCATATTTACAGTAAATTTGTGTAATTATTACCCATGTGCCCTTTTATGACAGGTGTTTTTAAGTACAGGTTCCTCTATATTTTTCTTATTAGGCAAATATGGAGCACTGCATGCATAATTTAAGCAAACACTTTTTACTCCAGATGCAGTACACACGCTCTGAATGTTGATTCACTGGATACCTAAAGTGGCAAATATAATTTCCTGGGCTGTGAGAACAGCTGTTAGATGTTTATTTTATTTGATATGTTGCAGTAGTGCTCACTGCTGCTAAAAAAGTACATGAACTTTTGCTGGGATATATATATATATATATATATAGTATTACACACATTTTTTCTGTTAACTGGCTATATGCCACAAAATAATTTATACATAAATATGTCCTAAACAAGTGATGTTATCCAAAAAAAGTAAATATATATATATATATATATATATATATATATATATATATATATATATATATATATATATATATATACACACACAGTATTTGTATCTGTCATGTGATTTATAACATTTACAGTGTTTTTTTCCTTTAGTCTTAAAGTGAAGATACTCATTACATGAACATGGAAGGTTAGGAAGCAAGGATTTTGTTGGCACTCGAGGTAATTAAAATGTCATTTATTTCAATTCACATAAAAACAGAAAAAGGAAAAGGACATATTACATATATATACTGTATATATATATATAAAAAAATTGTGGCTTGCGAGCAAGCTCACAACCATATACAGGTTATACAGCAGTTCTAGAAGACTCAATTTCATACAAAGATAGAAAAGTATTATACAAATCCTTAAAGGAGTGAAGATATTTGGCACCAGGAGAGTCCTGCCGACAGATTGCAGAGGAAACAATGACCGTCCAGCTAGGTCAGCTGAAGTTGTATTTATGTATATGTTCAATTGCTCAACATGTTTCGCCTTTTTCAAAGCTTCATCTGGAGCTTATATATGAATAAACTCTGTATAATAAACAAATGGGTTTAAGAACCATATCATAGATACAAAATTGTTCATACATTGTTACAACAAATGCAACTACACAGAACTGAGAACTCCATAAGAACTTTTTCTATCTATGGTGGCTATCCCAATGGCTGACTGGGGACCCACACATGGCCAGAGTAGGGGCCCAAATGGGAGCAACGGGGAAAAGTGAACAAAGAGGCTCACCATATGGTTACATGTGGGGGTCCACACTGTAGAATGAGGGTGTTATATTGAATACATCATATATATCAGGGAGTATTAAACAGCAAGTGAATGTGTATATAGCAAGGTTTGTTCCGTACATACCTGTACGATTGTTGTGAACCAAGACAGAATCTCAGCAAACTTTTGTAATTAATGGAGAGGAAGTCATGGATTTGTCAGAGCTTGATACCTTGAAAGGTAGGAATAACCTTGGACGTATAGCGGCCAAGGAGTGGTATATGCCTGGCTGACATCTAGATTGAAGCATAATAGTTGTGTATTTATGTTCTTTTACACACAAATGGTTAACCTAATTGCATATTCATATGTTACACCCAAAGGTTGTGCCATAGGTATGAAATGTGCAGGCTAGGTGTTAAATAGATAAAACCACCAAATAAAGGTTTCTAAGTAGGTAGTGTATATCGACATCATGCATAGATCGACCTTAGACATAAGTAAATGTGCATAATAGTATGCACTAAATATCCCAGAAGGCCCCAACAAACATGTGTGAGGGAAGCATGCAGGAATTGGTGGCATAGATTATGATCAGGTCAGACAAAAAAGGTATATACGTGGAACAGATTATCTTACCAGTCAGGTCAGTGCCGCTAAAGGACTCCCGTATGAACCCATAGGGCACTGTGGGGATAATAGTTAGGACACATAATGTAAATGTGTTTCTTCTATTTGTTTAAAGAGATGTATGAGAGGGAGAAAAAATTGGGCAGAAGAGAAACGCCAAGCAAAGTACCTTATATGTGCTCTAAACAAGTGTCCATGAACGTCCTCTCCGGATGGGGAACCGCCGCCATAACTAAGGCTTGTGCACATAGCCTTTAAATAGTGTGGGCCCCGGGCGGTTTGTCAATGACGTCACTGCCCCGGCCCCTCCCCCAGACAAGCACAGCATGTCGACCAGAGTGGCGTAGAACGCCACGCTAGCAGTCGCGGGCCTATCCGGAGAGGATGAGCGTCTATGCGGGACAAGAAATGCCCGCATATTCGCTCGTGGTGCCACATGAAGTCCCCGCCGGATGGAGCGGAGACTCCATGCGGCCAATCTGGCCGCACAAGTACCAACAACAGGAGCCGCTCGGATCACACGCCACAGTGCCCCCAGAGGCCCCGACCTGAACATCCACGGGGTCAGCCAGCCAGTGATATGAGATACACCATAATTACACACAGAGACACTGAAATCAACAGAAAGAACAGTACATTAATATAGTCTAATGTATTACAATTGTGAAGTATACACTATACATGCAAAAAGAGGAGGTTGTAACATATAAATTCAGATTACATATAGATATATATATATACATCATATAGGCTGAGAAAAAAAAAAACTCTCGCCATTGTATCTGACTTGAATCATACAGTCAGTGCCACATAAGGGGAAGAACAGAACATTATTGGAAGAATTACCCTTTGAGAATTTTCATGACACAAAGAAAATAAGTATCCTAAATATAAACAGATGTATGCGACCTATCTCTAGACAGTAGGTATTTATGACTGTGAAATGGGGAAAATCATACTCATAGTGATCAAAAGAAGGGGAACAAGGGGGATATGTATCCAGTCCCTACCTGTAGGCGGCCTAGTCTGCATTTACTTGATTTTGGATATTTAGTGCATGCAACCGCTATCTATAGGAAGGACTTATATGATTGCATTTCATTTATCCCTGGCCTTTGTGTAGCATTAAGGCGTTCTATCCAGAGGGCTTCCCTCTGGAGGATCCGCCTATCCCAATTTCCCCCACGGGGATCTTATGGAATAATTTCCAACACAAAGAACCAGGCTTTCTTGGGATTAAATTTATGGTAGAGGTCCAGATGCCTACAGAACGGTGTAATCATCTTTCCCCCCGCCGATACATACACATGATCGTTAATGCGTTGGCGTAGTTCCCGTATGGTTTTGCCCACATAAAACATGCCACAGGCACAGTACATCAGATAGATTACGCCGCGGGTACTGCATTCTGCTCTGAACTTTGGTGTCAGGATTTCGCCGTTGGGGAGTGTATAGTGTGTTCCTTCCTCAACCCACGGGCATAACGCACATTCCCGACATCTGTACGTATAACACCCTCATTCTACAGTGTGTAACCATATGGTGGGCCTCTTTGTTCACTTTTCCCCGTTGCGCCCATTTGGGCCCCTACTCTGGCCATGTGTGGGCCCCCAGTCAGCCATTGGGATAGCCACCATAGATAGAAAAAGTTATTATGGAGTTCTCAGTTCTGTGTAGTTGCATTTGCTTCAACAATGTATGAACAATTTTGTATCTATGATATGGTTCTTAAACCCATTTGTTTATTATACAGAGTTTATTCATATATAAGCTCCAGATGAAGCTTTGAAAAAGGCGAAACATGTTGAGCAATTGAACATATACATAAATACAACTTCAGCTGACCTAGCTGGACGGTCATTGTTTCCTCTGCAATCCGTCGGCAGGACTCTCCTGGTGCCAAATATCTTCACTCCTTTAAGGATTTGTATAATACTTTTCTATCTTTTTATGAAATTGAGTCTTCTAGAACTGCTGTATAACCGGTATATGGTTGTGAGCTTGCTCGCAAGCCACAATTTTATATATATATATATATATATATATATATATATATATATGTAATATGTCCTTTTCCTTTTTCTGTTTTTATGTGAATTGAAATAAATGACATTTTAATTACCTCGAGTGCCAACAAAATCCTTGCTTCCCAACCTTCCATGTTCTAATAATTTTTAAGGATTTGGCATCAGTAATAGATAGCTTATATGCTCAGACTGCTGCTGTATGAAGGCATATTCTCCTCGATACTCATTACATGATGCAGCATTGTATAGGGACCATTATATGCACCCTTACCTGCTTGTTATGTGAGTACCGTTTCTTATTCAATAAACTCAGAAAGTTACAATACTTCCCCATATGAGGCTGTTCTTCTTATATATGATCTGGAAATTGCCACAAACATTTGATGGGATGCTGAGGTTGTATCGATTATATTGAATATACTAAGCATATGGGAGAGATGATCCAGTGGAGCCACTGAAGCCACCAGTACCTGGGCCCTGTCTGGCAGAAGGGGACCCCTTATATCATCACGCTGGTTACCCCTGTAGGGGTATTGAGCTCCAGTGAGTGCGGGCAGAATTGAGAGGGGAGCACTAGTTTCCTCACCTGGCACGTTCCACCTGGATCACCCCGAGATTCACCCATCAATTTTCTCTGGAATTTATTTCACCAATTAATCACTTTGTTGGTCTAATACTGCTGAATTTAATTTATTTAAATTTGAGTCACTCTTGTTCACTTATTTGGCCACCCTGTAGTGCAGGTCTCTGCAAATACAGTTGGGCAGGCTGCACTAAGTCACTTATATTTAATAAATCTGTGGTTCTTCATATATTTGTCTTTTACGTATAATTTATGTGAAACTAACTACCACTACATCACTTTATTATATATTTATTGATCACGCTAGCCATCTGTTCAATATCACCAGCTTTGGACTTACCCACATTCACTGACATCTTGCTGAGATATTTGGGATACTATTTATTTATTCATACATCTGTCACCTTTCACCAAGCACCTTACATTTATTCATATTTATATTCATATTTATTGGCATAATACTATATTTATTAACTAATAATTTATTGGCCACATCACCATTTAACACCTTTACTGCACTATTTGCACTTTTTAATATTTATTTATATGGATTGTTTGCAATCATTGTGATGTGAAAAGGGTAATAAGATCATATGTACTTTGAAATACCCTGTGTTGGAATATCCTATTTTTAACGTCTACATATAGTGACCCTTAATATCTACTGAAAGGCAGCTCCATTTACCTCACTAACCCCTTTAAAACATTACTAAATACAATCCATTGGATCGTATTTTGAGTTATTCCACTGTGCGGATCACTTAAACCCTTTGATCTCACTTGAAAAATGTGACAATGAATTAAAGAGTTTGTTCACCAATGCCAGAAGTTTGCCAAGGAAAACAGGTGAGTTGGAAGCTTTTCTGCACAAAGAGAACTATTATATATTTGGTATTGCTGAATTGAAGTGATGGCAAACATTGGCACCCCAGATGTTTTGGAACTACATTTCCCATGATGCTCATGCACTCTGCAGTATAGTTGAACATCATGGGAATGTAGTTCCAAAACATCTGGGGTGCCAAGCTTCACCATCACTGGACTAGAGTAATGTCAGTGCTGGAACAGTTAAAGGGCAAAAAAAAAAAATTATAAATCTATAAGACAAGTATATGGTACAGTTCATAGAGGCCTTAACTAGAAATTATGTTCTGCTGGACCTAAAAGAACATCTGGGTAGCAGTGACCATAACATGATTTAATTTATTATTTATATATCTGTAAACAACAATCACATACTGGAAAGATAAAAAAAAAAACACTTGCCTTTAACAAAGCCACTTTTTTAAAGGCTGAGGGCGGCTCTCCAAAACGTAGACTGTTAGGGAATACTGGCATCAATGAGCAAAGAACAGAATAGGGAATTCTTAAAAACAACTGTATGTGAACACGCTGCTAAATATATTCCCATAGGCAATACGTTTAAAAGGCTAAAAATAAAACATGTGGCTCTCAGCCAAAGTTAAAAAAGCTATGAATAATAAAGAAAGAGGTTTAAGAAATATAAAAATGAAGAAATACTATCATCATTTATATGTTACACAGAATATACCAAAATATGTAAAAATGAAATCAAGGCCACAAAAATTCAAAATAGTTGACAGATTGCAAAAGAGAGTAGGAAAAACCCTCAAAAATGTTTCCAATAAATTCATAGTAAAAAGGTCAGTTCTGAGCAAATATGGCCCTTACCAAATTATCTTGAGCGAGTTACTGGGGACAAAGTAAAGGCAAACTTATTAAATACCTTCAGCTCTGTGTATACACAGGAGCATGGAGGTGCTCAAGTCCATAATTCGGATCATATTGACATAGCCCCAAATTAACCACTATGGTTCAAAATTGGTCCAGAAATATTTAGACAGAATAAAGGTGAATAAAGCCGCTGGACCAGATGGGAAACACCCACGTGTCCTAAAAGAACTGAGCTTTTTTCATTTCAAAGCAATTGTTTCTAATTTTTAGGGACTCTTTAATGGCTGGAATAGTACTACTGGATTGGCGTAAGGCCCCATATGTAAAAAGGATCAAAGTCTTGACCAAGTAATTATAGACCTGTTAGTTTAACTTCTATAGCTGGGAGTATAGTGGAGAGTTTAGTAAAAGACCATATAAATGAGTTATTGCTGTAAAAAAATATTTTAAGCAATAGATAGCATGTATTCATGAAATACAGAATTTGACAAACAAATCTGATTTCTTTTTATAAGGAGGTAAGCAAAATATTAGACAAAAGACTGGCTGTGGGGATAGCATATCTGGATTTTGCAAAAGTGTTTGACACAGTCTACAGGCTTGAAAAAAAAAAATCAGTTTGTAAATGGATACAAAACTTGCTAAAAAGAGCACATTCAGAGAGTAGTGTTTAATGATTTAGGCTCTAGATGGTCTAAGTTTATTAGCGGTGTACCCCAAGGTTCAGTGTTGGGAACCTTACATTTTTAATATGTTTATAAATTATATAGAGTTTGGGGTTAAAAGGACAACTTCAGTCTTTGCAGATAACACCAAGCTATGCAGTGGAATACCATCCTTACAGGATGTCCCCAACTTACAAGTGATCACAATGCACTGTTTAGTTGGGTGACTATGCGGCAAATGAGGTAAAGTTATGCATTTTGGGGGCTAAAAATAAACAAGATTCATACACAGTAGGAGTAGTACAACTAAGAGAATTGTTGCAGAAAAAGGATCTTGGTGTTCTGGGAGATCATAAGCTTAATAATAGCATGCAATGCAATGCTGTGGTTTCCAAAGCGAGAAAAGTCCTTTCTCGTATTAAGATAGACATGGACTCCAGAGAGAGAGAGAGAGAGATCATTTTACTCCTGTACAAGTTGTTAGTAAGACCTCATCTAAAATATGCAGCCCAGTTTTGGGGACTGGAGAAAATGCAGAAAAAGGCAACCAAACTGATAATAGGCATGGACGAGCTCAGATTTTAGGAAAGATTAGTTAAAGTGAATTTATTCTCTCTTGAGAAGAGGGGATTAAGGTGGGATATGATCAACATGTTTAAATATATAAGTGGTCTATACAGTGAGTTATGCACTTTGAAGTAATCACAGAGGACAAACGGGCAGTCTTCGCATCTCACACAGTTTCACTCATTTCACACAGTTAACATGCTAAAACAAGTTACATATAGTTACATAGTTAATCTGTTTGAAAAAAAGACACACGTCCATCTAGTTTAACTCGCAGGAAAAAAAAAAAAAAAGACACATGACACACAAATCAAAAACCTCCATGTACACAATTCTATACCCACAGTTGATACAAAGGAAGGCAAAATAAATAAAAAATTTGCTCCAGCAGGGGGAAAAATCCTTCCTGATCCTCCAGGAGGCAGTCAAATATTCCTTGGATCAACTTTACCTATAAATATTAGTATCTAGGCACTGTATATGTTGTGCATTTATGAAAGAATGCAGGCCTTTTTTAAAACAATCAATTGAGCCAGTCAGAACTTGCTTTTGGGGGAGTCTATTCAACATTTTCAAAGCTTTTACTGAAGAAGCCTTTCTGTATTTGGAGGTTAAAATTATTTCCTCCAGACATAAAGACAAATCCCCAAAATGGATATTGGGGAACTGGAGAAAAGGCATAGAAGAACAACCAAACTGATAAGAGACATGGAGGAACTCAGCTATGAGGAAACATTAGAACAACTGATTTTTTTCTCTCTTGAGAAGAGGAGATTAAGGGGGGGGGGATTTTCTCAACATGTATAAATACATAAGTGGTCCATATAGTGAACTTGGTGTTGAGTTATTCACTTTAAGGTCATCACAGAAGACAAGGGGACACTCTTTATATCTGGAGAAAAAGCTATTTAATCTCCAAATATGAAAAGGTTTCTTAACAGTAAGAGCTGTGAAAATGTGGAATACACTCCCTCAAGAGCTGGGTCCAGCTCATAAAATGGCTTTAAAAAAGGGCCTGGATTATTTCCTAAATGTACATAATATAACTGGATACTAACATTTATAGGTAAAGTTGATCCAGGAAAAATATCCATTTGCCTCTTGGGGGATCAGGAAGGAATTTTTTCCCCTGCTGAAGAAAATTGGATCATAATTTGCTGTTTTTTTTTTTTTCTCTGGATTAACGTTGGGTATAGGATTGGGTACATTGGATTTCTCTGTTTTGCTCTGGTCAAGGTGAATTAGGAAATTTCTGTCATTTGTCATGCAACTCGTATTTTCGAAATCAACACACCATGCCTGCAAAGATGAGGTGCAACTTTTGGATTGAAAAACATATTCATTATCTGAAGCTAAATCAGTTTCTTCCTTCACACTTTTGGCCCTTTATAGTTTAGTTTGTTTTTACATTCTAGCTTTCCAGATTTTGCAATATGCTTTTAAATTACCTTTTTCTTGCACACAAAACAAACACGTGTTTCTTGTTGCATGTTACTGATTCTATTCCTACTTTTTGTCTCTGAAGCAGACTCTGCAACAGAAGCACCATCACTATTATTGCTTTCTGTTTAAAGTTTATAATTATGCACAAGCTTTCCCTTAACATATTCGAATTGCAGTTCAACATCTGGATGTGCATCAAGTGCTGTGACAAGCGTTTTATAATTTTCTGGTAAACCACCAAGTAATAGGGCTGTGACATGAAAATCTTTTATTTCTTCTCCTATACCTGCTCATCTTCTATGATAAGAGAGATTATGCTCTGAGCTTTTTAGCCTTTATCTATCCACTCATCTGAAGGGTGTCCTGGCCTGACCTAATTTATACATTTCGACATACCTTCACATATTAACAGCATTTTCATCTTGAGTTTTCAGGATTGGTAGTTCTGGGTTGTCAGATTTGCAAATGAAAGCTTTATTGCAGCTGTGTTACTGACCATTTTCTTTTATGTCTGTTGCATTCTTCTTTCTGTGGCTGTTTCTTGCACATATCTGCTGTAGCTGGCTTTGACTGGGCTATGACTGGGTTCTCAGCTTTTCTCTGGGTGTCTGGGTGGATGTCTGTGCTATGTCTGGGCCCATAACCTGTTAGATATTTTGTATATAGCCCTACAGAACAAACAGTGCACAGTCCACATGTGTTTATCTGCTGCTTCTCTGCAGACCGGAAATAGGAAACAGTATTATAGAGAAAAGACAGAAAGCATACCATAGATGCAGCTACAAACTTATAAACACTGCCATCTACTGGTTAAACAACATATTTCTACAGAATACTTATACTGATTTGGTTGTTACATAAAATACAAATCTGTATTCCAACAGTATATAGTTTAGGTAGTTCTCACTTGTGTATAGCTTGTTTAGTTATTAGTAATTTAGGTTAGATAGTGTCAGGAACCATAAACCAGACAGAGACAGAAAGTGCAGTTTAAAAAATATCACACCTTTAATGAAATGACAAAATACCATAGTTCAGGAATGTAGTAAAAAAACAGAAGCCAGGGGTCGGATGCCAGAGTGAGTTATTAGATGAGCCGAGATCAGAAAACCAGAAGTCAGTGTAGTCAGGAGCAAAAATCAGGAACAGGATTTGGAAGGAAAGTCAGTCAGGCCAAGTCATACACAGGAGCACAGGAAGGAACACACTTAGAGATCATAGACCTCACAAGGGTAAGGAAAAGTAGCAGGGGCCAAGGCCTGACAGATTGGTAGTATCACTGTTCTTATGGGCTCCTGCTTCTTAACGAGCAGCTCTATTCTTTCAGTTCTCAGAAACTGCTCAGCTGTCAGTTAATTATCAGCCACTCGGTTTTCCACAGTGACTTAACTGGTTACCATTTACCTGTCTCATTAATCCAGCCTACAGCCAGCCCCTTTTTTGCTATTTAACCACTTTAGCCCTGCTCACTGTGCCTCTACTGCAGCACAGTGGCTCGTTCCTGTCCAGCAACATAGACCTACGTCACTGCAGCTCTTCCCCGATCGTCGGGGAATCAAGTTTGGAGATCCGCCCGCTTGTGTAAACAAAGCGGGCAGATCTCCTAAGTGACAGACAGTGACAGATTGCAGGGTTCAGCATAGCTGAACATGCGATCTGTCCCTGTGTCACTCAGTCACCTCCCCCCACACATGTTATGGCGCTTTTCCACTGCATGGAACCGTACCGGTTCGGCACGCTTTTGTGCTTTTCCACTGCTGGTACCGCATGGTATAGGGTCGGAACGGTTCGGTACGGTACGGTATAGGTTCGCTTTTCCACTGCATGGAACCGAACGGTACGGTACGGCTCTGAAAAAACAGTACCTACTCGATTGTGGTTCCAACAGGTACCAAACTGGTACCATATCCCACAATCCTTTGCATGCAGACACTACTAGCCACTGATTGGTCAGAGAATCCCACCCACCCCGTTGTTATCCCACCCACTTAACTTTAGTACTACTTTAGTGGAAAAGCAAACCTATAGCGTACCGTACCGAACCGTTCCGACACTATACCATGCGGTACCAGCAGTGGAAAAGCAAACCGGGCCAAGCAGGGCCGAGTAGAGCTGAGCCGGTACGAGCCGGTACTTGCAGTGGAAAAGTGCCATTAGTAAGCACCAGGCATACATTAACCCCTCCATCTCCAATAAAATTAACCCCTTCCCTGCCAGTGTCATTTTTACAGTAACAGTGCATATTTATAGCACTGATTACTGTAGTAATGTCACTGGTACCCCCAAAAGTGTCAAAAATGTCAGTCAAGGGTCCGATCTGTCCGCCGCAATGTCGCAGTCCCGCAAAAAAAATCGCAGGTCGCCGCCATTACTTATTAAAAAAAAACACCAAAAATGACAGAAATCTTTCCCTTAGTTAGTAAACGCAATAACTTTTGCGCAAACCAGTCAAAACACGCTTATTGTGATTTTTTTTTACCAAACATAGGTAGCAGAAAACAAATTGGCCAAAAATGTAAAAAAAATGTTGATTTTTAAATTTTTTAAAATCCTCCGGTGGTAAAGTGGTTAAACAGCTTACTAATTTTTCCCTCATTTCTAGGGGTGGGTTTCAGTCCCACTGTTAGGGCCGTTTATGAACCTGCAACCTCTACTTTGTCTGGCAATGTCCCTTTTTGCTGAACCACCTGAGATGCTGGACAACGGCCTAGACAAATCCTTGAACAATCTTGCCTTGAACCATGCTTCGCTTTAACCTTGAACCCTTTACTCCTCAAATAGACTTCCTATTTTAGCCATGTTTTTCACTTTTTGTTTTTTAGATTATTGTGCTTTCTCCGGCCAATATCTCACTGTTGTCACTCCTGCTGTTGATCTTATCTTCACTGCCACTCATTACCAACCTATGGCTCGTTCCTCAAGTAAGCTTTTCTTGATCCCTACCTGCTACCACTTGTTTCCAACCTTTAGCTTGTTACTGACTATGTGTCTGCTTGAATCCTACCTGCTATATCTGCTGCTGGATCCCGGCTTGCTCACCTCCTGGTGTGGTAATCCTGAGGACTGAGAACTGGCACTAACACACAGAAAAATCTCCACCATCAGGAGCTCTCGTGAACACTGGTTAGCGACAGGGTGAGATGGTGCTGGCACAACTGTATAGGCAAAGTATATAAGCAGCAGGGTAAAGCCTTCCAGTAATGCCTCATGAGAACGTTAGAACTATGAATCACATAAGGGCGGAGCTAGTGGGAATGACACATATGGTTGCTCCAGAAGTGATGAGGTACACCTCGAAGTAAACCCCGTAATAGAGAACAGTGTTAGCACTGATGTTAGTGGAGCCGTGCATACAGTAAGACCCCCTGATCCTCTCCTTTGGGGTTACTCCAACCACTCCCTGTTCCATCAAGAGAATGGGGGTCAATTTCTATGGACTTCATGGTCGATCTTGCTCCCTCAAAAGAAATGACCACCATCTTGGTAGTCTTTGACTGTCTCAATAGGATGCCTAATTTTTACCTGTTAAGGGGGTACCCTCTGCTAAGCAAACTGCAAAGTTGATGGTTCCAGAAGCCTTTGAACTACAGTACATTGAATTCCTGATGATGTGGTATCTGACAGAGGAGTACAGTTTACTTCAAAATTTTGGAAACGCTTTTGCTTTAGATGTGACCAATAAATTGGTCTTCTGGTTTTCATAGTCATACTAATGAACAGACCAAGAGGACCATTCAAACCTTAGAGCAGTACCTTCAATGTTTTGTTGCTCATCTTCAAGATGACTGAGTGGACTATCTTCCTACAGCAGAGTTTGCTTATAACAATTCTAAGCATAGATCACACTTCCTAAAGCCCTTTTTTCTGATCTTCCATTAACTATATTGCAGGAGATTCAGAAGAATGTTTTTGAGACTTTGAAGAAAGGTTAGGAATGTTACAAAAAGACTGCTGACAGATCAGTTCCTACCTTTTATGTGGGTGACAAAGTTTGGTTATCAACCAACAATTTTAAGGTACAGGTTTCATCTATTAGGTTGAGTCAAAGGTTTGCGGGACTTTTGCAGAGTTCATCTAAAAAAAAATCGAGTTACTTTTAACTTAAATCTTACTGACAGTATGACAATTGACAACACGTTTCATGTGTCCTTGCTCAACCAATTCACAAAAACCAATTCTCTAGGAGAATTCTTCCAACCACTCCACCTGTTGAGGTGCAAGGTGAGGAAAAATTTGTGTTTAAGGTAAATATTAATTCTGGGATCTTTAGGAACAAATTACAGTACCTGGTTCAATCAGAGGGTATGGGCCAGACAGAAATTCTTTAGAATCTGAGGAGAAAATTCATGCATCTAGATTAACAAGAGAATTTCATCAGAGGTTTCCTCACAAACTTGGCCCTAGGACATCCAGGGGACGTCTTGGGGCAAATAGAGGGCTGTTAGGGCCCGGATCTGAAACTGAAACTTTTGCTGTATCTGGCAGTGTCTCTTCTTACTGAGCCAAACCTTTGCTTCTCCAATGAACCTCCAATTATAGTCATGTCTTTGCACTTCCTTTTTAACAAATTATTGTGCTCTCAAGCCACTCCTGTTGCCATTCATATCTTCGCTGTCACTCGTTACTGACCTTTGGCTCAAAAGCAAAACATTTATGTTATTGCAGCTTACCAATTCTTAGATGTGATGGCATGGTGGATGTATTCATTTTCTTTTTTTTAGGCTTTATTTCTTTTATTTTTAGCTGGTGATCTGGCCAGTAAGTCTGTTGTTTTTAAACAGCACAAGCTCTCCTGAAAAAGTCTCAGTTAAGAGCATTGAGATAAACCACTTTCCATTGACAACAAAATGCTGGTGTAACAGCTTGCGGGCAAACAGAAGCCCACAAAGAAGTTATTAATTGGACGATGCAGCATATGTAGTACAAGGCTTTATTGAGAGAAATAATTAAATGTAAAAAAATAGCAATCCAAAAAAAGCATTAAAAAAAACACTAACCACGACCACACTAAAAATAAAAAGACAACGTTGTCTCCTCACCAGCTGCTCATCCGGCGCACACATGCACATATATCTCATCATCTACTGGTTTTAAAAGATTAAAGCTTGGTACACACTAGTAGTTTTTTTTTTTCATGCAACCCAGCAAGTTGCATGAAAAAAACCTGACAGCCCTGGTCAGAGTCACTGTACTAACCATCCAACATTAGTACTATGATCTCATCGCCAGAACACTCTGATCAGTGCTCTCCGCAATTGGATGAAAGCGCGGATCGGGAGTCAGTTGGCCATTGGTTTTTCGACAGAAGCCAGCCAGACCAACACACACACGTGCTGAATGTTGACTAGTTTTTTTTTGAACCAGCAAATGTCTCCTGACATTTGGCCCGTGTGCACTCAGCTTAATGATAGCTTTCAGGATCAAGTGTGGGCAGCCAGACTTCTGGGGCTTAGTTTGTGGAAATCAACCAATCAGGTATATCAGGAAAAAACAAACAGTGCTCCCATGTCAAGCAGTTGACACTTAAATCTCAGCCAAGGAGTCACCAAGGTCCAAGCTCTATTGGTGTCAGGGCACCAATAGCAGGGGGGCTCTAGGACCCAGCATCCGTCAAAACAGGAGAAGGGCTCTAGGACCCAGCATCTCCGTCAGCCCCTCACCTGGGCCTTTTTAAGGGAGCCAGCCCTTCTCTAAGTGCTGTTTGATCTTCAGCTTCAACCAACGTCCTGTGTTTCCTGTTTCCTGTGATCCCTGGTTACTGACTCGGCTTGTTACAGCTCTGTCTCCGGCTCGCTTCCTGACTTTGACCTCGGCTTGTTTAACGGATCTCCTCTGCCTGCTACATGTCCAGGCCTTGGCTACACCTTGACCTTGTCTTATCTGCTACCCACCTGCACAGAACCTTGGCTTGAATCATCTACCCTCTGTCTCAGCAATCCTAAGTACCTGCTTCATCTCACAGGTGCCACCTGCATGTAGTAACTCCGCAGCACACCAGCGGTATCTCTGAACCCTTTCTGCAAGCAACTCTGCAGGCGACCTTGTGCAACTTTGGGCCTAACTCCTCCTGCCTCACCTCCATGGGAGTTTGGAACTTAGCTGCAAGGGAAGCCCTCTCTCCATTGGCCTCCAGCACTTGTTACCGATAATTGGATTTAGGCAATTCACATGGAGAATCTCTATTAGCCTGAAAGCTGAGATGCACAGTTCAACCAAGTAAAGCAATTAGACAGTTCCAGTGTACTAAGAATGGTGATAATAAAGCAGACCGATGCAGCTCCCAAACAACAGAGAGGCAAATAGTGTACAGCAATAGCAAAGGAGCAACACTCCCAGCACAGTGTGTGAAGGATGGAATGACAGATTAGGCTATACACTGAGGGGTCTTGACCAAAGCTCACCCAGACTATGGAGTCCAGCCATCTTCCTTGCTGCAGTACTTCTGTGGCCAACCTGCAACAAACCCAGATTGACCCTTGTCTAAAAGTTCACGTTAAAAACAAGGAGTTTAGTTTGCACATATTTGCAAATACACGTGCAAGCTGATGTGGCCACGTCAAAGCACCCAGTGTACTGCAGGCATAACTCTTTAATTTTGACAGTCTCCCAAGTTAAAGCACATATAAAACAATACATAGAATAAGGGCAGGTATGTCTGGAGGGAGCCCACCCCTTGTTAAACTGAGAACCCAGCAATAGCACAATGGCAGTGAAGATATCCAGTGCATCCCATCACAAATTCATCAGTGCAAACAAATATCAACCAACCCAACCCCTAACTAGCTTTTGCAGCAAGGAGCACATGGAACAATGACATGTCAAAAAACAACAAACATTATTTCCTAGCTAACTTACCAGCCTGCCTGCAACAAACTGAACTCTCACTGTCAGAACCTCCTGTTCACTTCACAGTTAGAAGTGCCCCGCTAAGGCATGGGGGGCTAGGGCAGTGTTAGTGTCCATGGAGCATGTGCTAGCCGGGGAGGCTGCTGTGCATAGTGACATCACATACGTCACTTGCGTGATGACACAAAATTTTGACATATTTCACCCAATCAGATTGGACTTTGATGAAGATGCATCAGGCCAGGAGAAGATGGAGGCCATAGGACACAAAGGAGCGGCAATGGTAGCTTTCCTAATACAAAGCAATCTTAGTGATGATCACATCTCATTCAAATATTCAACCTTTCAATGGTTTCCATTTGGCCAAACTAACTACATATGCACATACAACTAGTTTTTAACAACTGGTTTATTGTTTAGGTTATTGTAGTTTATGTTATTCTTTATAGTTACTCAATTGGGTAACTTTATGACAGCCCATACCTGTTATTTTTTTACTCAGAAATACACAGATATCTGAATGGAGGTCACACTCCATTTTTATTTGGATTAAACGATGGCAACTAACACTTGTCATTTTCTCTCTTGAAATGTTAGAGGAATGAGAACCCAAATTCAACTATCTAATGCTACAATAATTTTCTTGCAGGAAACAAATCTTGTAAAAGATATACCATTAAATATCTCCACAAGTAATGATTGCAGTGGTCTAGCAACTCCAGTCATTCCTCCTACTCTAGGGTATTGTGTATCTTTCATGTCACAACTCCCTGAGGCCTGTATACTCTGTATGGGATATTTTAATTTGTTATTAAATCCAGTGTTGAACAGACAGAGCAGTTCTAACCTACCTTGTACCTTAGCCCTTGTCTAAACCGCTGGCAACAAAAGTGAGTACACCCCTAAGTTAAAATGTCTAAACTGGGCTCAAAGTGTCAATATTTTGTGTGGTCACCATTATTTTCAGACACTGCCTTAACCCTATTGAGCATGGGGTTTACCAGAGCTTCACAGGTTGCCACTGAAGTCCTCTTCAGGTGTTGGACTGGCCAAGTATATCTCCAGACCTAAACCCTATTGAGGTGGGGGAGCACCTTTTGCAGCTATAACAGCTTCAACACCTATAGGAAGGCTATCCACAAGGTTTAGGAGTGTGTCTATGGGAATCTTTGACCATTCTTCCAGAAGCGCATTTGTGAGGTCAGGCATTGATGTTTGATGAGAAGACCTGGCTCGCAGTCTCTGCTCTAATCCATCCCAAAGGTGTTCTATCAGGTTGAGGTCAGGACTGCGCAGGCCAGTCAAGTTCCTCCACCCCAATCTCGTTCATCCAGGTCTTTATGGACTTTGCTTTTTGCACTGATGCACAGTCATGTTGGAACAGAAAGGGGCCATACTCAAACTGTTCCCACGAGGTTGGGAGAATGAAATTGTCCAAAATGTCTTAGTATGCTGACTTCCTAAGAGTTACCTTCACTGGAAGCCAAGCCCAACCCCTGAAAAACAACCCCACACCATAATCCCCCCTCCACCAAATGATCTGGACCAGTGCACAAAGCAAGGTGCATAAAGACATGGATTAGCAAGCTGTGGGTGGAAGAACTTAACTGGCCTGAACAAAGTCCTGACCTCAACCCGATAGAACACCTTTGGGATGAATTAGAGTGGAACATCAGTGCATGACCTCACAAATGCACATCTGGAAAAATGGTCAAACATTCCCATAGACACACTCCTAAACCTTGTGGACAGCCTTCCCAGAAGAGCTGAAGCTGTTATAGCTGCAAAGGGTGGGCCAACTTAATATTGAACCCTACAGACTAATGCCCCATACACACGTGCAGATTATCTGCAGACTTTTGTCTGCAGACTTACCAAAACCATATAATATGAGGTCAAACCTAAACACTTTCAATTTGTATGCAATCCGGCAGGCCCTTGCACTACATAGAAAAGGTAAGTCTGCAGACAAAATTCTGCAGATAATCTGCACGTGTGTATGGGGCATTAGACTGAGATGCAATTAAAGTATATGTACGTGTAAAGGCAGGCATCTCAATTCTTTTGGTAATAAAGTGTATAATAGATATATTGTAGAGAGTAAGCCTGGGGCAGGGTTAAGAGAGGGTTATCTGAGACATTTTATATGAAACCATGCCAAAAGCTAATCCTCTGATTGTACCAAAATATATATCTAAATATATGTATGAAGGTTGGGAATCTGCTATTCTTATTTGATATAAGATCAAACCAATATATAAAAATAAAAAAGTTCAGCCCTTACCCTTTCAGTGATCCTCAATCAATATTCAGAAATGTTATAGTGCAGTTATGTGTAAAATCACTGTCAACCTTCAAAAAACTATGAAGTGCACTGTGCAGTTTCAAAATGACATAATCCCTAAAAACTATGAATGATATATCATATGCATATGTGTAAAAATTGTTAATAAATCTCACCCAAAATAACCAGTGTCCATAATAAAGTCCATAAATGAAAATACAAATGTGCAAAAAAAAATATTTGTGCAAACAAAACAGTTCAAAGGTTGTTCATTAAAAAAAGTCCCCAAAACACCAAAGGTGAAATAAATGTGTATGTTCGAATTCGAGTGCAATCTCAGCGCGCGTGGGGACGTCACGTGTCAGTTCCGCCCTACATGTTTTATCATTGGATGTCATCTGGCAGCAGAAGAACTTACTTAAACAATAACTAATACATTATTACATTACTCATAAAAAAAAATCTTTAATAAGACATAATAAAAATGGCCACTATCCCATGGATGCAGAAACTAAAAAAGGTTTACTCTTTTTTTACTTTTTACTTAATGTTAATCTTACTAGTTATTTTAAGTGAGATTTATTAACAATTTTTGCACATACAGTATGTATAAGATATATCATGCATAGTTTTCTGTGATTATGTCATTTTCAGATTGCACAGTGCATTTTATTTTTTTTTTAAATGTTTATAGACCATTATTCTTGATCTTTAAGGATGGTTTACAGACAGGTATGGTGCCAGCTGATTGGAAAAAGCCAACGTGGTACCAATATTTAAAAAGGGGCCGAGATATAGTCCGGGTAACTATAGGCCGGTCAGCCTAACATCAGTAGTCTGCAAGGTTTTGGAGGGTATGAAGCAAGGGGAGGGAAAGTGGTACTTTAAATGAGACTCCTGACCAAAAGAGTCTCCATCCCTAATTTGATTATCACAAAAATAAAAACAATGTGGGACTTTAAATGAGGTGTGTCCAGCTGGAAAATTAAATTGTAAATATATAATAGAAAAAAACAGATAGGTGGAGATATAAACAATCATTTATTAAAAAGTCTAAGGACCATATATAGGTAAAACCAATGTATTCACTATACAAATGTATCCCATGGTAGTGGGAAATACATAAATGATATACATATGGGTATAGATGATCTAAAGACAGTAATAATAATACTCAGATAATACAATTTCATTTGATACATTCTGGTATATAGTAGGACATGTAAAAGGGGGTCAAGAAATAAAGATACATGATGAACATTGGTGATTGATGGATTGCCTGTATATAACTCAACGCCTCCGGGGGCGCGCGCTCGCTCCCTAGACCCTCACAGGCTAGCGACATAGATCTACGTCACTTTGCCTGTGAGGGGCTGCCTGCCGACGTAAATCGTCGTTAGGCAGTCGGCAAGTGGTTAAAGACCACAACATACAGGGGTATACAATGTACGGTTAACAGCAAACACACATCATAGGTTAATCTGGATGGACTGATGTCTTTTTTCAACCTCACTAACTATGTAACTATGTAATAGTGATTTTGCATACAACTGCATCATAACATTTTTGAATATTCAATAATAAATGTGCAGCGCTTACTAAAAGTGACAAATAAACTGTATATAGCAATACAATCAATTCAATAAAGCAATCCAAGTGATGGTGAAATAAAATTTTATACAATTATATATAAAAAGTCCTTGAAATTTTAAAAAAAGTCTATTCAGTGTATGCTCTATAGGTATACTATGAGCTCACCAAAGGACAAAGAGTATAAAGCAGAGAATGATGTCCACCAGATGACACCAAAGTGTGTGATAAATGTCTACACGAGTGAATCTTCACAAAAACTTGAATTCATCAGAAATGAGACATATACATTCTTCAATGACTGATCACTAGTCAGCCATCTTCAGTTCATCTCATAAGCAGCATGGGTACTTGCTTCCACAAAGCAATGAAATAGATGTAAAAAAGCTCACCAGCCAGGAGCCAGAAGTTACTATTCCATGGGTCAATCCCACCTGATCCTTCATTACCAGTATCATGACAACCATGATTAATAGTTTGGTTGTCTTCACCCATTTCAGCCACCAGTTTGGTTGTCTTCAGCTAATAACTCACATGGTAATATCTTCTAAGAACACTTGCTTGTATTACAGCCTTCTAGCTATGGACCACTGAAAGGGTTAGTGCTGTACTATTTTATTATTGTATTAAGAGAGGGTCAACTGAGAGAGGGTTAACTGAAGAGGGCAGGTACTTTCCCTTAAATCTGGATACACACTATACAATTGTCTTTAGATTTTTTTCATTTAGATTTACCAAAACCATATAATATGAGGTCACATCTAAACACTTTCAATTCATATGCAATCAGGCAGGCCCTTGCACTACATAGTTGAAGGTGAATCTAAAGGAAATCTAACAACAAAAGTTGTATAGTGAGCATGCAGCTTTAGGCCCCTTTCACACAGGCGGACCGTTCAGATCAGCCTGTCAGTTTTTTTGGCGGATCTGAACGGTCCCCCCATGCATTCCGATGGGGCATCGGATGTCAGCGGAGACATGTCCGATCCGATCCGTCAAATCTGGACGGATGGAAACCCTATTTTCCATCCGTCCAGCTTATCGGATCGGATGGGATCGGATGAGAACGGACCGACGGTCCGTTCCCATCCAATTTCCCCCATAGAGATGCATGGGGAACTGACAGCTGTGTCTCCGCACACAGCACGGAGAACGGCTGTCCTACTCCTGCTCAGCGGGGGATTGGCAGTTTGATCCCCCACTTTCACTGTGTGAAAGGAGCCTTAAGGTCCGTACACACGATAAGAAAATCGGAAGTATAATTTCGTCCGACGAACGATCTGCCGGTTTTCGGATCGTTAATATAGTGCTTTTGACAGCCAATTACGAATTTTCGGACGACAAAAACTGGATGTGCAGGCTATAAAATGCTTTATCGTACGTGAACACAACGTCTGATTTTCGATTAATTAGTACAGTTTTAGTCCAAAAAAAATCATAAGAGCAAGACTAGGCATGCTCCGAAACTAAAGAGTACATACAAAACAATTCCACACATGACATCACTTGTGAAGTTGAATTCGGTCGTAGGAGAATTTTCGTATGAAAGTAACCTCTTCACTTTCCATATGAGACTAGCATGCAACAAAAAACTAAAGAAAATGTGTCCGATAATCTGATCGTGTGTACGAGGCTTTAGACCTACTATTAGTCAGCTGGTCTGAGACATTGGGGGTGGCTGTTTTGCTATTAGTGGGGAAGAGAGCTGCATGTTCTCTGGAAGGCCCCACAAGTGAACTGTGACCTGCTGGGGGAGCTGGCCTGTAAAAAAGACTTTAGCTCTGGCTAGAACACTTAACGTTATTATTATTATTATTATTATTATTATTATTATTATATAGGATTTCTATAGCGCCAACAGTTTGATAACATGAAGGCAGACATTACAGTTACAATACAATTTAGTACAAAAGGAATCACAGGTCCCTACTCGTTATAGTTTACAATCCAAGAGGAAGGGTCAATCAATACAAAGGTAATAGCTGTGGGGCATGAGCTGAAGGACAAATGAAACAGTGTATTAGTTAATAGCCAGATAGGCTTCTTTAAACAAAAGTTAGCCCTATAAGCCTGTGTGGTACTTAATGGAAGTCTGCCTGTGTATGGGAACTGTATCTGAAGACAAACCTGTCATTATTTTATTTTTTTTGTTTCATACTGAATAAAGAACATTTTAAATTGAACCGACATGTCTCTCAGCCATCTGTGTACCCCTCTGATCCTGAAAATATATATGTATATCTTTTTTCTTTTTTTATATACTGTTACCAGAACAAGTTAAATATGGTAACTGACATACAGTGTCATCAGAGCAGCCAGCCATTGTACATGATTACTGCCACAGCAGTGCAATGTCCCCAGACCAGTCCAGCCTGTCACAGTGCCCTTAATCACCACCACACCATTCCTAGTGTCCACTAGGGATGATCGAACGGTTCGGGTCGACCATCGGTTCGACCCGAACATTGGATGTTCGATATTCGGCCGAATACCGAACTTTTTGCGGCAAAAGTTCGGTATTCGGCCACCAGAACCGCCCAAAATGCACTGGGACAGGAAATGGGCTTTAAAAGCCCGTGATTGGCCCAGAAACGTCTGCAAAAGCCAATGAGGGGGCAGGAGTCTCCTAGGAACGTGATTGGAGTGACTACGGGGACCAGAGGCCAATCAGGAGTGAATACGCCCCACACTATATAAGATGGCCCCGCCTAACCCCTAGCACAGTTATCCAGAGCCTGTTGAAGAGAGTTGAAGCAGTTCTGTCTGACTCCTGCTTGCTACACTACATTTCCTATATATCAAGTGGTTCTAAAGCTCCATATAGCAGAATTGTATTTAGCTTACAGCCAGTGTAGTTAGATACAGCGATTGTGCTGGTTCTTAGAGTTACAAAAAAAAAAAAAAAAAAAACTTAAGGGACAGTGTCAGTCTTCTGCTGTATGGAGCTTTCTATTTAGTGGAAAGGGATATCTAGTGTAGTTAGGGAACTTTGTACTACATTAGTTAGATTTGAAAATTTAGTTTCTGTAGGGAAAGTGTGAGGATTCTGTTTAGTGAGCACGTGGCACAGTGCTGCTCTATCACAGCAGGTATACGTGCTTGCTAGGCAGCAAAATACAGTGACAACTTAACGCCTGTTGTTCAAAGCGTTAGGTGCACTGTACAAAAGCCTTTGCAACTGTGCGTGACACGCAACTGCTGTGCTGTATCCAGCGACAACTGTGGGTCGCATAGCAGTGTGCGTTTTTCACCGCACACAGTTGCCAACGCATCAGTGACAACCTAACGCCTGTTGTTCAAAGCGTTAGGTCCACTGTGCAAAAGGCTTTGCTACTGTGCGTGACACATCTGCTGTGCTGTATCCAGCAACAACTGTGGGTCGCATAGCAGTGTGCGTTTTTCACCGCACACAGTTGCCAACGCATCAGTGACAACTTAACGCCTGTTGTTCAAAGCGTTAGGTGCACTGTACAAAAGCCTTTGCAACTGTGCGTGACACGCAACTGCTGTGCTGTATCCAGTGACAACTGTGGGTCGCATAGCAGTGTGCGTTTTTCACCGCACACAGTTGCCAACGCATCAGTGACAACCTAACGCCTGTTGTTCAAAGCGTTAGGTCCACTGTGCAAAAGGCTTTGCTACTGTGCGTGACACATCTGCTGTGCTGTATCCAGCGACAACTGTGGGTCGCATAGCAGTGTGCGTTTTTCACCGCACACAGTTGCCAACGCATCAGTGACAACCTAACGCCTGTTGTTCAAAGCGTTAGGTCCACTGTGCAAAAGGCTTTGCTACTGTGCGTGACACATCTGCTGTGCTGTATCCAGCGACAACTGTGGGTCGCATAGCAGTGTGCGTTTTTCACCGCACACAGTTGCCAACGCATCAGTGACAACCTAACGCCTGTTGTTCAAAGCGTTAGGTCCACTGTGCAAAAGGCTTTGCTACTGTGCGTGACACATCTGCTGTGCTGTATCCAGCGACAACTGTGGGTCGCATAGCAGTGTGCGTTTTTCACCGCACACAGTTGCCAACGCATCAGTGAGAAATATGCCTGGTAGACCCAGAAAAGGCATACGTGGCCCTGCTGCGGAAAGGGGCACAGCTTCTAGGGTGTCTAGAGGCAGGGGTGGACGTGGTGGTCAGTCCTCAGCCAGGCCACCATTTGGATTGTTCTCCGGCAGTGGCCAAGCTATACGTCCACAGTATGTACAGGAGGTGGTGGACTATATGAACAAACCCTCATCATCGGCATCATCTGCAACTACAGTGACCCAGGCAGAGAAAAGTGGTCAGTCTTCTGCAGTTGTCAGAACAAATACAGATGAGTCCATGTCCACCTCATGTCCTCCCTTAGACCCAATTTCAGACATGGCAGAGGAGTCAGCTGAGCTGTTTGACCACAGTGTCGGCCATCTACTCCAGCCTGATGCTCAGTCCTTTATGGAGTCTGATGTTGGGTCTGAGTTTGAGGAGGAGGCAGAGCAAACAAGAGGGGAGAGCAGACGGCCCGCTCCATCTAAGGCCGCACCTGTTGTCTCCCAGGCCAGGCCTGATGCTCAGTCTTTGATAGAATCAGATGTTGGGTCTGAGGTTGAGGAGGAGGCAGAGCAAACAAGAGGGGAGAGCAGACGGCCCGCTCCATCTAAAGCCGCACCTGTTGTCTCCCAGGCCAGGCCTGATGCTCAGTCTTTGATGGAGTCAGATGTTGGGTCTGAGGTTGAGGAGGAGGCAGAGCAAGCAAGAGGGGAGAGCAGACGGCCTACTCCATCTAAGGCCGCACCTGTTGTCTCCCGGGCCACTATACACACCTCATCTTGCTGGGCCTTTTTTGAGACATCCCATGCAGATAAAACAGTTGCGATCTGCAAGATTTGTAAGAAGGGTATAAAACGTGGCAAAAATGTCAACCACCTGGGTACAAGCTGCCCAAACAGGCATTTGACAACCCACCACTTGGCCCGTTGGCAGGAGCATTTAAAGAACCCACAAAAGGGCCAAAGATCGGTCAGTCGGCCTCCTAGTTCTCCTCGCGCTCCTCCTCATGCTCCATCTGCTCCACCTGCTCCACCTGCACATCAGTCTGTTCCTGGCCCTGCTATAGTCACTCGTCACCTGTTGGCAGCCTCCACTGGCAGGGATGATGATATAGCAGGCAGTGTCGCATCTACCTCCAGCAAACCACCAGCTGTAACATCTAGACGCCAAATTTCGATTCCACACATGCTGGAACGAAAAAAAATGTATACTCCCCGCCACCCACATGCCCAGCGTCTAAACAGTAGTTTGGCTAAACTACTGGCTCTGCAACTATTACCATTTAACCTGGTAGAGTCTGCAGGGCCAGATTAACGTAGGGGCTATTGGAGCTGCAGCTCCAGGCCCCTACCTTTATATAGGCCCCGGGTTGGCCATATTCACTGTTACCGCTCTTCTGTCACTTGTAAACACAGAAGTCTGGCTTCTATGCTCGCTTCCCCAGGCAGCTCCCTCAGAACCTCCCCACACAGCACGAAGGCCGGACAAGGAGGGACAGTTGCCGATGCATGGATGTGTTTATGGACTTCAGAGACAGCATCCAATGTTGAATTAGGCATGCATGGCTGCACCCTTCCTCCTCTGGGTGCATGCCAAGGCACGGCCCTTAAGGCCCTTTAAAATCCTCAGCACCAAGCCCATGATGCTCTTAATCCGGCCCTGAGAGTCTGCTCCCTTCCGTGACTTCGCAAAATGTGCAGTTCCACAGTGGCAGGTGCCAAGTCGGCATTACTTTTCCCGTAAGGCCCTGCCATCCCTATACCAACATGTGGAAGGCAATGTAGTGTCGTCCCTGGCCAAGTCAGTCAGCCATAAGATACACTTGACGGCTGACACTTGGTCAAGCAAACATGGGCAGGGACGGTACATTTCTGTCACTGCTCACTGGGTGACACTGCTTGCCAGTGGAAGGGATTGTAGCCAGGGCTCGGTGCTGCAGCCAGTGTTGCCCCCACGTCTGCAAACAGCTGGTGGTGTCGCTGATCCGGGTAGATCGATCACTTCTACCCCCTCCTGCTCCTCCTCCTCTACCTCCTCCATGCCCTCCTCTGCAGAATGGTCCTTTGAATATGATGAGGTACCACGTAAACGTTCAAAGGGCTATTCTATGTCTCAGGCCAAAAGGTGTCACGCAGTGCTGCAGCTTGTGTGTCTAGGGGACAGGCAGCACACTGCCCCTCAGATTCTTGGGGCTCTGCAGGCACAGGCCCAGAGGTGGTTGACACCACGCCAGCTGCAGCCAGGGATGGTGGTTACTGATAATGGGTCAAACCTCCTGGCCGCCCTTCGTCAGGGAAAGTTAACCCATGTGCCATGCCTGGCGCATGTCCTGAATCTCGTGGTACAGCGGTTTTTGAACTCGTACCCGGGAATGCAGGATGTGCTAAGGATGGCAAGAAGGGTGTGCAGTCACTTCAGGCGGTCGTACAGTGCCACTGCACGTTTGGCCGAAGTGCAGCGCGAGTTTCACCTGCCGGTACACCGCCTCATCTGTGACATGCCCACCCGCTGGAACTCCACCTTGGCTATGCTGCAGCGCCTGTACACGCAGCAGAGGGCCCTCAATGAATACCTATGCGAGTACGGCACCAGCACTGGCTCTGCGCGCCTGGGCTTCTTTTCACCACGGCAGTGGCTTTTGATTAAGGATGCATGCGCTGTCCTCTCGCCATTTGAGGAGGCCACAAGGATGGTCAGCCGGGACAGCGCATGCATCAGTGACACCCTACCGGTACTGTTTTTGTTGGAGCACACTCTGCGTGGCATTATGGACAGGGCACTGGAGGCAGAGCAAGAGGAGGAAGAGGAGGACTTCCTTGCCTCTCAAGGCCCCCTTTATCCTGAGAATCCTGACCCCATTATGCCTAGCTCCCAGAGGCCCGAGCAGGATCCAGGGGTGGAAGAGGAGGAGGAGGACGATTCTGCGGGAACTTTTGCAGGGTTTGAGGAGGAGGAGGAGGAAGACATGCGGCAATCTGCAAGGCCTAGTTTGACTCCCTCGGGACACTTTGGAGTAGTACGTGGCTGGGAGGAGGAGGAGCCCGTTGAAGATAATGTCGTTATGAGTGACCCCGAGGAGTCAGCTTCTCAGGCCTTCGCTAATTTGCGACGCATGGGAAACATCATGCTCCAGAGCCTGCGAAAGGACCCCAGAATCAAGGCCATTAAAGAGACTAACCACTATTGGTTGGCCACCCTACTTGACCCCCGGTACAAGTGTAAAGTCTCGGAGCTTTTCCCATCCACCCAGAGAGTCCACAGGATCAAATCCCTTGAGGACAGTCTCAAGAGGAATCTGGTGAACATGTTCCCCGACTCCCGTAGGGTGCAGGGGCGGGGACAACCTACCATGG
>NC_138769.1:405226474-405233974 GCF_965119305.1 Pelophylax lessonae
AATCTGCGCGCTGCCAGCGACCCACTTCCACTGTGATTGGACACAGTGGGAGCCAATTAGCGGGTCCAGTGGACCCGATGTTTGCTGGCATCCGGCAATCGTTCCTGAGAGAGGCAGAACAGGGGTCTGCCTATGTACACAAAACAGATCGCCATTCTGTCAGAGGGGAAGATGAAGATCTTGTGTGTCTGCTAAGCAGGAACATGGATCTCTGTTAGAAAGCACTCCCGGGGAACACATTTAACCCTTTGATCGCCCCTGATGTTAACCCCTTCCCTGCCAGTGTCATTAGTACAGTAACAGTGCATTTTTTTTAGCACTGATCACTGTATTGGTGTCACTGGCCCCCAAAAAGTGTCACTTAGTGTCAGATTTGTCCCCTGCAATGTTGCAGTCCCTCTAAAAATTGCTGATCGCCGCCATTACTAGTAAAAAAAAATAAAAAATGTCCATAAATCTATCCCAATCTATCAATATACACTTATTGGGATTTTTTTTTACCAAAAACATGTAGCATATTACATATATTGACCTAACTTGATAAAGACATTTGATTTTTTACAGTTTGTTTATTGAATATGTTTTATAGCAGAAAGTAAAAATATTGTTTTTTTTTTTCAAAATTTTCGGTCTTTTTTAGTTTATAGCGCAAAAAATATCAAACGCAGAGTTGATCAAATACCACCAAAATAAAGCTCTATTTGTGGGGAAAAAAGGACATTGTTTTTTTTTTTTTTTTTTGGGGGGGGGGGGGGGTACAGTGTCGCACCACCACGCAATTGTCAGTTAAAGTAACGCAGTGCCGTATCACAAAAAATGGCCTGGTTATTAGGGGGTAAAACCAAAGCTGAAGTAGTTAATCCCAGGACCTGCACTGGATCATTGGAACAGAATGGTGATGCTCCAAGGGACAGTGCCAAGGATGGTGAGAGTATTGCAGTAAAAGCTGCTTTTTTGTTTATTTTAACTAGTCCACTGCATTGTTTTTGTTTTTTAATAAGATTTCAATATGAGCAATTCTGGTTGTGGTTTAATAGAGCCTTCTGTGTTGTTATTATTATTATTATTATTATTATTAATAATATTCAGGATTTTTATAGCACCAACAGTTTGCGCAGCGCTTTACAACGTATTGAAGCAGGTCTGATTCTGCTGCTTTAGGAGGGACCGTTCTAGGAACTCTGGCAACTGCTAGCCCCTTTATAAACTGCCATATGCCTTAAAGGTGGATGAGGTTGTCTGAGAGAGGAGTGGTCTTGCTGAAGTAGATACTGCGCTCAGCAGGCTGACACAGCCACACCAGGGATCTTTATGTTTTGCTGGTCACATGAGCACCATCAGTGGATACATAACTGTTTGAAAAGAGAAGTAGCATCAAGAAGTCAATCAGACTTTAAATTGCATATATCTGAATAGAGCTTGTTATACAGTATTAGGTGCTTTCATTACCCTATTGAATAGGCATTAAGTATAATATGAGTTATCAGTAATTCCTAACAGTGGGGTTGATTTACAACATCTGGTGCAGCTGTGCATAGAAACCAATCAGCTTCCAGGTTTGTTTTTGTCAAAGATTAAAGCGTAACCACTTTTGTTGAGAAAAAAAAACATTCTCCTCTGGGTGATCTCTGTACATTGCAAGGATTATAACAAACTTTGTTGCAAATTCCTATCTTTTGTTATTCTGAAGAAATCACTGTTTGTTCCTCTGTGCCTCTGTCTGAGTGGGTATAATGGGGGTGGTTTCATAATTATCTATCAGCTGTGCAGCTGCAGAGCACTAATGAGAAAATATGCTGGGCCTGCATCCTTTGTGTAGGATGTGTTCCTTTTGGGAGTATCTCACAAAAATGTGGGTTATTTTTTGTTGCAGGGGATGCCTAAAATCTGACTTGTATCTTAGTGTAGACTTCTGGGAAAATCAGTGAGCCGATCACACAAGCAGGAAATTATGTTTCTGGGGTGTGGTCAGTACACGTTCTGAGTACAGAACAGCTCTAGGTAGCCATATGGCATCGCCTTTTGGAAAATGACAACGGCTACAGATTAAAATGGAAAGGTAAATTTTAATAACATTCAATTACAATATGATTTGTGTCCCAATTGTATACACTGTATTATTTTTTCTTTATTTTATATTTTTTTCCCCCACGAAAGTGAAGTAATCCTTTAATTGAACAAACTGAAGTTTGGAGCTCATTGGCTATAACGCACAGCTTCACCAGATTTTGCACTCTCCAGTTTTATTATACCAACCCCATTATAATTAAAGGTTTATTTTTATATTTTATTAATTAAGCATGTTCTATATGTTTTCAAAGTATGCATGGTTCATCAATACATTTTTATTCCTGTTTTTAACTCTATGGCCTCTTGGCCCTCACATATTTTATAATACCATATCGTAATCATCTGAATTTTGCGCTGTCTACTCATTTGCTGCCTTGTACTGCTCTAGAATTAAAGCTGGCCATACACAATACATTTTTTTTTTAATTCACTTTCCTTTAGATTTACCTTTAACTATGCAGTACAATAGCCTGCCTGATTGCATACTAATTGAAAGTGTTTAGGTTTGACCTCATATTATATGATTTTGGTAAATCTAAATGAAAGTTGTAAAAGAAAATTGTATAATGTATGGCCAGCCTAAGGCCCCTTTCACACAGGGAGTCCGTTCAGATCCGCCTGTCTGTTTTTCAGGTGGATCTGAATGGATGCCCCATGCATCTCTATGGGGCATCGGATGTCAGCGGAGACATGTCCGCTGACATCCAATCCGACCCGTCAAAACTGGACGGATGGAAACCCTATTTTTCATCCGTCTCGCGGATCGGATGAGAATGGACAGACGGTCCATTCCCATCCGATTCCCCCATAGGAAAGAATGGGGACCTGACAGCTCTGTCTCCACATTCAACGCGGAGACAGAGCTGTCACCCTCCTGCTCAGCGGGGGATCAGCAGGTCGATCCCCGGCTAAGAAAAACGGAGTCCGTCCGACGGATTCCCTGTGTGAAAGTGGCCTAATGGGCCATACACACTATACAATTGTCTTTAGTTTTTTTTTTTTTTCCTTTAGATTTACCAAAATCATATAATATGAGGTCAAATCTAAACACTTTCAATTTATATGCAATCAGGCAGACCCTTGCACTACATAGTTGAAGGTAAATGTAAAGAAAATTGAACAACAAAAGTTGCATAGTGTGTATCCAACTTTAGTCATTGATTTTGACTACAGTTTTCTAAGCCTGTGCTGTACACTCTTTTGTGTATCTGAGAACCAACCTACTTTTCCATCACTTTTCATCTTTCTCCTTGTCTGTTACCCTTCGCTCATTTCTTGTCTGCTCTCTCCTATACTAGTTCTCTTTTGGGCTCTCCATGTCTTTTTCAATCCTTTTCTGTTTGGAGTGAATATTTCATGCACCAGTAATCCTGCTCTATCATGCCACTGCCTTTTAATATCCAACTCAGTGCAACATGCAGACAATGCAGACCTTCAGTTTAAAAGAGCTACTTTGCTGTGCCAGAAAAGAAAAAGCATTTCTATTGTGGAAGAGTGAAGAACATTTGCTATCTGCAGCATGTTAGCCAAAGGCAGATTTTTAAGTGCAACCAGCCTAGTTCTTTGGAGAAGCAAGGTCGACTGTTGGCACCAGCTTGTAAAATGTTAAAATGGGTTCTTAAGATGACAGTATTGCCTAAACAGTATCAAATATTAATGTGAATCTGTCAGACAAATTTCTGCTGTGTAGTACTGCAGCAAACATATGATTTTCACTTAGAGAATTCTTCAATTGTGTTTAACCAAAACATTGAATCTATGTAAAGGAATCTGTTCTAAATGGACGGATTTTCTTGGCTATTATGGCTACGTCATTTTCTTAAATTTAAAGTGCAATACATAAAATGTTAAATATCAAGATTTGAAATTGCCAATAACAGCATAAATGTGTTATACTTATTTGTTTATTGGTGTAAAATGTTTTTTTTACAACATGACATTCTCCTCCATAGGATCGAAAGATGTAACCACTTCAGCTTTACATCTAAATATCCCTTGGTTGAACCAAAAAAATATTTACATTTCTGTCATAGGCCTATTGGCTCAGCAATAATGTAATTGTTTTTTTTTTTTTGGAAGAAACAAGACTTTCTTTTGGTAATTCTTTCATGCAAAAATGATTTTATTTCCTATGCAATTGATAGGTAAAGTTTTAACAGTAAGATTGTTGCAAAGCATTTCTTAATTAAGCTTTTAAACACAGTTTGGACTCCTATTCACCTTTTGATTACCTAAAGGCAAATAGTCTGTTCACTTCCCAAGGGAATTATCCTCAGAGCTTAGTAAATGTGGTGAAATGTCATTCTGCAAGGGAAATAAAAAAAAAAAAAAAAAAACATTTTTGCTTTAACATGATTGGATGATGTCAATCAGCAGCGCTTCACTTCCTTTACTATGCTCTAGAGATAATTTCCCCACAAAGTGCAACTTCGCTTGCAAAGTGGACAGTCTATTTGCATTTAGTAAATCAATCCCTATGACTCATTATCTATGCAACAGCCAGTGTTGACTGCCTGTGTTTTCTTGTCATAAAATTAAAACACTTTTGGATATGTCACTATTTTTAAAGCCGGGATTATTATGTAGACAGTAAACAGTTATTGCAGCAGCTATTGTTAAGAGTTATATATTTGAAAAATGTCCTAAAGTGATACTAAAGCCTCATTTTTTTTTTCAAAATAACAAACATGTTATACTTACCTCCTCTGTGCAGTTGGTTTTGCACAGAGAAGCCCGGATCCTCCTCTTCTTGGGTCCCTATTCAGTGACCCTGGCCCCTTTCTCCTGTTGAGTGCCCCCACAGCAAGTAGCTTGTTATGGAGACACCCGAACCGAGCTGCAGCTCCCTGTGTTCATTGAGACACTAAGTCGTCACCAAGCCCCGCCTCCCCTCCCCTCTCTCCTCATTGGCTCACTAACTTTGATTGACAGCAGTGGGAGCCAATGGTGCTTTGCTGCTGTCTCAGCCAATGAGGAGGGAGAGCTGAGTCTCTTGTGCAACATTGCTGGATCGGGATGAGGGGGGCTCAAAGTATAGAATGCATTAAAATAAAAAACCTGCCTTTAAAACCACTTTAAAAATTGCATAAAAATGATACTAGATATATGCAAATTTAAAAGAATGATATGATTGCTCTATCTCAATCATTCAAACACAGTACAGCATTGTCTTAGTTGCTGATGTGATTTTCCAAGCACATGCAGCCCCTTGTGACATGGTGTACTCTTCCAATGGCAGTACTGGACTCTTTGGATGCCATTTATGACATGTTGGACTCGTTGGATGGCTGTGCCCCTCACGAAACCTTGCATTCCCTGAAGGGCATTTCCCATCAGAACTCTTTGAACTCCTTGGATGGTCATTGCCACTGTTTTCAATGAGTACCAGACCCTTATGTTAGAATGTGCAAGTAAACATTCACCACTTTGCATTAGTAGACATATGAAAACTACAACACTGCTGCAATTTCTTACACTGAAATCAAAACCAAAAAGAGTATTATTTCATTAATGGTGTGCAGAAACAATTATTTTGTGTTATATGATAGAATACAAAAAAGTTTTCTGCGGCTGAAAGGGGCTTTTTGATTTTGATTTTTTTTTTTTTTTGCATAACATAAAATTTGCACTTTATGTTCATATATTTGAGATTCATGGAAAAGTATTGTAATTTTTTTTTTTTTTTGCTTATTTATTATTGGTACTTATATAATGTTGTCAATTTATGCAGCACTTTATACATATATTGTACATTCACATTGTCCCTGCCCCCAAGTAGCTTACAATCTAAGGTCCCTAACTCACATTCATACATACACATACCAGGGCCAATTTAGACAGGGACCAATTAACCTACCAGCATGTCTTTGGAGAGTGGGAAGAAATCCACTCCGGCACAGGGAGAACATGCAAACTGCACGCAGTTGGTGCCATGATTGGGATTTGAACCAACAGCCCTAGATCTGCTGGGGTGAAGTGCTAACTACTTACTCATATAACAAGGTACTCATATAACACCTTTAATTTACACACTTATTGTACAAGTCACATCATTCCCTGCCCTCCAGGAACCTATAATCTAAGCTCTCTTTTTTTATTATGGTTTTTACTAATTTAATTTCAGTTTTACAAAATACCAAGAAAAGACAGTCGCAAATAACACAATTTTCCCCCATAAATTCCCCTCCCCCCCCCCAACCTCTCAGTTCCCTTTTTAATATTGCTAACTTCCAATATGTCCTACTTGGCTTCTTTATATTTCCTGTACATCTTACTTGTAATAATCTTTCTAATTTTCACAAATTTGCATATAGACACTAGTTGTTTTAAAGTCTTTCCACTTTTTTGAGAAATTATCCACACATTCTTCGTCTCTGCTACACATATTCCATATCATATATGTAGTCGACTCTCCTACACCATTCCTAATTGTGGGGGCTTCGGAAGCTAACCATTTTTTTGGGGATCTAAGGTCTCTAACTCACATTCATACATACAAATAATAGGACCAATTTGGGCAGGAGCCAATTAACCTACCGGCATCAATGTAGCTTTCAAACGAAAACCATCTGTATCCTGAAATAAGAATAGTATCTGTCTTGTTAGGATAGACTCTAAAGGCAAAAAGTTTCTTCTTGGAAAACAGAAACATTGAAACATAGCTAAAGAGGTGCTAGATTAAGCCTTTAATATTGTAGTGGTTAAACAGGAAATACGATAAAGCTACCGTAATTATTGAAAATTGTCAATACTGTTAAACACAAATATTGTTTTTGTTTTGAATGCAGTATTTGAAAGAAGATCTATTACTCAAGCTTTCAGAAATATAGTAAAAATGCAAGCCTCTGCTTGCTACAATACTCTGATTGCAAATATATATTTAAAGCTGAACTACAGACAGATATAAAAGAAACACATGAATGCAGCTATAAATTTATAATTACTCTACGGTATACGTTTTTTCAAAATGCAATTAGTGTAAGTACCTGAACATGACTTGGTATCAGCTTCTTGCAATCCCCTGTACAGCAGAACTCAGAATGTAAGAGTGAGAAGCAACATAAGTAGCCAGTTGAGTTGCAGTAGTCACGTGAAAGCAAGAAAATGCTTAGGAGAGAGCAACATCACAGAAAGTTGACTGCTTCTTCTTCTTTCCCTGTTCAGTCACAGGCTGTGGGAGAGACAAAACCTCTAAGGGGCTGATTTACTAAACCTGGAGTGTGATAAATCTCAGGACTGAATGAATGGAAACACAAATCTCCTATAATATACACTACTGTGCAAAGGTTTTAGGCAGGTGTGAAATAATGCTGTACATTAAGAATGCTTTCAGAAATAGAAGTGTTTAAAGTTTATTTATATCATCTACCAAAATGGAAAGTAAATGAACAGAAGAGAAATCCAAATAAAATCATAATCTGGCGTGACCAT